>NC_088687.1:104864242-105167272 GCF_028017835.1 Emys orbicularis
TCAAAAACTTTTTAAAAAAACATTTGGTTTTTCACCAAAAAAACAGATTCATTTTTTTTGTCGAGAAACTAAACATTTTTGTGGGAAAATTTAGATGAGATTTTTTCCAAATTTTCACACACAATATAATTGGCATTTTTTGAATACTTCCATTTAATATCTCCATATTGCAGATGGAGAAACTGATGCACAGAGGGATTAAGAAAATTGCCTTGTCATGCAGTGAGGGGACAGGCAGTTACTTCAATGGACTTTAGATCTGCCTCTCAGTCACTGTCATAGCTGTGATTAGAATCCAGGGGTGAAATGTTGGCCATTCAAAAAGTGAGCTTTGCCTTTGATTTCAATAGGGCTAGGATTTCATCCTTGGTCTCTTGAGTTCCAACCCCATGCTCCAGAAGCCATCCTTATGCTCTGTGTGTGCACAACATCTACCACAATGGAATCCTATTCCGACTAGTGCTCTTAGCAACTGAGGTAATACAAATAAATAATATTATCATTCCAAGTTGCTTTCACAGTGTGATTCATATTGGATTGAACACTTCATACAGATCTACATATATTGTAATGAGCAATTCCTTTTGGATTTCCTCAGATAGACTCATTATTTTATCTATATGTAAACTCAACTGTTTTAAAGATTGGATTGAAACTTGGTTTCTGTGTGTATGAGAATTTGTTTAAAAAAGAAGATAGAATGTTCAAGTGTAAGAGTTATCAAGTGTTTAATTTAGCTCTGAATTTTTTAGACTATGATAGTTTTCTCACAATGTGGAGGCTATTTTACAACGTTTAAATATTTGTTTTGTACATGTGTGTGTTTAGGAAAAAAATAAAAATATATGTATTGAAAGAAAGAAAGAAAAAAACCATACAAGATGGATTATTTTCCCAACTTCTGGACTGCACTGGTTATTTCTGTGCAGTAGCTTGACTAAAATCAAGTCCTAATAAACAGACCTCATAAGTCATATGAGTGGAAATTGCTGTTGATAGACACAATACAAAGTACCTGTATAGAGCAGTGAGCTTTCCAGACTTTGATTGGATACATCTCTTTGCCACTGCTTTTGTTAAGAATCATGGAGTAATTTTGGTTTCCTTGCTTTATGTTCAAGCACACGCTTATCACTTTAGCTCTACAATTTGATGAATAAGATTTTCATTTTTTTAACTAATGTAGAAGTATTTGCAATTTTATTTCCTAGAGGATTGATTACCATATTCTCCCCTTTTTCTTTTAGTTGCTGTTATTCAAGCTGTCAGCATGAAGCAACTAGATTTCTCTCAGGAGGCATACTTTCTTATCAGATTATTCTCGTGCTGTAGCGGTGGCATTATGTTACCAGAGTATGTCAGTGAGCTGATTTTAAAGGTACCGTTTTCTGTTCAAATCTCACTGTATTTCTCAAAGGCGTTTACATTCTGCTGTGTGAAAAATCCACTAAAGGTCTCATCGAAAATCTAACAAAGTCAATCGGCGATTTTCTGTTGACTTCAGTGGACTGTGGGCTAGTCCCATAGTTTTGAGATCATAATGTGATGGGATGTTAGCATTAGAAGCCAAATCCATCCCTGGTCTCATTCCATTGACTTCATTGGAATTAGTTCAAGGATGTATTTTCCCCTATTTTTTTTCCATGTTCAACTTCTTCCAATAGGAGTTTCCTTTTCACTCATATTTTTAAGGGTAATCTGAGATGTTTCTGTTTTAATTTGACTTGTGAATTAACTGTGTTGATTTTAATATCAGGCACAGAATGATGATTCTATGAAAAGGCACCAAACAAAATATAGTGTATGAAGCTTTTATTCTCTGTTTATCAGCAGACCCTTTGTGCCTAAAGTCTCAACGTTTAAACAAACACAGTTGCACTATTAAGGAGCTAAAAACTGTTTTCACTGTGAAAGTTCAAAATGGAAAAAAAAAAAAAAAGAGCCTGAACTGAAGCTCATACTCTTCATTACCTGTGAGGAATGTGTATGTTGCAACATTAAACAGAATAATGTCAATGCTGTATCAGACATTTTCTATATGAAAAGAACACAGTTTGATGCATGTTCCCTGTTTGTTTAACACATTTCTCTCTCTTGGTTCCATTTGTACAGTACATTAGAACCGGTACTTATATTTGTTATTCTGTTGCCTTTTGGGAATGGGTAGGTGTTTTGACCTTAAAACATGATGAAATTACTAAGCTTTGCTTTCCTCACTCTCTTGGGACTCAAATGTTGCTGCACCATGAAATGAAGCCGCCAGGAATTCAGATTTATGAAACCAAAAGGTCTGTTGTAATGTAAGATAAGCAGATATTTTAGCGAGCACTGTGTTTGTAAACTGATCTTAATGTCCTTGTAGTTAAAACAAAGGCGGTAACAATTATATACAATAGCAATATTTAGTTTATATTTGTATTTTATTTATTCTGACTAATACACTCATTTCACAGAAAGGAGCCTTACATATTTCTTAACACCTTTTAAAAATACAGTTGTAAAAATAAACTATCCCAGTAACCTTTCTTGTCCCAGTGATAAGAATATATAATAATCTAGTGGCTGAAAACAGATGTAAAGATCTTTGCAGTCTCCCAACAGAGTCTTTCCAGTCATTCACAGTCAGGGAAAACAAAGGAGAGCCTTGCAGCATGCAGCAAAGATTGATAAAGTAGGTCTATTTCGAACCAGTGGTGGAAAGCAAGTTCCAAGTCAATGGGCCCACGCAGAGAACACCCTGCCAGCTGCCCCCCTGCCTCAATGTTGATCTCAGCTGTAACAGTATGGCACCAAGATAGAGTGGTACATCAGACAAGGAGGTCCCTAGCTACTTGAGGCTTTAAAGGTCAAAACAGATTAAATTCTACCTAGTTCTGGGATAAAAAGTGCTCCCAGAAAGATATACCCTGTAATAAACAAGCTGCTGAATTCTGTACCAGCTTCAGTTTTTGGATAGATTACAGATGTATTTCAATATAGAGCACACTGCAGCAGTCTAATCAATATGGGAATCATAACAAAAAGGTGATTCAATATACCCAAAATAACAATGATTAATAATTTTATTTATATTGTATCTCATTGCTTTGCAAAAGCACTTGGATTAAAAAAACAAGTACAATATAATGCAATCATAACAAAACACAATATTAATTAATTATAATTATATTATATTATAGACATGGGAGACTTTAAACTCTTTTATAAAAGACAGGAGGGGGGAAATGAGCAGGAAACCCTAAATAGTAGATGGTGTATGAGCACAGATAGCTATCAGCAGCTCAAGGCTCAAGAAACAAGTCTCATAGGTAGCTAAGGCCAATACCATAAAGGGATTTAAAAACTGCCCGTGGCACTTTAAAGTCAATCCATCACTTTGTAGGCAGCAGGGTAAAGAATGAAGGGCAAGCACAATACCAGTACAATAGTTTAAACCAGTGACGACTGTGCTGCTGCATTCTGAGCAAGCTGAATGCAACATAGCAACCCTCTGAGGAAGGAATTACAACAAATGAGCCCCTGGTTACAAGGGAATGTGCTGCTCTTATGAGGTTGTAACAGGGTAAGCAAAATAAAAGTTGTGACTTGAACAATGAGTTCCGAGGACATAATTTATGAATGTGTGTGAAAAATGGAGCTGCACAGAGTTCACATCAACCTGTTATTCTGTTCATCTTTAACTAGCCTTTTTGTTTGATCAAGGAAGCAAAAATCGGGAGGACAGAAATAAGAATCTATATGGTGCCTTTACATTACTATTTTCTTCATTGTCATGAGATCTTTTTGTTAATCATGTAGGGAGAAAACCATGCCTAAATTAGCCCATCAGGATATATTGTGAAGTTGGCCACTGTTTAATCATCACTAAAATCAATCCTGTAGTGCAAGGCAATGAATCACAGTGCAACTGAACATGTTCCCACTTGTAACTGGGGTTATAATAACATGCTCCAGAACAACATGCTAGAACAGAATGAGTGTGTTAAGGCAGTGCTGCAATTAGGTTAGCGCCTTCCTAGGAAGAAGTATATTTAAAACAGTTCTGCCTCACATGGTTTCTATCCTTGTATGGATGGATTCTAAAATAGGGGTATTTTGGTGTGTGTGGTTACATTGACATTGGCTATGTCTACATTGGCATGCCTACTTGAGTACTGGACTGTGTACATTCTTGTTCATGCTCCCCATACCCACCCTAAGAGTACACATTATCCTGTGCTGGACACATCTATAGCACCATTTACATGCCTCTACACTGCCACTGTTGTTACACAACATAAGTGCTACCATTTGGTATCCCAAGGTTCTATACATGCAGAAAGACACTATAGGAACTACTTTGCTGTGAGGTGTTGGTACTATCCTTTGCCTTCACATATTTGCTGATGGCAGTTCCTGATCACATCTCCCTCACTGTTATTCCCTGCCAAACTGTATGAAAGACATGGAGCAATGGGATGATAGTCTGGTTGTTTCTGCTACTTATGGTGGGACAAATGGTTATGCAGTGCAGTAGGCAATTGGCAAGTTGCTGAATGGAATTTGGGCAGAACATTTACACTTCGAAGACAGCTGACCTTGAGGGTCATTGACAATTCATTCAGCTCACATGTTTCAGAGATGGTTAATGCTGGTATTGCCATAGTATATCCTTAGATGGACCATCACTTCTGGTGCAGGAGAACTAGCACAGCGTGGTGAGATCACATTGTTTTCGAAACCTGGAATGACCAGCAGTGGCTTCAGAACTTCCAAATGAGGAAACAGACCTTCATGGAGATGTGTGAAGAGTTTGCACCAAACCTCCAGAGCCAGACCACTCAATTCAGGAAAGCCATAGTGGTAGAGAAGGTGATTATTGTCCTGTGGAAGCTGGGAACACCAGACAGCAATAGGTCCATTGCAAACCACTTTGGGGTTGGAAAGTATGCTATTGGGGGCATGGTTGTGCAGGTTTTTTTGAGGCAATTAACATTGATCTACCCATAGGTGGTTGCCATAAGCAAAGTTCCAGAAATAATAGCTGGATTCAGAAGATGGGGTTTCCAAACTGTGGAGGGGCCATCAATGGCACCCACATCCCAATACTTTGCCTGTCACAAGGGGCAAGCATGTGAACACGAAAAGTTATTATTCACTTGTTTTGCAAGGCTTAGTGAACCACAGAGACAGATTCATGAATACAAACATGGGGAAAACTGGAAAGGTTTGTGATGTCAGGGTGCTGAGAAGACTGGGATTGTATTTATGGGGGGGAAGAAGGGACTTTAGTCCCCGGAAATTATATTGCTCTGTATGATGTGTCTGTGCCAACTGTTATTTTGGGGGACGCTGTATACCTGCTCCTAACTTGGCTCATAAAATTACATCCTGATATCAATGACCTAGAAAAAAGAAATTCAGTTAAAAGGCAGGCGCTGCAGAGTGGTTGTGCACTGTATTTGGTAGGCTGAAATCTTGTTAGTGTTGTCTATGCACCCAACTGGATGCCAGTGTGGCAAATGTCATTTGTGTAATTGTTGCCTGCTGCATACTCTGTAATGTTTCTGAGGGTAATGGGGAGTGCTTCCATCCCTATTGGGCTCAGGACAAGTCTGATTTACAAACTCTGTACAGGCAGCCGAAACCCACCCATGTGTACACTGATCCTGGTTTCCAGCAGGCAGTGGAAATCAAAGGATGTACATCAGGGAGGCAGAGGAAAACTTCTGCTTGTGCTGAGGAACACCTCCAGACCTTGTCTAGCTATTGGCAAAGCATATAATGGAATAGGACTTGTGGGACAACATAGCTTTATGAGGGTTTTGTTCCCCTGTAAGCAAAGCTTATTAGCCATTTGTTCCTGTGACAATAAATACATTAAAGACAGTCATCACAGGGCACTTCCATTGGATTATCGCTTTAGGATTGGGAATTGTACTGTGGAGGGTGGTGGCAAATTTGTAATGTGGTCATTATGCAAACTTTTGGGGCTAGTTTACACTAGAAGCACTACAGCGGTGCACATCTGGTGAAAATGTTCTATGCCAATGGGAGAGAGCTCTTCCATTGGCATAATAAAATCACCTCTGTGAGAGGTGGTAGCAATGTCAGCAGGAGAAGCTCCCCCGTTGACATAGTGCTGTCCAACTTATTTTCCTCAGGGGGTGGCTTATTCACACCTTTGAGCGACATAAGTGGTAGTATGTACAAGCCCTGAGTCTTCACCATTCACACTTGTTTACAAACCTTTCTAGGAGCATTCAATCTCTCTTAACAACCTTATCAACATTTGCTTGTGGGTTAAACTTCTGGTGACACTGAAAACTAGAATGCTTTCTGCATGCACATAACACTAACCGCACCTTTCCCATCCCTACTATGTATCCTTGGGGCTTTGGATATTTCTGACCCTGGGGAGGGGAACAGACAGCCAACTATTTGCAGCATTATGGCACCAGATTGTTATACAACATTCAATTTAATGTGCTGTGAATCCAGGGGCACAATCCCCAAACCTTATAATATCTTCAGTTCATCATACTTGGGAAGGAGAAGTCACACACAAGCAAGGAAAATATAACATTTCTCCTCACGGTTACTGGGGGTGGGGGATGTCCTTGAAACAGGATAATCATGGCTTAGCAGCATATTGGGCATCAGCCAAAAGACATGGTGGTGGCTGCTGATAATTGAGTGGTTCTGTGGCCTCAGCAGCAGGTAGAACCCAAAATCATTCGGCCACCAATTCTATCAGCCTCTCCATTAGGGAATGCTTACACTCCCTATGGTATGCATGCCTCTTGTTCCATGAACTGGTTCATCAGTGTCTCTTCCTGTTGAAGAGCCTTCCTCTCCTGTGACCTGAAAAATTTGAACTGTTCCTGGTTTCTCCTGTCCATCCCTACAATCAGCTATTCAAGGATCCTTCTCTGTCTGCCTCTACACTCCTGGCAGAATGGTTTCCCTCTTGGGAGACAAAGATCCTACCAAATCAAAGACAAGGGTGGTATTATAATTTTCTTCCTTTGAAAGAAGCTGAGAATCCTTCCTACATAACATAATGTTGCTATGGAAGGCCACAATATTAATCCTTTTTAGCATGCATGGAATGCTACTAGTAGACTAGCCTTGGTTTTCAGACAACTTTTGAAGCCCATGGGGAAGGAGCAGAGGATCCTAATGGTAAAAAAAAAACAATATTAACTTTATTATTATTATTTATTTTAACTGTACATAGTGTCTCAAGGGGAGGCAGTTCCTTCCAGGGAACTATGTTGCCAGTTTGCAATGTCTTCTTTAAAGGCTGGCCAATATTTGGAGAACACAGCAGTTTTCAAAGTACCAGAATGGAAAAGAGATGGAGTTTTCCAGTCCTGTGGAGGAGATCTGGCAATCTATTCCAGACAGCAGTTTTGCTAATGATCACCATTCTACATATTGCTGTATGGAGGGGTTTGGTCAGCTACAAAAGTGGACTGAGCACTGCTGTTGAACCTGAAGACCAACCCAGCTGGAGTTTCTGCTATACCAGGAATTTGCGGAAATATGCTCAGAGGACTGGGAGGAAATTTGTCTGGAAATTGACTATATTTTCAGATAGCATATGGTGTTTCCAGGCAAAGGGAGATACAAACCCCAAGCACTGCACACCCATCCCCTGGCATCACCAGAAAATCCTGCTTCTGTCCCTGCCTAACAGTGGTGAAATGGACAGGGAAAGAAAGGCATGCTATAACTGTAATTGGTTTCCTGAAGTGTCGGATTAGCACTAAAAGACCCTGAGCTCTCCATTGGAAAGGGACACTTCACTGTTTTCATCCACCATGTAGATGTCATAGAGTTTGCAATTCTAAGGAAGGGTAGAAGGGAGAACAGCAAAATAGAGACAATGGATTTCAGGAAGGCGGATTTTGGTAAGCTCAGAGAGCTGATAGGTAAGGTCCCATGGGAATCAAGACTGAGGGGAAAAACAACTGAGGAGAGTTGGCAGTTTTTCAAAGGGACACTATTAAGGGCCCAAAAGCAAGCTATTCCGCTGGTTAGGAAAGATGTGGCAAAAATGTGGCAAAAGACCACCTTGGCTTAACCACGAGATCTTGCATGATCTAAAAAATAAAAAGGAGTCATATAAAAAATGGAAACTAGGACAGATTACAAAGGATGAATATAGGCAAACAAGACAGGAATGCAGGGGCAAGATTAGAAAGGCAAAGGCACAAAATGAGCTCAAACTAGCTACGGGAAAAAAGGGGAACAAGAAGACTTTTTATCAATACATTAGAAGCAAGAGGAAGACCAAAGACAGGGTAGGCCCACTGCTTAGTGAAGAGGGAGAAACAGTAACAGGAAACTTGGAAATGGCAGAGATGCTTAATGACTTCTTTGTTTCGGTCTTCACCGAGAAGTCTGAAGGAATGCCTAACATAGTGAATGCTAATGGGAAGGGGGTAGGTTTAGCAGATAAAATAAAAAAAGAACAAGTTAAAAATCACTTAGAAAAGTTAGATGCCTGCAAGTCACCAGGGCCTGATGAAATGCATCCTAGAATACTCAAGGAGCTAATAGAGGAGGTATCTGAGCCTCTATTGGAAAATCATGGGAGACGGGAGAGATTCCAGAAGACTGGAAAAGGGCAAATATAGTGCCCATCTGTAAAAAGGGAAATAAAAACAACCCAGGAAACTACAGACCAGTTAGTTTAACTTCTGTGCCAGGGAAGATAATGGAGCAAGTAATTAAGGAAATCATCTGCAAACACTTGGAAGGTGGTAAGGTGATAGGGAACAGCCAGCATGGATTTGTAAAGAACAAATCATGTCAAACCAATCTGATAGCTTTCTTCGATAGGATAACGAGTCTTGTGGATAAGGGAGAAGCTGTGGATGTGGTATACCTAGACTTTAGTAAGGCATTTGATACGGTCTCACATGATATTCTTATCGACAAACTAGGCAAATACAATTTAGATGGGGCTACTATAAGGTGGGTGCATAACTGGCTGGATAACCGTACTCAGAGAGTTGTTATTAATGGTTCCCAATCCTGCTGGAAAGGCATAACGAGTGGGGTTCCGCAGGGGTCTGTTTTGGGACCGGCTCTGTTCAATATCTTCATTAACGACTTAGATATTGGCATAGAAAGTACGCTTATTAAGTTTGCAGATGATACCAAACTGGGAGGGATTGCAACTGCTTTGGAGGACAGGGTCATAATTCAAAATGATCTGGACAAATTGGAGAAATGGTCTGAGTTAAACAGGATGAAGTTTAACAAAGACAAATGCAAAGTGCTCCACTTAGGAAGAAAAAATCAGTTTCACACATACAGAATGGGAAGAGACTGTCTAGGAAGGAGTACGGCAGAAAGGGATCTAGGGGTTATAGTGGACCACAAGCTAAATATGAGTCAACAGTGTGATGCTGTTGCAAAAAAAGCAAACATGATTCTGGGATGCATTAACAGGTGTGTTGTGAGCAAGACACGAGAAGTCATTCTTCTGCTCTACTCTGCTCTGGTTAGGCCTCAGCTGGAGTATTGTGTCCAGTTCTGGGCACCGCATTTCAAGAAAGATGTGGAGAAATTGGAAAGGGTCCAGAGAAGAGCAACAAGAATGATTAAAGGTCTTGAGAAAATGACCTATGAAGGAAGGCTGAAAGAATTGGGTTTGTTTAGTTTGGAAAAGAGAAGACTGAGAGGGGACATGATAGCAGTTTTCAGGTATCTAAAAGGGTGTCATAAGGAGGAGGGAGAAAACTTCTTCACCTTAGCCTCTGAGGATAGAACAAGAAGCAATGGGCTTAAACTGCAGCAAGGGAGGTCTAGGTTGGACATTAGGAAAAAGTTCCTAACTGTCAGGGTGGTTAAACACTGGAATAAATTGCCTAGGGAGGTTGTGGAATCTCCATCTCTGGAGATATTTAAGAGTAGGTTAGATAAATGTCTATCAGGGATGGTCTAGACAGTATTTGGTCCTGCCATGCGGGCAGGGGACTGGACTCGATGACCTCTCGAGGTCCCTTCCAGTCCTAGAATCTATGAATCTATGTGACTGGATCCTTCTTCCATCCCCTTTTCTCCCAGGTTCTGCAACATGTCTCAATGCTGGGCAAAGCCAGATACCAGGAACCTGGATGATGACAATTTTGTAATCTTCCAAGGGAGAAAAGACAACCAAAGTGTTCTATAACTATGTTCTGTTCCCTTCCCTTCCAGGACCTATCCATCCCTCCAACTCTAGCCCCATCTCTTTGCTCCCCAGGTCTGTGCAGTGCCTGTTTGTAAGGGGATGGTAAGATCAGCAGCAGCGGGGGGTGGCAGAAGCACTGAAACTGTATGTAATCTTGAAACAAACATATCAGAGAAAGGCACCTATTAGGGCATAGCCTAGAATGTGGGAGACCCAGATTCAAGACCCTGCTCTGCTTGAGTCACAAAAGATTTTTTCATTTCAAATTGGACTTGCATCTACCTCTCACACATCCAAGGCCAGTGCTCTAAACATCAAGCTACTCAGAAAATCTCTTTTTTTTTTCCCCTCTGTGCCCCAGGACTGAAAAACCTCCCTGATGAAAGTTTCATAGAAACAAAAATATTTTAACTTCAATGAAACAGCATAAATGACTGGAAATTCATTGTGGCAAAAGTGTTGCAACCAGCTTAATTGTGGGTGTCAGACTAATAGGATTAAATTAAAAGCATAAATCCTGGCATGTTGGGAGGTATGTTTGATACAGTCTGCTATCTAGTAAGTATTTTACTGATTTGTAGAGCTGCTTATATCCTCCTTTATAGACCCCCCTTCCTCTCTCAAAAAAAAAAGAAAAGAAAAAAAAAGAAAAGAAAAATGTAAACCCAATACATTAGCTATCACCACCACCAACCTTCCTCTCTGCCCCATAACGGACAGTGTTCACAGCCTAAATATGTTTTTGATAACAGGATCTTGTTTAAACAATTATGCTGTGTTAGCAGCAGCTCATTGTCTCTTCCCACAGATGAAAGAGTAGCTTAATTGTCCCAGCAAACTGGTGACAATTTTCAGCAGATCGTACAGTCCCTTTGTGAAATGGGTCTAACAGGCAGAAGATTTGTTTAAATATGACTTTCTTTAAGAGCCTAACCAACAAAAGATGGTAACTTCAGAGCACAAAGCATTGTGGTTTGAAGATAATTTGGATTACTTTACTTCAGATCATGAGGTAATTTGCTATAGTAGATTTTTTTCTGTAGTCTATCTGTTTAAAATATGCATTTCTTATTTTTCAGCAATTTTTTGATGGGGCCAGGGCAAGGAAAGAACAAATTATATAAAGGAATACAAAATATAGACCATCTATAGCAGCTACTATTTTTTGCTTAAGAAGACCATATCAACAGTCCATATTATTTTATTTTCTACGGAGTCTCATCTACACCTCTACCTCGATATAACACTGTCCTCGGGAGCCAAAAAATCTTACTGTGTTATAGGTGAAACCGCGTTATATCGAACATGCTTTGATCCACCCGAGTGCGCAGCCTTGCCCCCCCGGAGCACTGCTTTACCGTGTTATATCCAAATTCATGTTATATTGGGTCGCGTTATATCGGGGTAGAAGTGTACTTGCATTGTACACTGCATTTAACTTTGAAGAATGGACACATTCTCTTTATGATATAAATACTGTTCTGTATTCTCTCAGATGAGGACATTGGTTGACTACTTTGGAAGACTGTTGTGAAGAGGCAGTAAATGACACTGTAGTAGAGTCAAACAGAAGAAAATATACAGCATACAAACAAATAGTAGCTATGAGGCTTTGCTGCAATTTTTACTTTGGACTTTAAAATTACCAAGTCTTTTATGTTTACAGAAGCATTGATAAAATAGCCAACTTGTCATCCTGCTATTCCAAATATCCAGACTGTCAAGCGGGCTCAGGTGGGATTGTGATTCCAAGGACCAACAGCAAAATGAAAATGCATATAATTATATTAAGTGCTTTCTTTAAATACCTTTATCACTTCCAGTCTGGATTACAGCAATTCCTTCCTATATGATCTTCCAACATCTCTGCTGTTGAAGTGACAGGGGCCCAGATTGCTGCAGTCAGCCTACTCTCTCATTCAGCCCTATTTCCTGTCATCTTGACTGGCTTCCCATCCAAATTTAGTTCAAAACTGTCTTCTTGTTTCCTCCATAGACTAAATACAGAATACTTTTCCTCACCTCCTACTCTTCAGCCATTTATTCTGTTTCTCTAAACCAGTGGTTCCCAACCTTTTCTCTGCACTGGCACACCTTGAATTATTCTGAGGCTCACCATATTGTCTCCGAATGAACTCTTGAGTATTCATGAGCCAATCCAGAATAAGGCTACTAGGGTTAAAATCAAAACAACCATGGCAGCTAACATTAGATCATGATCTGTCTTTTGTATCAGAATTAACCTTTTTAACAGTGGAAACTAACATTAAAGCCAACATTAAAGCTAAACGTAAGAACTCTGGACAAAAACATGCTCAGCGGAGAAAGTGATCTACGCTTGAGAATAATATTTAGGGAGGGCAATAAATTAATAATTAATCATTTCTTCTCGTTCCCAAAATAGTCTGCCCAAATATGTGTAACTTTCTCTGCTGCTTTTTTAAAATGCAATATAATTAATTAAGTCAAACTCAGACTATTGCCAACATCAAGAGATCAAAAAATAAATGAGTCAGATCCCAGCAAATCAGGCGATTGGCCCCCAAAACATGTGGTTATTTCCAAAGAGATTACATTATTTTTTCAGTCTGTCTAACAATTGGTGAATTGCTCCTGCCCATCCCCAGAGAGAGAGAATTAGTGCTGCCCATGCTCCCAAATGGGGATGAGGATTTTGGCCGTTGCTGCAGGAGTTCTCACCCTCACATCCAGGCCTGGCTCCCTCTTCATTTGTTAAATATTGAATACCTTATTTTTATCACATTTGTAGCCCATTTCATGACTTTGATGCACGATTTGCATGCATGATTTATCCCTTTCATATAAGATAATAAATTTGCATGCTAGGATCTGTAAATCTGTATTTATTTATGCCATATATAAGCAAATTAAAAAAAAATGTTTCCTCTAAGATTATAGAAAGTTAATTTTAAGAATAACTGAAATGTACTAACATCAAGAAATTGAACTGTGTGCCAACATTAAATCAGTATTAAATAATGTTACAATAGGTGAGAGCCTTAGAATGTTAACCCTGGCCCTGTAGTTCAAAAGTTGCTTTTTTCACTTTTGCCCTCGTGAACTAAATCATAGCATCAGAGAGATCCAAAGACTAGCCAATGGCATTTTTAAGCACTAAAATAGCAAGTGATGTCAGTCTCTCATTGGCCATCATTGATCGAAGATATGTTTTAATGAGCCTGAGCTTCGAAAAACTGCACTCACCATTTGCGACTGCGACAAGCAGCGTGAGCAGAATCCTCAAAGCTATCCACACATTAGGAAAAGTGTCCTGCAGATCTGTATCAGGAATGAATAGGAGAACTGGCAGTGGAGAATGCTTCCCATATTGCAAAATATTACAAATGTTGTCCAATTCAACATAAAGGTCTTTATCATTGACGTCTGAACATTCCCCATATGTAAAGCATCCAGTGAAGGTCTGTACAATTGTTCATGAGTGTTTTCTTGTCCGTCGGCAGCTTACTAAGGTCATACAAAACCCACCAGGTCTTTTGTGGTGCTTTATTTGTCCAAACCTTTCTTCAGTGGACACTCGAGCAGTGTCAACAGTGAGCAAAAAAATTCCCTCGAGGTTTTTCTTCTGATCTACCCATCACCTCATCTCTGCCTTCGTAGCCAAATTGTATGTTCTTCCAATGAATATGAGATTCCTTGAAGATAGGCTCAACTCTTAAGTTTTCCACCATTTCTTTGGCAGTAGATGGCATTTTGAAATCTGTTGTCTCTGTAGGTCACAATGAAATAAAGGCAGCTTCTCATTAAAGTAGTAGCGGTCGCAATGTCCATCAGCCTAGTTTGTAATGCCTTGCTTATAATGTTTACTTGGGATAGGATATCATGCCAAACAACAATTGAGACCAGAAATTTGAAGTTAGTGATCTGGTTTGCCAGACTTTGTGCCTTATGTCAGATTCTGGCCTTGGCCTTACTGGACTGTGCCAGTTCCATCAGGGCATCGTAAACCTCGGTCACTTGGTACCTCACTGGCCTTATGCTGTTAACGCAGCTCTCTCACTGAGTGTCACTTAGCGGTTTTACGGTCATATTTGTAACATTGTCCATGAGGATCTTCCACTTGATAGTTGATGCTGAAAACAGGACATATATCCTTTGCAGTACTCCAAAAGAGATACTGAATCTAAAGAAGCAACAGAGGGTCCTGTAGCTGATCTGGTTAGGTCCTGTGATGGTGTTGCTGGTGTAGATATGTGGGCAGAGTTGGCATCGAGGTTTGTTGCATGGGTTGGTTCCTGAGTTAGAGTTGTTATGGTGTGGTGCGTGGTTGCTGGTGAGAATATGCTTAAGCTTGGCGGGTTGTCTGTGGGCGAGGACTGGCCTGCCTCCCAAGGTCTGTGAAAGTGAGGGATCATTGTCCAGGATGGGTTGTAGATCACTGATGATGCTTTGGAGAGGTTTAAGCTCAGGACTGTAGGTGATGGCCAGTGGAGTTCTGTTGGTTTCTTTTTTGGGCCTGTCTTGTAGCAGGAGGCTTCTGGGTACACGTCTGGCTGTGTTGATTTGTTTCTTTATTTTCTTGTGTGGGTATCATAGTTTTGAGAATGCTTGATGAGCCACACAAGGAAATAAAGAAACAAATCAACAGAGCCAGACGTGTACCCAGAAGCCTCCTGCTACAAGACAACAGCAACACCATCACAGGACCTAACCAGATCAGCTACAACATCACCGGCTCATTCACCTGCACGTCCACCAATGTTATATATGCCATCATGTGCCAGCAATGCCCCTCTGCTATATACATTGGCCAAACTGGACAGTCACTACGCAAGAGGATAAATGGACACAAGTCAGATATGAGGAATGGCAATACACAAAAACCTGTAGGAGAACACTTCAACCTCCCTGGCCACACAATAGCAGATGTTAAGGTAGCCATCTTACAGCAAAAAAACTTCAGGACCAGACTCCAAAGAGAAACTGCTGAGCTCCAGTTCATTTGCAAATTTGACACCATCAGATCAGGATTAAACAAAGACTGTGAATGGCTATCCAACTACAGAAGCAGTTTCTCCTCCCTTGGTGTTCACACCTCAACTGCTAGCAGAGCACCTCACCCTCCCTGATTGAACTAACCTCGTTATCTCCATACTGATTTATACCTGCCTCTGGACATCTCCATTACTTGTGTCTGATGAAGTGGGCATTCACGCACGAAAGCTTATGCTCCAATACCTCTGTTAGTCTTAAAGGTGCCACAGGACCCTCTGTTGCTTTTTACAGATTCAGACTAACACGGCTACCCCTCTGATACTTGAATCTAAAGAAGATGACGCTGCATCTGACACAACCAGATTGAGGGAATGGCAGCCACAAGGCATGAAGAAAGCTCTTGGATTCAGCACCAGGATCCTTGCCTGGACACCACTGTTTCTTCTTTTCATGTTCATGCCATTGTGATTAGTGAAAAATGAATCCACATATCAAATACCTGAAACATTTTACTTCAAACATTCTATTTTCCCCTTGTCACTAACAAGAAAAGCAGCACCCTGGGTCTGGCGCACCCCAAGCCTGGCATCCTAGGCGGTCACCTGCCCCTAAATATGTCCCAGCATGTGAACTCCAGTCCTTCCTTCTGCTCATTTACTGGAAATGTCATATCCTTGATTTTGCCCAGCCCATTCAAAATTGTATGAGCAATATCAGTGAAGTTTAGGATCGCTGCCCATAAAGCAGGATCTGATGTATCGATTTGTGGTGTGCAATTTTTCTCACTGCTGTTTCAGTCATCATGAGAGGCTGAGTCTTCTTTATTGTTTATCTCCTTTTCATGTGAACCACATTATTCTTTATCCATCACTCTCCTTTACACTGCCAGGAAAACTAGATGATTTTCCATCACTTTCCTCACATTTCCATTCCTTATCTTCAGGTATATATGCTAATTCCTCAGTAAAGGACTTCCATAATTTATGCTTTGCTCCTCAATTTCTTCTGCACTGGAATGATCGCTACTCCCTAAAGCCCAGTCTACGCTGTTCTGTTTCAGATATTTTCCCATCAAATTTGTCTCTTGCTGCAAACTAGATTGCAACTGAGCTTTTCGCTTTCTATACTGAGCTCCTGAAGGCTTCTTTGGAGGCATCTTTTATTTTCTACGATGTAAAACAGACAGTATGAGGGGTAGCAAAAGTCTAGGTCAGTGGTGGGCAACCTGCGGTCTGTGGGCCACACGTGGCCCATCAGGGTAATCCGCTGGCAGGCCTCCAGACAGTTTGTTTACATTTGCATGGCTTCCCGCAGCTCCCAGTGGCTGCAGTTCACCGTACCCGGACAATGGGAGCCGTGGGAAGCGGTGGCCAGCACGTCTCTGTGGCCCGCGCCACTTTCCACAGCTCCCATTGTCTGGGAACAGCGAACCGCAACCACTGAGAGCTGCGGGCAGCCATACAAATGTAAACAAACTGTCTGGTGGCCCACCAGCGGATTACCCTGATGGGCCACGTGCAGCCCGCGGGCTGCAGGTTGCCCACCACTGTGCTAGGTTCTGCAGTCTTAGAAAGTCATCAAACATTATGTGTTAAGCATGGCAAAAGAAGTAATAGTATTTCTTTTATATTGTTGCGTAGATAGGGGTTTGATAGATATCTCCGGCATCTCATTAAATATGTTCTTTATTAGTTGCTACTTACACTATTCAAGTCTTAAAACATAAGTACACTTTCAAAATTATACAATAACACAAGGTTCACAGTATCGCAGCTGGGCTCTCACTTCACTTCACTTTGTTCCTATATTTCACTGACTGACTGGCGCCACCCCATCACTTATATATCTGCGAGGGAATAGCTGATAACATTCTAGGAGGTTCAAGAAAAATGTAGTTCTCAGAAAGTCTGGAAGGTTCCATGAAATTCTACACAGGTCCAGAACATTCTAGGAGTTTAGTGAAAAATGAATCCACATACAGAATACCTGAAACATTTTACTTCAAACATTCTATTTTCCCTTTTGTTGCTAACAACAAAAATAGCACCCCGAGCTCAGAGCCTCTTAACCCCGGCACCCCAGGCAGTCATCTCTGGGTCAGTTTCATCTAAATCCGGCCCTGATCACATCTGTCCGTCCCCTGCCCAGCAATGAATTCTTCTCCCCCAACCTCCAAATCAATCCTGCACCCGTAGTCTCCAAATCAGTTCTGGCTTCCAACTCCCATCAATTCTGTCCTCACTCTCCACCAGTCCAGCCCCCACCAATTCTGCCTCCCCAAAGTCCCCACTCCCTCCCAGCCCCAAACTTGCACCAGTTCTGCCCCCACCCAGACCCTCATCAGTTCTTCCTCCCAACTTCCTCCCTCCCAACCAGCCTCCACCCCAAGTTTAGCCCCCCCCACCTATGCTTCTCATGGGTTTCTACCCCCCTCCCAACCCTGTGGGATTGCAACAGGCTTCCCACTCCCCTTCCAGACTGAGGGGTGGTGATGGTGGTGGTGGCTCCAAGGGCTCTTTCCCCCACCCCCGAAGACAGCTGCAGAAGGGAGGGGAAGAGGCAGAGGAGCTCACCCATTGCTCACAGGAGGGAAGAGGGGAGGAGAGGGAGATTAAGCTCTGATTGGTTGCTCTGCTCCTGGAGGAGGCAGGGCAGTGAGTCAGATGGCCATTTAGAAGGTGCCTTTCCCCCTTTCTTCCCCCTCCCCTGCTCCCATTCCACAGGACTCAAATTTGCTATCTTAACCTGGCTTTGGGGAATGGAATGCATAATATTTCAAAGGGTCCTCATCCCAGAGATCAAAAGTACAGAATGCAATCCAGCTCCGACACTAATTCAAATATAAGGGAAGTTTTTTGTTTTTTTTTGTTCTCACATGTAGTTTTCCAAAAGTTCCACAGTACACCTGTTTGGGCTGTGATGGCACACCAATGTACCATGGTGCATGGGTTGGGAAACAATGCTCTAAACTGTGTCTATTCTCTTGTCCTATTTAAGATATTTATTTCATTTAAATTATGTATTAGGCACATCTCTTTAAAGACATTGAGTTCTGTCTAATAGCTACAATATTTGTAATTGGTAATGCAATAACCTGACTGTAAAGCACCATTCAAATCCCACTCCCTATCTATACAAAAGAATACTTACACATAGAG
Source organism: Emys orbicularis (assembly GCF_028017835.1). Lineage (NCBI taxonomy): Eukaryota > Metazoa > Chordata > Testudines > Emydidae > Emys > Emys orbicularis. Next base: position 104,882,543 of record NC_088687.1, read on the forward strand.
GAGAGGAGAAAAGCGGTCATTCAGTAACTGACCTGGACCCCCACCTGTCAAGCACTGAACTTTATTCACATGATCCCAATTGAACTAATCACATGTGTAAAGTTAAGCATGTACATAAGTGTTTGGAGGATCATGACCTGAGGAGGAAGGCCTTAAAATACTAGGAGTTTTGAAAGTATCAATGGAGGGACTCTGCTGGGTGTACTCCAGGTGGAAGTTCCAAGGCTGAGGTCTAGAAAGCATTAAAACAAAACATTAACATTTGTCAATCTCTTACAATGTGGTTACCAAAGATATGACTTATTACAAGCACAGGGAGAAAATAATAGTCTCAGATACCACTCTGTTATTGACTTGGCAAACTCTGACTTTTTCATTTCAACCATTCCAGGAGTAGTACTGCAACCAAGGAGTGAGATGACCTGTTCACACTGCTGTTTTGGCTGATTCTACATTCAGGCTAAAGATGTTGGGGTGGGGAGGGGGTCCTTCTGTCACAGCTTTATGACTGTTCTCCTAGGCCTTGATTTAGGAAAACCTTGATCATCGGAATAGTCCCAGATCACGTCCTCACTTAAAATTATGTGTGTGTTTAAGTGCACTGCTGGATTGAGGCTTTAAAGAGGGATGATGATTACCTCACTGAGGATTTGTAACTCTCACTCCACATCAGTCCTGGACTCCCCTCTTCACTTCTGGCCAGTCCTTTAGAACCTGAGTTTCAGAAATGCTGAACACCCACAGCACCTTTGACTACCAGTGGAGTTGTGGTTATTCAGCAGTTCTGAAAGTCAGACCCTTAATGCCAACTTTCTCTCTGCTGGATACTACTGTTAGTCAGACCGTGGTGTTCAAACCACAGAAAAATAGTATTATGCCTTAATTACTTGTGGACAATAATGTGGATGTCTACCCAAGCAATCCACCCAGACTGACGAATGGCAGAAGTGGCTCAAAGTATATAGCATAATCTAATCCCTTTTTAGACAGCCATGAAAATCATTGGCTGGAGAGCCTTAAGAAGATAGCTAGTGGGTGGATTTGCAACAAAACTATAGCCCGTGACTGGCAGATAAAGACTAAGAACGCACTTCAGAAGAAGGCTGGTGCGAACATCTACCTGTTTGACTGACATGAAGTTGGTGGTGTCCAGGGCCGGCTCCAGTGGTCCTTCCCTCTGAGAGGGACTGAGGGACCAGCCGCCGAATTGCCGCCGAAGAGCCGGACATGCCACCCCTTTCCATTGGCCGCCCCAAGCACCTGCTTGCTGCGCTGGTGCCTGGAGCCGGCCCTGGTGGTGTCATCATGACACAAGATAATTAACAAGGTTTGTGTGTTTATGATGCACTAATAAGTCCCACTTTTTATTTTCCTATTGATTTTTAATTAAGGTCTCTAGATTCACACATTTTGCAAGGCCTGGTGATATATGCATGCAAATGTTTTTTTTTTTTTTAAGAAAGATACTGTATCCTGTTTTCTAGGCATGTCTCAAACACACACAGTGCTGGTTAGGACTCATTTCAGTACCATTGTGTCATGCAAACTTTGCCATTGAGGATATACTTGGTATTTCATTTATATGTTATCATGCCCTTCTAAAATAATAACTTTTTGAAAACCCTGTTCATGCTTTTTAATACGGTTTGGCCATACTTCACAATTGGAGTTCTCTGAAGCTTGTTTGGTTGACTCCATGTTGATTTTTGAACACCTGTGCTTCCTATAAACAGGGGTTCAGGTCCTGGCGAGGATGACTCAGCCTTTCATTCGTCTAAGTCAGAAAAACAAAGTACCGTTAAATGTATGAGCATACATGGTCTAGTACAACAGAACCCTTATCCCTGAATGGCTTTTAGGCACTAACACAATGCAAACAATAAAACAAATATCTTACTGTGTGGTGTTCTTTGGGAATAGATCTTCACAAGTGCCATATTGTCTGTTCTGGTGTATGTTAAAGATCTCCTGCAACATTTCTAAGTCACTACTACAGAGCAGGCACCACCATAAGTATAATAATATTTCGTAAGAGTGGAGGGTTGCCTCATATTCTTGGCCAAAAGTTTTCCGTCCCTTTTCCACAGCGTTGCCAAGTACCAACACTGTGTGAATCTTCATTACTACAGGCTGCCCCGGGGTGACTGCATTTTAGGGGTGGTATTTTTATGCAGTTATTAAAACATTCAGAGATGAAAGGCACTCAAGCGTGAGACATCTGATCCCTTCTATATGTTGCATTTGTATATTATTATTCATATTAATCAGAAGGAAAATAGATGCAGAAAAGATATTGAAGGGTGGAAAGGAAAATACAGAGAGAAGCTTTTGGAAGTGAAAAATAAGAGAGAAGAGAACTACCAAGTTCTCCAAAGCAAATCAGAAAGAATAATATATTAGGATCATTAGTAACTTGCTGATATTTAAAGCATTTGTCAAATTTTAACTCCTACCTTAATCTTGCCTTAAATAAAAGTTATTTAAATCATCAGAATATAAAATGCAAGCATTTATAAAATATCTTGTTTAACTCCATAAAATACAGTTTCTGCACTCAGTTGCTCACAGTATCGTTTAGAGTTCTACAACAGTTCATTAAAAACTGACCAGAATGATTTCCTGCTTTACAATGGTTAATTAAGTTGATATTTTTTCCTAATACTACATTTTCCCAATAGTGCATCCGCCTAGGTGTTCAGCAGACAGACCTGTTTTGCCAAAGTGATCAATTGTGGCGGTTTTGGGTTACAATTCATTTCAGTATTGAATACAGGGGTAATGAAATGTTATCCTTATTGTATGAGTAAAGGGCAGCAGAACTACACTGAGCATGCCCTGATTGAGGGGTCATCCTAAACCGAATCTCACTTGCTAAGCAGTGGGTAGAAATGCCAAATCCCAGTGAAAATGAGAGGGAGTGGGGAGAGGTGTTCCTATCTGATGATCTGGCTCTGCCTAAAGAATCCTAGACACCATTTGAACCTTTCCTCTCCAGTGTTTAAAGACAGAGCTGATTCGACTCAATTGAGAGTCCTTGTTTCTGTTCAGTGACTACTAGAGCTGAAATCGGTGATAAGCAGGTTTAGGGGCTAAGCCTTTGACCTGGTGTGGGGACAGTGTTGTAGTGAAAGATAACAAAGAGGCAGCAGTATAGAAGGTCTCTGCTACCCAGTGAAATCACTAAGTGATGAACTCGCTAAGTGGGGGGAACCTCAGGAAGCAGCATTGCTGAAGTGGCAAAGAGCAGCAAGCTGCAGTAGCAGTGATAGAAGCAGAGGTGACAGCAAGTGGCCAGAGGTGACAGAGATAACAGCAGCAGCAAAGTGGCAAGCAGCGGAAGAGAACAGCAGCAGCAGTAGAGAGCTAGTTGCAGAGATGGAAGCTGCAGTGGAGGCATTGCTTGACTCCCCCGCTCTTTTCAGGGGTGGAGGTGGACCCATGTAAATGCACCTCTGAACTCTGTGTCTTTGCTGACTCAGGCCAACCAACTCTGAGTGAGGGCAGCAGAGGGAAAGGGGAGTAGTGTGTTAAAAGGGACATTCATTCATCATACTTTCACACCTGAAGGTGGGAAACTGAGGCAAAAGACACTGCCCAATGTACTGCAGGGTGGGTGTTTGCTTATGGTCACATGCTTTTGAATCATGGTTGTGGAGTTTCGAGTTTTCCAAAATTAATGCTGGGTTCCCTTTCCCTCTTAATAAAAGTTTGCTGTTGTCATACACAGACTAAATGTTTGTGAATGGGAAAGTATTGCCTCTGAGAGGTGGCCAGGGATGATGTTTAGTTTTCCCAGATTACTGAGTGGGGGCTCAAACTGGTTCTGTTTTATATTGTTAAGAGGAACCCCTAGATATTGGTATATATATAATTTGTTTCCACTAACATTCTATAGAGTCATTTATTGGTTTGGCCATTGCATTGGATTTTTGTTTTCAGGGGTAGGAGTGCAGTGCAAATCAGTCAGGGTACTAGAAAACCTTACACTGTTAACATCATCTGTAACCTGGCTGTAACCACACAGCGATGAGATCCAAGACTTCCCGATCAGTCCATGCTGGGGCCCTGCCATGCCCAGGACCTAATGTATTGCTTATGGAGCATGGATTTGGTGTCTATAGGTGAAATTCCCTTCTCCCACGGAGTCCCAATTTTTCAGACTTTATGCATGTGAAGGATGGGGTTTATGTGTAAATCATCCTCCATCTTGGAGCCAGACCAGAGCCCTCCTGCTCATAACTGCTATAGCATTCTTAGACTGGAGAAGCTCTTACAGTACCTCCATGCCACTTTAGCAATGTGTGAGTAGATTGCTTGTCTGTGCCCATAACTGCCTGACACACAGAGCATAAGTGAGGCCAGAGTGAAGTGACTTGTTCATGTACAGACAGTGAAAAACACCCAAGGATTCTCAACTCATGGCTTCTCTTCAAAACCCTATGTCTGGGCCTTAGGTAGTGCAAAAGGCCTTTTATATGTCTATGCTCTCAAACCCATAGCCAATTACAATTTGCTTTTAATGGTTGTTGCAGCAGGTGTCCTGCTCTTCCTCTTTCTCACACACAGCTTTTCCAGTTATGGTCTTGATTCACACTGAAGTCAATGATTTGTTAAACATTAGTAGTACATAACTGGGCCTATGAATGGTAACTACTGCAAACAAATCATGTTGCTTTCAGAGATTTGTTTAGCGATAGATAATACTGACATATGACATTAAGGGTTCCTGATATATAGCATTTTTCTTTTCAGTGCACTTTACAAACAAAAACTAATTAATTGATACATGTAACTTATCATTAGACAAGTTTCAAGGACTTAGAAAATTGTACACAAATGGTTGTTAAGTCCCTTTGAGAGGTACTCCAGAAAGCTAATATTTAGTGTAGAGACATCATTAGCCCTGTTTTATATAGATTAGTTAAATTGCAGTTATGTATATATACAGTGTATTAATTGTTTTCTACTGGTTGACTTTCCTTATATCCAAGTAACAAAAAAGATAAGTATGTGTGTGAGTAATAATTTCTTCTTTTTCTTTACAAACAATTTCTGCATGCTACATAGTGGCAGAGGTACGTAATAGCAATGAGGGATGCTACATAATTTGGTTTGTGTTGTTCTTATGAGACTTACCTGGAATGAAACAGAAGTGGGAAAATATATGGTTGTGTCATTGTTGCTCTCTGGTTTTGTTTTGATTTTCTTTTTTAAAAGGAAGGTGTGTTTAAAATGTTCTTCAAACTTTTGTATAAAATACATGATTTGCCTGGACGTTAAAATCCCAAGGCTTGGAAAGGCAATCAGGTCTCAGTCCATAGCAGTATACATTTGTATTGGATTGAAGAATTTCAACACACACTACTTTTTCATTGCTGTGACAAAGTGGTGATAGAAAAATGTGTCTTTTCTTGGCTTGTACCTGGGGATTAGGTTACAATACCTCATTTGCCCTTCAAAGTACCACATAGCAGTATTGTACTAAAGCTGACAGCAAGTACATAACAGCATCTTGTTTATCAATCGCTCACACATAGGGTAAAGTGAGTATAACTTATTGGAAAATTTAGGAAGGTGTATGTAAATTCTTGTCATTTAAAAAGAGGATTTTGCCAGAATACAAAATGAAGAACAGCCACTATCCCAACATAAGGTGTTACCGGCTAGTTTGCATTAAAAAAAAAAAAAGAGCAAGAATGCGGGGGGTGGGGGGGAGAGGGGGCGGCAAAGATCACAATTAGAAACAAGAGTCTGTCTAACCTTATGCTACTTCCACAGTGCTAAATTCTTCCAAAAGGGGTCCTTTGGCTGTTCATACCAAATCTTGTTTAAAACAAGATTACCCATAATCCCTTAACCTTTTCTTTCAAAGAAAGAGAAAGCAACTGACTCACATGAGAAACAACTAGCCAAAGGGCAACTTGTTTCCAAATTTTAATTACAAAATAATTATTTTATATATAAGAACATAAGAATGGCCCTACTGGGTCAGACCAAATGTCCATCTAGCCCAGTATCCTGTCTTCCGACAGTGGGCAGTGCCAGGTGTCCCAGAGGGAATGAACAGAACAGATAAAATCATCAAGTGATCCATCCCCTGTCACTCATTCCCAGCTTCTGGAAAACAGAGGTTATGGACACCCACCCTGTCCAGCCCTGGCTAATAGTCATTGATGGACCTATCCTCCATGAATGTATCTAGTTCTTTCTTGAACCCTGTTATGGTCTTGGGCTTCACAACATCCTCTGGCAAGGAGTTCTACAGATTGATTGTGCGTTGTGTGAAGAAATACTTCCTTTTATTTGTTTTAAACCTGCTGCCTATTAATTTCATTTGGTGACCCATAGTTCTTGTGTTATGAGAAGTAGTAAACAACACTTCCTTATCTACTTTCTCTACACCAGTCATGAATTTATAGATCTCAATCATATCTCCCCTCAGCCATCTCTTTTCCAAGCTGAAAAGTACCAGTCTTATTAATCTGTCCTCATAAGGAAGCCGTTTCGTACACCTAATCATTTTGGTTGCCCTTTTCTGAACCTTTTCCAATTCCAATATATCTTTTTTGAGATGGGGTGACCACATCTGCACACAGTATTCAAGATGTGGGCATACCATGGATTTATATAGAGGCAACATGATATTTTTTGTCCTATTATCTATCCCTTTCTTAATTATTCCCAGCATTCTGTTCGCTTTTTTGACTGCCGCTGCACATTGAGTGGATGTTTTCAGAGAACTATCCACAATGACTCCAAGATCTTTTTCTTGAGTGGTAACAGCTAATTTAGACCCCATCATTTTATATGTATAGTTGGGATTATGCTTTCCAATGTGCATTACTTTACATTTATCAACATTAAATTTAATCTTCCATTTTGTTGCCCAGTCACCCTGTTTTGAGAGATCCTTTTGTAGCTCTTCGCAATCTGCCTGGGTCTTAACTATCTTTAATAATTTTGTATCATCTGCAAATTTTGCCACCTCACTGTTTACCCCTTTTTCCAGATCATTTATGAATATGTTGAATAGTACTGGTCCAAGAACAGATCCCTGGGGGACACCACCATTTAACTCTCTCCATTCTGAAAACTGACCATTTATACCTAACCTTTGTTTCCTACCTTTGACCAGTTTCTAATCTATGAGAGCACCTTCCCTCTTATCCCATGGCAGCTTACTTTGCATAAGAGCCTTTGGTGAGGAACCTTGTCAAAAGCTTTCTGAAAATCTAAGTACACTATATCCACTGGATCCCCTTGGTCCACATGCTTGTTGACCTCCACATCCTTGTTGACCCCCTCAAAGAACTGAAATGATTTGATTTACAAAATCACTAATTTACCTGCAACCAAGATGGCTACCCACGTACTCAACAGTGGTGACAGGAACACCATAAAGGAACACAATAATCATGGCTAATGCTCCCTTCTCCTATTCTCTCTCTGGCCCAATTACTATTTAAGCATTTATCCACAGTGGGAGGGGGGGAGTGAGAGAGACACTATTTAGTCCACTGGTTAAAGCACCCAGCTTAGAGGTGACAGCTCTTGGGTCTAGTCACCCTGTTCAAATCCCTCTTTTGTTAATTAATCCAGAGTTCGACAGGAGTGATTGAGAGTCCCCCACATCAGAATATCTCAGTGGTTAGAGCAATCTCCTCAGAGGTTATTCAAATCCTTTCTCCCTGAGTGGCAGAGTGGGGGGAAATTTAACCCAGTCTCCCACGCCCCAGCTGAGGGCACTAATCACTGTGACAATTTATAAAGTGGGCACCACTTCCTCCTCAGCTGGCCATTTTGTGTGGAGGGAGGCTGGTGCCTAATTCGCTCCCTCAAAAAATATCTTCGATGCATACACTCCCTGATTTCAGGAAACAGGTTCCCCATTCATGGATCTCATATAGGTGCCTCCCTGAAGCCTAGATTAAATCCCTATCTCAGAGATGGGCAGAGTTTAGCATTCATTCCTCTTGTCAGTGTCTCTTATTGGCTAGCTTAGATGGGGAGATGCTCACTGGGCTGGCTTTTGTGCAGAGGCGGATTACAGTTTTGTGGTGCCCTTGGCCACAGCAGGTAGGGGCCCCCCCCCACACACTCCTGCCAGGTGGGCGGAGCAGGGCAAACCCCCACACCCTGACACCACTCCCTGGCAGGAGCGCCAGGCAGGCAGAGCGGGTCAGGGCCCATTTTTCCGGGGGCCCCCAATTGGCTGGGGCCCCGAGCATGGGCCCCATTGGCCCAGTGGCTAATCAGACACTGCTTTTGTAGATTACATTCTTGGTTAGCTATCTCTCCCCTTTCATCATATAGACAGCCTAGGCACCTAACTCAAAGCTTTGAGGATCACAGTATTGTTCCTATAATTTTCTAACACCTAAAAGGTGCCATGATACTCAGCAATATGATACCTAATCCCTTTGTGGATCCCACTTTTGTGCTTTGGTGCCCCATCTCTGAATGGGGATAATAGAACTTCCCTACCTCACAGGGGTATTGAGAGAATGGACGTATTAAAGATTGTGTGGCGCTCGGATACTATGGTAATGGGGGCCAGATAATTACCTTAGACAGAAGTAAATTTCCGTAACCCTAATATAGAAGACAGGGGAAAGACCAGAAGGGACAATTAGATCATTTAGTCTGAACTGCTGTGTAACACAAACCCTAGATTTTCATCCTCTTTACTCTTGTACGAAGCACATACAAATTATTATCCAAAATAAAGTTGTACTACTAAATAATAACACAAAAGTATCACTTGGGAGGGGGGAGATTAAAATCATCTTATATCTATTTTTAGTTGTTTTTAAAAAAAACCCTCTAAAATGCTTATTTGAAAAGGACTCTTGCGTAGAACTAAACGTATTGTTCCTTTACGGCATTCAAGTACTGTATGGAGTATACAAGCAGGACATATTTTGTGTTACAGCATTAAGACCAGGTCCTGCAAATATACAGATTCCACAACCAGTCCAATCCCGGGTTTTGTCGTGTTGCAGTGGTCTGTGCTAGAAAGTGCATTAGCATAGTCCAGGGCTATAAGGAGTATATGTTTTGTAACCATGCATTATTACGGTCTGATAGTCAATGACACTGAAAGATTAATAGATTATTTAATCACTAGAATTCAATGTTTGTTAATTTATGGTATATATTGAAATAATATTAATCATGATGAACTAATTAGCTATTAATGTACATGGCATAAGTATTAATATAAGATTTGCACTGTAATACAGCATTGATTAACTGGACAATTATTTTAAAGTGCTACAAGAATTATACAAGGTACTTGTCTGTTACCACCATGGCTCTCAGCTGTGTGTAATTTATGCTCATTATAGTTTCCAAGGATACATTTTTAGCTATGTATGCAAATATTTGATCATCTGTTATTAATAAATCCAGATAAATCTGTTTATGCCAGAATCCAATGAAACAGAAAGCAGGCTGCTGTATTCTTCACCTGCTTCAGTTTCCAGGCTGTTTTAGGGTGGGGACTATCGGGAAGTACTTATTTAAGAGAGGAGGTCACAGTCTCCCAACCAGATAGAAGTAAGTAGTCTTGGTCACTTGGTCATCTAACAGTCTAACAAGTTCCCAACATTATTTAAGAAGGCTGACACACACCATTAGAGAGTCTGATATAATCTTTGCTATATCTTCTAGTTGCTTTCTCCAATCTGCTAACATCACCTCAGGCTTCTTTGAATTAAGCCTAAACTAAATTTCTATCGTTCATGCCTCACTCATACTAAGGACTGAAAAAGACACTCATTTTCATCCCAGTTGGATGAAATGGAGATACAGAGCCAAGTGTCAATAAAAACACTTCAGCCCTTGTCTCCTTACTAGCTTTCCCCACAGCCCTAGATACATTTTGAACAAGAAGTGGAACCCCAACTGAAAGAGGTATCTGGGCAGAAAAACAACCTACTCTCTGGGATTCCTTATAGCAGGGGTTGGCAACCTTTCAGAAGTGGTGTGCCAAGTCTTCATTTATTCACTCTAATTTAAGGTTTTGCTTGCCATTAAGGCATTTTAATGTTTTTAGGTCTCTCTCTATAAGTCTATATTATATAACTAAACTATTGTTGTATGTAAAGTAAACAAGGATTTTAAAATGTTTAAGAAGTTTCATTTAAAATTAAATTAAAATGCAGATCTTATCAGTTTAGTGCAGTGGTTTTTAACCTGGGGTGCACGCACCTCCTGGGGGTGCGAGATGCCCTTTCTGGGGGTGTGAGACATGCGAGATTTTTTTAGAAGGTAAATAATCAAAAACACAAATTAAGCACAGGCACGTAAGTACAACCACTTTGTTTCATCAAACGTATCTATTTATTAACATTATACATTATTTAACGATTACTGTAATATACAAACAAAGTTTTTAAGTTTTCAAGTTTTTAAGCTAATTGTAGTGTAATTTTTGATAAGGGCTGCAGAGCACTGGGACCAGGCCAGGCTGGCAGTACCCCAGGCCGGCAGGAGGGCTGAGCCGGGCCGGAGGCCCAGACCCCGGCTGGCAGGGGGCCAGGCGGCTGGAACCCCAGACCAGCAGCGAGGCAAGCGGGGCTGGCGGCTGGTATCCCAGGCTGGAAGCAGGCTGAGTGGGGCCAATGGCCAGGACCCCGGTGGGCAAGGGGCCGGCGGCCGGAACCCCAGACTGGCAGTGAGCTGAGCGGCTCAGCCCACTGCCGGTCTGGGGTTCCGGCCACCAGCTCCTGCTAGCCGGGGTCCTGGACGCCGGCCCCACTCAGCCTGCTGCCGGCTGGGGGTTCTGTTCACCCAGGCCGGCAGTGGGCTGAGGTTGGTTGGCGGCCGGGACCCCGGCTGGCAGCAGCATGCCAGTAAAAATCGGCTCGTGTGCCACCTTTGGCACACGTGCTGCAGGTTGCCGAACCCTGCCTTATAGAAAAGAATAAAGTCACTGTAACACAGCCCTGTCTGCTCTCATCCATGCCTTCACACAAATGAAAACACACTTAATTCACAGTACCAAGGCAGATGTGAGAACTGATAATGAGCATGAATACCTATTTTTTGTCCATTGCAAGAAAAAGGTTAAAACCCAATGCTATAATTAGAGTTGTCAATACCATAATCAGGTCCCAAGGCAGATTGACAAAGGTCAAGGAGATCTGTCTCTCAAAAACCTTAACCAGACATGAATAATTACAGATGCAGGTAGGCAACTGGCCAGATTGTCAAAATCAAGTTCTGCTTTCAACAACAGAGGTCATAAAGACCTAGTCTACATTAGCAAATGTTTGCTTTACTGGCAAGCCCTATTAGTGTAGATGCAGTTTATATCAGCAAAAGAGTGGTTTTGCTAGTCTAGTTATACCAGTTCCCTGAGTGAAGAAAGGTATACTGACCAAAACATGTTTATGTTAGTGTTACTGTGTCTACACTAGGGCTTTGCCAATATAGAAATGTCATAAATATTACACCCCTAACTGACATTACTCTACTGGCAGAATGTTATAGTGCAGATGTGGCCAAATATGATTTTTCAAAAGCTCTGAGCCCTCTACCCTCCTTAAAAGCATCCATGGTTATCTCCACCAGCTAGAGCTTTTTGGGAACCAGAATTTTTTTTCCACAGGAAATTCTGACACATTGGGGAAAAAAATCATTTCCAATCAGCTTGAAACTTCATGCAAAATAAAATTAAAAAATTAAAAACGTGGGTCAATCATTTTGATGTTGATTTTTAAAAACATATTTTATACAAGGATACATACTCTGCTTTCCAAAGACATCCCAGGCTGCAGGATTCAAATGCAAAGTGCCACACAATCAGAGCTAGAGCTCACTGAAGATAGAGCAAAGATCTTCTAAAACAATAATTGTCAAATAACTCATTTGATAAAATATGATTCAATTAATTCCATTCAGGCCTCTACATGGTAAATGCTAGTGGATTAAACCTGACCCATATATTCCATACTTCTAGTATTTTTCTCACATTAGAAGGCAGAGTTCATAGAATTTAGAGATGGAAAACCCCTATTAGATAAGCTGGTCCAACTCTCAACAAGATCAATTAAGCCTCAATGAAATTCTGGAGTCCAAGTTTTGCCCTCACATTTACTTCTACAACTCCAATTTAATTGAGTGGGAACTGAATGCACATATAAGGGAGCAATATTTCTTCCTGTAATGTAAGGTCTGGATTGTTCCTGGGACTGATATTCCAGACACACAGACAGAAAGATAAGATGCAAGGGATGTGGTTAATTGAGTCTGCAATTTATCAGTTTTACTCATCTCGGGACTAACCAGTAATGCTCATATAGTGCAGGTCATCATCCCTTTTTTAATCATTTCTACCTCGTGGAGTACTGCTATCAGTGCCCCTCCCCCTTCCACTTTCTCTCTCCACTGCTGGTCCCAGCCCCGTTCTGGGACCCCACTCTCCTCTTCTCATATGAGGATTATGGGGCTGGGGAAAGGGAGTTGTTGTCTTGCTGTATCAGAGGTTAGAATCCATCACCACATTCCCCAGCTTCTTCACAGGGTCTTTCCCCCTAAGTTCTCTCCCAATTCTGATTTGCTGCGGTACTGTACCCCCTATAGACACTGCCCACCAGAAGGTGCAGCAATTAGCATGTTAATCTGGGTGTGAGAGGGGGTCTCTGGCCAAAGGGACAAGGCTTATATACCTTCCCCTAGGTGCACAGAAGGTTTACCAGAGCACCCCAGCTCAGGTGATGCTTCTTCCTTCCCTCCACTCCCATCACCCTCCACTCCCAACCCCATGGGAGAGAGAGAGAGAGAGAGTATTAAAGGAGACACTACCAATTTTTTCCAGAATTTAGACAGAGAACAGGCCTTTGAGGTTGCTAGGTAGGCATTGTTCCAGTTAAGAGTAATCTAAATTGCAGAGAAATTTCTTTCATGCTTGTTGCCACTGTAAGCTCTGCTAGGTTTTATTTAGCAGTCTGTTCAAATGTAGAAATGGGATAGAATCAATGACACCAATACACAACTAAGTAGTATACATTTTCATGTTTTGCAGTGAGGACAGATTCTATTCTGTTTTCCAGGAGGTATTCTTTTGCTTGACACTACTCCATTGATATTGAAATGGCAGCAACAGCAGTAGAGACAGTATCACGAGCATCCTAATAGACTAGAAAAACCTGCAAGAATCATATCATAAGAGAACAAATTCTTTAAATGGTTCATTTCATTGTTTGGACAAGAAAAACATGCATAATATAGGACATTTTGTCCACAAAAGAAGATTAATTTAAAAAATGAAAATCAGCTTCAGTTTTCTGGATGAAATCTGAGGCTATATCGAATTGACCAAAAGGAATCATAAAATTTTGATTATGGAATTTTCATTATGGTTCCCTTTCTAGTAGGAATGTTTTCTCACTAAGTAATACTTCTGCTTCTGGAGGCTGTCTGGCTAGTTGGCTGCAGAATTAAATCTGATCAATTTGGAATCCTCTTTGACATATTTTGTGCTGAATCAAGAGAATGCTGATTGCTTTAAAACTACTCGCTATATTTGTGGAAGAAAGCTGGTGTTCATTTGAGAAAGCTCAATTATTTAAAAAGAAAAAATGTCTGACAAATATCAGATGGGGAAAATAATCCATTTTTTATACATACTAGAAAGTGAGAGATCTATTGTAAATTATTTTAGGAAGAAAGCTTAAGAATTTTCAGGCTCAAAGCACCATATGCAAAGTAAGATTAAAATTTAATAACATTTCTATAAGTATGTTAGTAGAAATCTGATTTTAGACCATACAAATTCAACATTAAACTATTTTGGATTTTCCAAATAATTTGTGTATACACACATACAGTACCTGATCAGACATGCCTACTATCTATCACAAAATATTTTGTAAGCATTTTGAAAGATAAGTCAAAGCACTGTATATATTAACAGAATACAATTTTCAGACACGACAAAAATGTAGTTATTTAACATGTTAGTTACTTTTTGGATTTAATTATTGAGATGGCTACAGCACATTGTCTGAAAGCTTGTGAATGAATATACAGTAACTCCTCGCTTAACGTTGAAGTTATGTTCCTGAAAAATGCGACTTTAAGTGAAACGATGTTAAGCAAATCCAATTTCCCCATAAGAATTAATGTAAATGGGGGGGGGGGTTTAGTTTCCAGGGAAATTTTTTTCACCAGACAAAAGACGATTATATATATACACACACATATATATATATATATATATACACACACACAGAGTATAAGTTTTAAACAAACAATTTAATACTGGCACACAGTAATGATGATTGTGAAGCTTGGTTGAGGTGGTGAAGTCAGAGGGTGGGATATTTCCCAGGGATTGCCTTACTGCTAAATGATGAACTAGCAATTGAATGAGCCCTCAAGGGTTAACTCATTGTTGTTAATGTAGCCTCACACTCTACAAGGCAGCACAAATGGAGGGAGGGGAGACAGCCTGGCAGACAGAGACACACCCCGTGTGTGTGAGAGAGAGATGCGTATTGCTCCCTTAAGTACGCTGACCCCACCCTAATTACACTGCCTTTTTAAGTAGATCAGCAAGTTGAGACAGCAGCTGCTACCAGGAAGCTCCCTCCGTCCTGAGCCCTGTTGTGTGTGTCCCCCTGCTCTATGCAAGATGGGGTAAGCGGGGGGGAAGGAGCAGGGGGACACCCTGACATTAGCCCTCCTCTTCCCCCCACTCCCCGCACAGCAAGCAGGAGGCTCCGGGGAGCAGCTCCAAGGCAGAGGGCAGGAGCAGCACATGGCAGTGGGGGAAGGGACAGCTGAACTGCCGGCAATTGATATCCTGCTAGGTGGCTGCTGCACAGGGAACTTAGGGGAACGGGTAGCTGATAGGGGGGCTGCCGGTCCACCGTGGTTCCAAGCCCCCACCAGCTAGCTGCAATGGGCTGCTCTTCCTGCAAGCAGTGAACAAAGCAGGCAGTTGCCAAACAACATTATAAGGGAGCATTGCACAACTTTAAATGAGCATGTTCTCTAATTGATCAGCAATGTAACAACAAAACCATGTTAACCGGGATGACTTTAAGTGAAGAGTTACTGTATTTAATTTATCCATATTACCTAAATTAAATCTATTTAAAAGCTATGTCTTCATGCAGATAACCAGTTTGAGTTAACAAGTCTCAACTTGCTTTGTCAGTAAGTCAACCTGACTCTCCAGTTATTTTTGATCTATGGGAGGTACAGAAGGAATACCTTGACACATGATTGTTTTCTACCTAGTAACTATTTGAACAAAAACAATCTCTTCAATTTAATTGTTTGCTATGAATTTGTGTGTATTTTTTGCATGTTAACATTTCCATATGAGACTTAAAGATCTTGAATTCACTCTTAAAGCTCTGGATAACCTATTTTCCAATCTACCTTTTTTCTCTTCTCTCTTTCCTGCTCTGTTCTACTCAAGCCATGCAACTAACCTTCCCTTTTGTCTGCTCTTCCATTCAGTACCTTAAATCTGTTGCCCCCTTTCTCCATGACACGATCTGCTGTGCCACACCCTACTCCTTGAAGATCACTCTTAAAACACAACTTTGAAACAGGTTTATACACCCTAAATCCTTCTTGTAGTGAAAAGTTGATGAATTAACCCAAACAAAACCTATGGAACTAACTTGATGCTTGCTAAGCTTCACTGTGCAATCATACAAGTCTGTGCTCCAACTCATCATCCATAAGTACTTTGTTTTATAGATCTGCGAAGAGGAACATTCACTGCAAACACCACCTAGTGCTCAAGCAGGAGTGTGGCAGATTGTTCTCTTCCCAGGCATTCTCCTTTCTTACTACTGTTCCACCCTACAGTGGTCTGTCCTTTCAGTGATTCAGCCTTCCAGCCAAGTCACATGTTCAAGTCCAGAGCTTTCAAGGTATATATGAAAAGTCCAATAACGAGGAAGTCTTCAGGTTTATATATATGGACACAGGGCTTCCTCCTTGATCAGACAACAAGACTCGGACTCCTTTTTATTTTCAGGGTCTTCCCACAACTAAGGTTCCCCACTAAGGAATAGGCTTCCATTGTTGTCCCTCTTTAGGGAGTGGTAGGGAAACTCAAGCCCATCCTCTTCACTGCTCTCAAATCCAGAGCCCAATGGTAGACAGCTAAATTCTGCACCCTGGAGTGCTATGCAGCTGCCTCCCTGGATTACTTCTTACCTGTCCCCTCCTTTCCCACCAAGCAAAGTAAAGAATTAAACACCAGGATAAACACCTGGTCTATGCTAGAAAATTAAGTCAGCTTAACTACATTGCTCGGGGTGTGAAATATCCACACATCTGACCAGCGTAGGTAAGCCAACTGAACCACCGGTGTAGACAGCGCTAGATTGGCACAATAATTCTTCTGTTGACCTAGCTAGCTCCTCTCAGGGAGGTAGATTAACTATGCTGACAAGAGAACCCCTCCTGTTGTCATAGGTAGTGTCTACACTGAAGCACTACAGTGGTGCAACTGTAGCATTTCAAGTGTAGACAAGCCCAAAGTCTTAGCATAGGTCCCTTCCTTGTTGGCTTAGTAAGGTCACTATCACCAGGCTTCAGGCAGTAAGAGCTCCTGTGGAGCTCCTTCCCAGGAACTCAGAGTATAGATCTGTTCACCTTCACTATCTGCCAGCTAAGATACTCTGCTCCCCCTTTTAAAGCTCGTCCTACATCCTGTGCATACTTTGCAGATCGGTGGGGTGGGACAACCTGGGCCCAGAGCAGCTCTTTAGCCCTTTTCATTCCAGAGTGTGGTTTGTACACGCCCATCACAGGGCCCCAGTCTTACAGTGTGATTTGCATAGACAGACTCTAGCACTTACGGGAAGGCCCGTAGAATTCATGAAAACCGTGTGGGTCTGCCTTCATGGATTAGACTGCAGGATCAGGATCAGATTGTACACTGTTTGAGGCAGGGGATCTTATCTTCTTATATATATGTAAAGTGCCTAGCACAGTGCTAACACTATGTAAATGAAAATAATGGGGCAGATTCTCAGCTCGTGTAAGTTATTATGGCTCCATTGATTCAATAAAATATGAAGATTTTAAGAAATATAAAACTTTTGCTTACACCTCTGTTCATGATGTAATGAAAGCTGAAGAATATTATATTTGAGTCATACATTCCATGTTTCAAGACAAGCATTTTTAAATCTGTATACTTATTGCTATGAATAGCTACTCAATATTTTTCATTATTAAATACGCCTGTCATCAGATGGCATGCAAAGACTGTATCTGTTGTGCCCTGTTAATAAAAATATGAAGTGGGAAGCCTCCCCAGATTACCTTCACATGCGGTGGACTTGTAGAAGTGGCATCTTTACACTTTCTAAACAAAAAGTAGCATTGTTTATCACCAGAATGAACATTAAAGCATAAGATAAAACTGCCTATGCTGGAAAAGCATTCTGAGTCTGTTAGATCAATGCATGAATGTTCTAAATTTATCTCTGGCAATGTCTCACGTGAAATATCTTAACCATATCTGGCAGTTTCCAGTGAAGAAAGTAATTTACTTCATATATATAAATACCCTTTTCTATTAGTAAGAAGAATACTCCAAGAGGTATGTTTATTTTAAGATAATCATACTCCTGGTGGAAAAGAGGCACTTAATGTAGCTGAACCTTCTGCCTTGTAGTGCTTCAGAAGTCTGATTGATCTATAATCAACAAGCTTTGGATAAAAATACGTGTGAAAGTAATAAAATACCCACAGAGATGAACTTTCTGTGGATATTACAAATTATATGTTTCTGGAGACTTTTGCTTCACATGATATCCTTAACGTTTCTGAGTTAAATACCTACAATTTGAATTTGTTTCCATCTCTTTAGAAGTTAGTGCACAAAATCCCCACTAAAAGCACCGTCATCAAGAAAAAGTCAAAAACATAAGTACAACTTTACAACATAGTACAGCATAGCATAACTGGCTTGATTGAGGGATTGATTGAATAGGAGTGAATAAGTGTGGTCTAATGGTAAAGGACCTGATCCCAAACCCACAGAGCTCTTCCTCAGGTCTGGGAAATGTACTCAGAGTATCACAGCTAAATACAAAGTGGAACAGATTCTTTAGCATAAGTAGTTCACATGTATTTCAAGGGACTATGTATATTGTAGACATTTTACTTTGCTGACAGATCATCCCCTGTTAATTTCAATTTTTGAACCGAAACATGGAGTTCTGTCATTAGCTGCTGCTCATATGCAATGATAGGCATTGCTACGTTGCTATGTAGTATTCCTGTAAAATTCAGTTCCAAAAGGGGACTCCCCACAGCAATGCTGATGGGCTGTCACGCTTGCCATGCCCAAGGTCTGTGTCAACCCAAAGAACCTTCGGACTAGTGTTCTATCTCAGTTTGATGGGTAGGTTATCCATCACTAGCACAGACATTAACAAAGAAACCACTAAGGACAATGTGCTTTCTTTTTTGAAGGTCATGATTCTACAATGTACAGTGTTGGATTAAAAGAATCCCCAGTTTACACAATTTGTGTTATGTCAACATGAATTATCTGTACATCACAGTTGCATTTTATGGGGAATGCAAATGATCATTCCAAAATCACTTCAATCTCACGTTTTGGAAGCTCTTCACAAAGGTCAGTTTGGCATTGTATGGATGAAGGCCATAGTCCAGAGTCATGTCTGGAGGTTGGGGATCAACAAAGATTTTTAGAGGAAGGCAAAGTGTTACATTATATGTCAACAAATTCAGCATGTTTCTGGCCCAGCTCATCTACACCCTTGGGCATGACCTCAGACACCTTGGCAACATATTCACATGGACTTTGCTGGACCTTTGGAAGGCTATATGTTTTTGATCATGGTCAATGCCAGAGATTTTCAGAATGATTTCTACTCCAGGTACCAAGACCATTGGACAGCTTCGTACCTTGTTTAGACAGATTGGTTTACCGTTACAATTGGTGAGTGACAATGGACTGCAATTCTGTTCTGAAGAATTTCAGAGGTTCCCAGCTTCAAATGGAATTCTGCACATATGCTCTGGTCCATACCATTCTGCTACAAATGGACTAATAGAACACTTTGCACAGGCATTTAAGCATGGTTTAAGAGCTATTTTGAGTCATCATCAGCAATTGGACAATTTCTTGCTTGTCTACATGAGCACACTACATGCTACTACTACCCAGGAGACATCTGCACGTCTTTTCTTGATGCAATCTTTGCATAACTGTTGGGACTTACTACATGCTGATATTGCCTCACATGTAGCCAAATCCCAAGCTATGCAAATTGATCAATGATATGAGAGTTGTCATTATTTTTTCAAGTAGGAGACTGAATGTGGACTAGCAATGATGGTTGTGGAGTGAAATGGGTACATGGAGAACTTTTAAAATGCACAGGACCTGTTTTGTTTGAGGTAAAACTATCCAATGTTATTTTGTGGAAATGACATATGGACCATGTCATAAAGAAATAGAATGAATTAAAGAATGCTGTATGTACCTTTAAGTAGAAATGAGAAATGCTGCAAGCCAGGGGGGCAGGAAAGCAGACATTAACTGCTTAATGAATTGCCCCACTTAAGGGCAATTGGTGAAGCATTAGTCTTAGATCGATAAGAGTTAATAAGGAAGCAGGTTATGCATATTGTGCTCCATGCAAATTTTACAATTTTGCTCTCTCTGTCCCTTTGTTTAGTTCGCACCCTTTTATCTGTATAAATAAGACTGTTTGAATCTTGCATGGAGGCTCACATTATCTGAATGTATTAGCAGAGCGCTGTGCTAATAAACAGAGTGGTCTTGACAAAATTGTGAGTCCTGATTCTAACTTTGACAATTTGGAGGTTCCACCAAGATGGCAACCGTCTTCACTGGGGCTGTGTGATTTCTGACCGTTTTTGTAGGATGACCGTGGTAGCCGGCACCTGGGCATTTGGCCCGAGCAGTCCTCCTCCTGAACGGAAGGGCGCACAACCACAGTGAGGTCTACGCCATTGAACCTGTTGGTTCCCACTCTGTTCTGGTAGGGATCCCAGGATCTGACATCAGGAATCTGGTCAGGTAATTATTTCTGTGTTTTGTCCGGACTGAGGACTGTCCTGTCTCTGTGTCTATCCGTCCTCCTGTGGAGTGTTTGAGTCTGGGTGCTGTCTCCGTCCGGGGATCGGCCGACCAAGGGGTTCCTGTCCCCGCGGTCTGAGTGAGTGAAATCTGCACAATCGCAGCCGCACCGCACCTTGGGTGAAACCCTTGGTGTGAAAGCAAGGGCGATTGAGGCAGTAGCCTGTGGGCTCCTTTTGTGTGTTGCACCGGGCATCGCTCTGACGAACCCGAATTTCCTTCTTGTGTGATTGGTGTGTGTGTAAAGTCCTCCTGTATGGGTAACCAGACGTCTAAGTCGGGACAGTTCCCTAAAGGAACGCCGGCTCATTTTATGTATTTTAGGAAGGGTCCGGACTCCTGTAAATTTCTGGAAAAATGGTCTAGGCTAACTCAGGGAGATCCCAAAACTCAGTGGCCACTGTTAGGATCTTGGGACAAGGACCGAGTAGACGTCTTAAAAGACAAACTCGGCCAATCTAAAACTAAATTGGCCAGTGGAGAGGTTAATTGTTTCATGCAGTGGTGGGAAGAGGCAAATCGTAGGTGGACAGAATCGAAACTCGCCTCTCTCAAAGATTCAAATGATAAGTTAAAAGCTTTATTGAAAACCTCCTCTCCCACCACCAGACCGAGCGCTCCCCTTTACCCCGTTCTCCGAGCAGATCCCCCTTCATATTCCTGTCTCTCTGTGAAAAAAGATGAAGAAAACTCCTTGTTAGATTCTGGGGATGATGATGAGGAAGACGCATTAATTGGCTTGGCAGCCTTGCGTCGGATCAATAGACTGTCACCAGATTCCCCAGCTCAGGAACAACTGTCACCAGATTCCCCAACTCAGGAACAATTTCCAGAGATCTCCAGTTCAGACCCATCCGGATCATCCGATACCACCCAGGCCCATTCCTCTGATCCCGCTCTGCCCCGTAAAAGCTTACGCTTGGGCCTTAAAAATATCCAGGCTCCCCTCCGAATCCTGCATACTGGGGGCCAAGACGGGGGTCCCACTTGGAGCTATAAACCCTGGACTCATACAGAGCTCCTTTCAGTTGTAAAAGGCTTTCCAAAGCCCCGGGAAAATCCTACCAAATTCGCAGAGGAATTTTTGTTAGTATGTGACACCTATGAACCCTCTGAGGCAGACCTCCTGCAGCTGTGCAAGCTACTTACCCCTAGTGAGCATGAAAAATGGCTCACAGCAGCAAATTGGCTCGCAGCTGACCGCCACTCTACTTTACCAGATACTGGTCCTAATGCTGAATACCGGAAAAGGTGTAAGGAGCGAGCTAAAAATCTATTTGAAGCCATCCCTCTGGTATGGACTCCTAAAACTAACTGGACGGCCATAAACGGCTGTAAGCAACGACAGGGAGAAAACCCGGGTGACTATCGCTCCCGGTTAACTGACATTTTTCTGCAACATTCTGGTATACAGCAACCGGATAAAAATGGACAGGGTGCCCTGGCTAATGCGTTTGTTAATGGCCTCCTACCTGCTGTTGGTAATATGCTAAAACGAATAAGTGTTGGGTGGGAGACCTAAACCATGGACAAATTGCAAACAGTGGCAGAGCACTGCCAACGTACTTTAAAAGGAAAGGAGGAACAATCAGCTCAACAGTTAATGGCCCTGCAAATACAGCATTATTCAGGGCAGGGCAAACAGTACCAGGGACGGGGAAAATACCAGGGACGGGGACGTGGTCGAGGGAGGGGCCGAGGAACTGGATTTTCGGGTTATGGGGATGTTTGTAATTACTGTAAGCAGCCCGGACATTGGAAGAACGAATGTCCGAGCAGGCCTAATAACTCTGTAAATAACCAGCTAGACCCCCTGCCGGCACAGCCAGTCAGTCCCCAGCCTTACTTTGTCCCACAGCAATGACGGGATGCCAGAGAACCTCAGGAAATTTTAGCTCCTTTACTACCTCTCACTCCCACGGGTGAGTGTGTGTTAACTATCAATGATTTGTCTCTCCCTTTCCTTGTTGATACGGGAGCTTCGCTCTCTGCAGTTCGTACTACTGACCTGCCTGCGGTTCCCTGCTCCGGAAAGACCGTGTCTGCTGTGGGCATTTCGGGAATCCCAACCCCTTATCCCCTTTCAAAACCTCTGCCGGTCCAGGTTGGTCCCCTATCCGCAGATCATGCCTTACTTCTCTCTGACTCCACTCCAGTAAACCTTTTGGGTCGGGATATGTTATGTAAACTTGGCTGCACCTTATACTGTTCCCCGGATGGTGTCTATTTGCAAATTCCCCAGTCCTCTCTGAGTGATTCTGTGGCCTCCCTGCTGTCTGAAACCCCCCTTTCCACCCCAGTCCGTTGTTGCCCACTGGTCCCATCCCTTGAACACCTAATTTCACAGGTCCCATCCTCTCTGTGGCCAACCCATCCCTCTGAGGTGGGCCACCTAAATACTGACCCCGTCTGCATTACTGTTGACTCCTCCAAACCTCTGCCTCGCCTGTCTCAATACCCTTTAAACCCCGAAGCCGAGGCTGGCATTGCTCCGGTCATGACCGCCCTGTGGGAGCAAGGCATTATTGTTCCCTGCTCCAGTCCCTGTAACACCCCTATCCTCCCAGTTCGAAAAGCTGATGGCAAATCATGTCGATTTGTTCAGGACCTTCGAGCCATTAATCGTATTGTCATACCTGCCTTTCCTGTTGTCCCTAACCCAGCAACGATTCTGGCTTCTATCCCACCAGATGCAACTCATTTTACTGTTGTTGATTTGTGTTCTGCTTTCTTTTCTGTTCCGGTTCACCCTGACTCCCAGTACCTCTTTGCCTTTTCTTACAAGGGACAGCAATATACATGGACTACGCTTCCCCAGGGGTATACTGAAAGCCCATCTTACTTTTTCCAGGCACTAGCCCGAGACCTAGCTGACCTTGTTTTCCCATCCGGGTCCACTCTAGTTCAATATGTAGATGATCTACTCCTCTGTTCCCCCTCGTTATCTGCCTCAAAAACTGATTCTTTAGTGCTCCTTACTGCCCTAGCAAAAAAAAGTCACAAGGCTTCTCGCTCTAAACTACAGCTCTGTCAAGCCTCTGTCACATACCTTGGTTTTCTCCTCTCCCAGGGTTCCCGTACACTTTCTCCCACCCGCGTCCAGGCTATCCTTAGCTTTCCCCGACCCCGCTCCCCACGCCAGGTCCGAAAGTTTTTGGGCATGGCTGGATTTTGCAGGCAATGGATTCCCCAGTATGCCTCCCTTGCAAAACCTCTCCAGGAACTCACTCGACTCTCTGTGCCTGACCCCATGCCATGGCCCCCTGAAGCAGACTCTGCCTTTGTTTCCCTCAAACAGGGTTTGGCTTCTGCCCCCGCTTTAGGGCTGCCTGACTACTCTAAGCCTTTTACCCTTTTCTGCCATGAACAATCTGGGTGTGCACTTGGAGTTCTCACTCAGGTGCACGGAGGCAAGAACCGCCCAGTGGCTTACTTCTCTGCCACTTTGGACCCTGTGGCCCAAGGCTTACCCCCCTGCCTGCGTGCTGTGGCTGCCGCAGCGCGCCTAGTCGAAATGTTCGAATCCCTTGTCCTTCGCTCTTCCCTTACCCTCATGGTCCCTCACTCTGTGGAAACCCTGCTGTTACAATGCAACACAGGTCACCTCTCCTCCGCTCGCCTTACCAGGTATGAACTTTTACTGCTGTCAGCTTCGTATATTACCGTGAAGCGTTGTTCTCAGTTAAACCCTGCCACTCTCCTTCCTTTGTCTGATGACGGTGATCCCCACGACTGCCTTGCAACTGTTTCTGCTGTCACCGTCCCGCGCCCTGACCTCTCTGATGCCCCTCTCCCTAACTCTGACCTTGTTTTGTTTACTGATGGTTCCTGTTTTCGAGACAACCAAGGTCGTCTCCTTGCAGGGTACGCTGTAGTGTCACTCGCTGAGACCCTAGAAGCTGCGCCTTTACCTTCTGTAACCTCAGCACAAGTTGCCGAATTGGTTGCCCTCACCCGTGCCTGCTTTTTGGCAGAGGGACGCTCCTCCACTATTTACACTGACTCCCGCTATGCTTTTGGGGTTGTACATGACTTTGGCACCCTCTGGCAAGCTAGGGGTTTCCTTACTTCTGCCGGTACCCCTATTAAGAATGGCCTATATCTGAATGGCCTTTGTGGCCCCCTTTTTACTCTATCCGTCGCTGGCCAACCTGCTACATGGTGTTTCGCATGTCGGAAAGGAGGGGATGGTCTCTGCTGTAACTAAGGCAGGATGGTGGGCCCCCCATTTCAGTTCTTTTGCAGCCCGCCACTGTGCTGCCTGTACCACTTGCCAAAGCCATAATATTGGTAAACCTGTAAAAGTGGCTCGGGGTTCCGGGGCCTGCCCCAGGCACCATTCTTGCATTGGCAACTTGATTTTGTACAAATGCCTAAGTGTCAACGATATGAATTTATTTTGGTTATGGTATGTTTATTTTCTGGTTGGATTGAAGCCTTTCCTTGTCGCAAGGCTGACTCACTGTCTGTTGCTAAATGTTTGTTAAATCATATTATGCCTGCCAAGGGAATTCCTGCCACTCTGTCCAGTGACCGGGGTACACATTTTACCGGACAAATTGTTCAACACCTGGATCGTATATTACATATCACACACCTGCTGCACTGTCCCTACCACCCACAAAGTGCAGGTGCTGTGGAAAGGCGAAATGGTGTACTTAAGAATAAGCTTGCTAAGATTTGTGACTCCACAGGGTTAAGCTGGCCAGCAGCTTTACCACTAGCCCTTATGGAAATGTGATCCACTCCATCCCAAAGGCATAAATTGAGTCCCTTTGAAATTGTTATGGGACGCCCCATGCGAACTATGGCTACCATTACTCCAGTCCCAGACTTGAACTTGAGTCACAGTACGCTCCTTCAATATTGCAAGGGATTAATGCAAGCTGTAAGTCACTTCCATTCACAGGTTCGAGCCGCCTGGCCAACAGAACCCACCTCTGACGCTTGCCACGACCTCGAGCCAGGTGACTGGGTCTACGTACGGCACCATCATCGAAAACACGCCTTGGAACCCCGGTGGAAGGGTCCTCATCAGGTACTGCTTACTACCCAGACAGCTGTGAAACTATCTGGCATTGCAGCGTGGATACATGCTTCGCAGTGTAAGAAGACACCCTCTCCAGCGAACCAATCACCTCAGAACTGCGCAGAGTCAATTTTGACTTCGGAAGAAGACGTAGAGGAACAGCCTGCAATACCTTACCATCTACGCTCTCGTAAGGGTTGCCAGAAGCAGACGACGACCTAAAGCAAGGCCCGAGAAGGAGCAGTAGTGAGCCTAGCGCCTGCTGCCTGGTGGACGTAAAACCGTAACTGCGGTTCCCTCAGTTGAGGTTGTCAGAACCAGAAGGGCCTTGCCTCCAACATGCACCTCTGGTGGCGCCTGTTCCTTGGTTGCTGGTGTCTTAAAGTCTGGGGAGTCCACAATGACAATTCTTTTATCCAGCAGCAAGTGTGGATAGCTCAGACTCTTAATATTTCTAATTGCTGGGTCTGCAGCCACATCCCAGCTCACTCTCAAGCTGGTGTTCCTGTCCTGGCAATCCCACTCAATTCCCCAGACCTCACTGGAGGACTTTGTCCGTTTAACAAAACATGGAACAATAATGACACTTGGGAAGCAGTGGGAATAAATGTATCTAAATGGATAAGTGTGGTGGAGGGAAAAGGTCATTGGTGTTGGGTGTGTAATGGGACAGGGCTGGATCTGGGAAAAAGTCATTGCCTTCAGCATATTGTGGCCAATGGTGTATGGGATTATTCGAATAAAACTAAAGAGTGGCGGGCCGGGTATGGGGATGTGAATTTTTTCTCGACCTGGGATCGAACAGAAAAATCAATCTCATGTTCCCCCTACAGTAATCTTAGTGAAAACAATACAATCTTTCAATGCCATGCAAATAACACCACTCCTCGTAAGGAGAATTACCCTGTGCCCTTCGGAGGATATTACTCCTCCTTTGTAGGCACCTATGTGACAAATGGGTGCAACCGACCCTTCCCAGCCTTAATAGGCCATCATTGGGTTTGTGGGACCAAAGCTTATACTGTGTTACCAGCTAACTGGTCAGGTATCTGTTATCCCGCCCGACTCTTCCCACAATTCCGAGTGCTAGGGTCCTTCCCACGAGAACGCCTTCGTAATTTCAGGTGAAGAAGAAGGGACTTATCAGATGCCAAATGGTATGTAAATAACATAAGCCCCTTGACCTGGGAAGAGGCCATTGGCGGTTCCCTTATCCCACTTGGGGGAGTAATACACCATGCAAAAAGGCTCCTAAGGTTACAAGCAGTAGTTGAAATAATGGCAAATGAAACCGGAGAGAGTTTAAAGACCCTGGCCAAAGTAACAGGGGCAATCCGACAGATGACCCTCCAAAACCGTCAGGCATTGGACATAGTGCTGGCGGCCAAAGGAGGGACCTGTGCTCTCACTGGAAAAGAATGTTGTGTGTTCATACCTGACGACACCAATGAGGTAATAGATCGTGCTAGTCACTTAGAACAAATTGCATATCTTCCCCAAGAAGAGCCAAGTTCTTTATGGAAGTGGCTAAGTAACCTATTCAATTTCTCTGGCATAGGAAACTGGTTGTTTCAGGGAGCCCTGACTATCCTGTGTGGAATCCTAATGATTTTTGTATGTTTTCAGTTAATCTCCTGTTGTATCCAGAATTGTGTAAGGTATGCCACCCAGGTGACTGCCCCAAAACAGAGTGCTAATATGATGATGTTAAATATCAATGATGAACGAAGAGATAAAGAACTATTAATATGTGGAACCCAGTAATTGTTGGTCTTTGCGTAAGCTTGACCAAAAGGAGGGATTGTGAAAGTGAAATGAATTATATTAAAGAAATAGAATGAATTAAAGAATGCTGTATGTACCTTTAAGTAGAAATGAGAAATGCTGCAAGCCAGGGAGGCAGGAAAGCAGACATTAACTTCTTAATGAATTCCCCACTTAAGGGCAATTGGTGAAGCATTAGTCTTAGATCGATAAGAGTTAATAAGGAAGCAGGATATGCATATTGTGCTCCATGCAAATTTTACAATTTTGCTCTCTCTGTCCCTTTGTTTAGTTCGCACCCTTTTATCTGTATAAATAAGACTGTTTGAATCTTGCATGGAGGCTCACATTATCTGAATGTATTAGCAGAGCACTGTGCTAATAAACAGAGTGGTCTTGACAAAATTGTGAGTCCTGATTCTAACTTTGACAACCAGTTGCAGACTTGACAAGTATCAGAGCCAAGGAATGTTCCAGTACGACTTCTGTTCCTTCAATAGAACCTCTTTCTGTTACAACTCCTAATTTTGGGAGAAACTTTGGTACCAGATCCAGCTGACTCCTTACCATTGATTGTTCCTGTTGTTCAGGACACTGCCATAACACCATCACCACCTTATCCCAATAGAGTGTGAAAACAAATTGTGCACATGAACTTCCAAGTTGTTTAGTTAGTGAGTTGCTATTCCAGGGCAAAATAATCCCTTACAAATTGAGAGTCTGTGCTAGTCAATGTGCATCTTTTAGTTAGGTTATATAGTGGATCATATTAGCCATGTAAAGATAATGTATATGTATTTGGAAATGTTTTGAAAGTAGGGTGTAGGGACGGGATGTCCTGTCTCTTTAAATGTTTGAGCATTCTCCCCTCCCCAGTCCAAAGACTTACTTTCATGTTAGGTTTCAAAACTGAAACTATCTCCTTTTCTGCTGAATCCAAATATAATAGCTTCAATAGTAAAATAAGTTAGTATTTTGAAAAATGGAGGAAAGGGTGAGAATTGATCTAGAGTAGCCTCTTTTTTATGATAGGTTTGCATTCCCTACCAGGAATGTTTGAGTTTCCCCAGGAATTTAATGAAGAATTGATTATTTCAAATCCCTCAAACTATAGGATACTGGATCTTTCAGTTGTTTGCTCAGGCACAGCTTAATTATGCAGGGTTTAACCACCATTACAGGAAATAAAAAGTGATTTTCGTTAGGAAAAAAACCCTGCATTTTGCATAATCCTCAGCTATTTAAATATTGCATCAGTTCTGCTTGAGGTTTTCAGGTTTTTGTGTTAGAACTGTATTTTGACTAACACCGTTTCCACAGTTGTTAGTACTCGTCTCTTTGTACTGATGTTTCTTCACACCTCTTTTTAATTTTATAGCTTTTTGGGAGCTTTTTCAAATGTTTGGCCAGAATATTATTTCTGAGATGCAGTGACTGAGTAACTGACTTCCTCATGGAAGAGAGGAATTACCTCAAATATTCACAAGTGAATTGTTAATGAGAATGTGAAGCTGAGTAAAAATATCATGTTATCTTCTCTATAGAAAATTGCACTCTGATACTGCAATTTGCATAGCAATTTCACTATAATGTTTTGAATTGTGCTCATTTGGATTAAAAAATATCTACAGTACCTACATCAGTGGCATTCACTTCCCATCCCATTCTTGTATATGGCACAAATATGGCAATTAGATTCCAAACAGCAGAGGTCAGTAAAATGTCTTTTGCAGGGAAATCACAATGGATACATGGAGAATTTGTAAAGCATTGCTTTATATTGTCATTTTCCATTGAAAATGAGTGTTTTCGGAATTACTATAACCTATCTTTGTCAGTACGTCCGCCTTGCTTGTCTTCTGCTTACCTACATACTCATGCATGGCTGTCAGCTATTTTAAGAGTCTCTTGGAACGTATAAGAGGTATAGTTCAAACAATTGTCAGAACCCACTACTCTAGATGATAATTTGTCAAGTTGTCAGCCATTCTAAGATTGCTTGCTTTTTGACAGGCTAGCAGAAACAGCTACAGAATACACGTACTATTCCTAATATATAGAATTACTACAGGTATCTGCCAATCATGTAAAGAAAATTAAAATACTGCATAATTATAATATATTTAAGCATGATAGATATAGTTGGCAATTTGTTTTATTGTATCAGTACTATTATTTGATAAAAAGGACTAAGAAAAGTTGCTGTAGGTTAAACTGCACTGTATCATGAAAAATGACAAAGAAATGGCTATGCTTGGTGTCATAACTATAAAGGGAAGGGTAACAGCTCTCCTGTGTACAGTACTATAAAATCCCTCCTGGCCAGAGACTCCACAATCCTTTTACCTGTAAAGGGTTAAGAAGCTCGGGTAACCTGGCTGACACCTGACCCAAAGGACCAATAAGGGGACAAGATACTTTCAAATCTTGGGGGGGGGAAAGGCTTTTGTTTGTGCTCTTTGTTTTGGTTGTTGTTCGCTCTTGGGACTGAGAGGGACCAGACATCAATCCAGGTTCTCCACATCTTTCTAACCAAGGCTCTCATATTTCAAACTTGTAAGTAAATAGCCAGGCAAGGCGTCTTAGTTTTACTTTGTTTTCTCAACTTGTAAATGTACCTTTTACTAGAGTGTTTATCTTTGTTTGCTCTACTTTGAACCTAAGACAGAGGGGGGTCCTCTGAGCTCTTTAAGTTTGATTACCCTGTAAAGTTATTTTCCATACTGATTTTACAGAGATGATTTTTACCTTTTTCTTTAATTAAAAGCCTTATTTTTAAGAACCTAATTAATTTTTCCTTGTTTTAGATCCAAGGGGGTTGGGTCTGTATTCACCAGGAGTTGGTGGGAGAAAGGAGGGGGATGGTCAATTTCTCCTTGTTTTAAGATCCAAGGGGTTTGGATCTGTATTCACCAGGAGTTGGTGGGAGAAAGGAGGGGGATGGTTAATTTCTCCTTGTCTTAAGATCCAAGGGGTTTGGATCTGTATTCACCAGGGAATTGGTGAAAGGTTTCTCAAGGTTTCCCAGGGAAGGGAATTAGCTTTGGGAATGGTGGCAGCGGACCAGATCTAAGCTGGTAGTTAAGCTTAGAAGTCTTCATGCAGGCCCCCACAGTTGTACCCTAAAATTCAAAGTGGGGATACAGCCTTGACACTTGGATTTCAAATTTTAAATAAACATCTTCTCCTTTTGGAGCTAGATTGAAGCAGTTACTTTTCTACACACTGTGATTCTGAAGCAAGTGTTGGTAATTCATGGACACTGCACTTGTAATAGTGATGAGGGAAGGAAATCCTAAGGGTGTTCACATGATTATCATCATTATTTACAGGTGCAAGATATCTGCTCATTTTTTCTCTGGCTATCAGAGGTATATTATGGAGAAGAACAGATAAATCAGAGAAGATGGACACTAAATGTACATGTACATCTATTAACCTGACTTGTTCCTATTTATTAGAATTTGGGAGATTTTTGGATGCCTTGTTAGGCATCTCAGAAAAGAATCAGACCTGGCAACTCACTTTTAAAACTAGCTATATAATGGTCAATCTTTGCCCATCACCAAGATGTCTGATCAACTATGTTCTCTCTGATATATGATTTAAATACCAGACACATATCTTGATGCAGTGTTAAAGTTGCAAATTAAAAAGCTCAAACATCATCAAACTAAAACTACGATTTTCACAGCAGCATTAATTTGGCCATATTGCACCTCCTGTATTTTATGGTACACAACAGAGGGTAAAACATTGCAAGGCAGACTTTCAAAATGGGTGCTTAATTAGGCTCCTAAGTCCATATTTAGGCACTTAAATAATTGTCTGTTTTTGAAAGTGCTGAGCACTTAGGGGCTCCACTGAATTCAGTGATACTGAGGGAAATGAGTGGGAACTGGTGTCTGGTAAGTGGTTTTGAAAATCAGGCCATTCATTTAGGTGTCTGGGGCAAACATCTCCTCCACCACTTTGCCTTAATAAGTGGGTTTTTTTTAAGTGTGATTAAAGAGCCCCTATGGTCAAAATCATCTGCAACCCCTACACGTGTGCAGTTTATCAGCCCTGACCCCTTCCCCGGGGGATGGGGTGGGGAGGGCAGGAGCTTTCAGAAGAAGGAACTCAGGCCAGTGGAGCTAGCTTTCTGAACCAAGTAGAGCTAAATCTCAGGGTTTCCAGACTGTGTTATAATGGATAATACCATCAGCCTCTGAGGTAAGAAGGTGGCCTGGTTTGTTTCTTTTGTTGACACCAGCCTGAACTAAGTCTAAGCCTTTAGCCATGCAAGAGGGGGTGGGAGCTGAGATTTCCTGTGGGGTCTGAAAGACTGCTTCCCCTCCTTTGTGTGAGGGAAGGCCCATGGTCCTTTGAAGGCTGTGGAACAATTTTCCTTTATGTCTGGATTCTTTTATGCCCTGGGGAAGGGGGCGGACTTGCAAAGAGGTACATCTGGAGAACAAATAT
This sequence comes from Emys orbicularis, assembly GCF_028017835.1. Lineage (NCBI taxonomy): Eukaryota > Metazoa > Chordata > Testudines > Emydidae > Emys > Emys orbicularis. Next base: position 104,913,922 of record NC_088687.1, read on the forward strand.
AAAAAAGAACAAATATAAAGTCTGCATGGAAAAATAACACAATTACTCCATACTCCGGGACCAAACAACAGGACTGCTGTTGCTTGGGGAATGAGACACAAAATAAGAAAGGCACCTGATTTCACCCAAAAGGGGGGAACCTCAAGATGTAGTCTTTGACAAGGTGCCTAAATATGAATATAGGAGCCTAACTTTTTTTTTCTTTAATCTTGACCAAGGCTACTGTATAAGATTATATTCTAATCCAATCATAAAGCTTCGGTATCCCTACTGCAACAAAATAGGAAATAGAATGAATCATCAACCTTGATACTACAGAATAAATACATAAAATAAAATTTGTATCCATAATTTCAGAGGCCTCTCTGGCCTTCAGATGTTTGTGTGAACACTTTCACTCGTATGTGCAAGTGTATGATTCGCTAAAGACTACACAGAATTTACACACTTTTTTCAGAAATGGAATTATTACTGCATTGAAATTCTATTGCTCCAGAACACTAATGATAGTGTACAGTGCTTTTATTTTTTCGATGTACACAGAAAAAACGTTGGATATTTTTTCAGGCTAGAGAATCTTTTTCAGGTTTAGGAAGACAACAAAAAAGAACAAATATAAAGTCTGCATGGAAAAATAACACAATTACTCCTCTATCACTGCATTTGAACTGAACTATAAAGTGACAGATGCAGGTACATATCTCTACATTTAAAGATACATTACACAGACAACTGGATGACAGCAACTTTTTGTTATATAGCTGTCAAAATAAATAAATTAAATAATGCACACTATTGCTGAAAATATGGTCCGCATTGAATTAAAAGAAGAAAAACTTTCACATTTATATAGAAGTATAAAAATAGATTTTCAAAAATGTAATCCAACACCAATGTAATAAAAGTAAAAGCTAAATTCAGTATAAATATTCTTTTCCAAAAAAACATTTAGGTTGAAGCTTGTTCACAGAAAACCAGGAAAACTTACACTTATGAAATAATACTTTAAAATGTAGCCATAAAAGAGAACCAACCTGTTGTCCAGCTGCTAGGTGTTCTACTTAATTGATGCTTAACATTTATGAACATCTTTTCTTTTGGGGTGTATAACCAGACTCCTATTTTTTTAAATGTAAGTTTGATGCTGCTTTTGCATCTTTATGCCACATACTGAGATTGACTTATCTTGCCACACAATTTTGAAAAGGAAGCAGGAGTTGTTCCTGCACCATGGTTGTAGCAGCATTTGCTTTCCTGCAGCAATATAACACAACTGGCCTTTCCTGTTGTTTTTTAAGGAGCATCTGTGGCACTGGAGTTAGCAGCAGAAGCCACAGCAGGTATCCCATGTACAGCATTGCAGGCAGCAGGGGTGATCTTTGGCAAGAAGCAGACTCAAGTGTTGCTGCTGACACAGATTGCCCATGAAGGTAGCTTTTTTATTTCCAGTTGGCTTTTGTCAGCAGCTGAGAAAGTTCCACACACACTCTAACGCTCTAAGGAAAAAGTAGCTTACTGTGAGTAAGTTAGAGGTGGATCAGTGCCAACATATGGCTGCTTTTTGAGAACTGGGGAGCTATTATGATGGCATTTAGGAGCACAGCTTTACACTAAACACTTTCACAAAGATAGAGAGGAAGGCCAAGACAACAACAAAAAGAAAAAAATTAACTTGCTAGCAATCCTGGTTCTCTGAGAGTGTGGGCTGTGCACTTTGATACTGTCTAAAGCCCACTAGTATTACTGAGGTTTGGGAATCCTGTAGAAAAAGCAATGCCTATTTGGCAGGGCCGGCTCTAGGCACCAGCTAAAGAAGCAGGTGTTTGGGGCGGCCAGTACCAAGGGGCAGCACTCCGGCCACTATTGGGGCGGCACATCCGCTTTGGCGGCAATTCGGCAGCGGGTCCCTCAGTCCCTCTCGGAGTGAAGGACCTGCCGCAGAATTGCCACTGAAGAGTGGAGCGGCGTGATCGCGCTGCCGTGCCTTTTTTTTTTTTTTTTTTTGCAACTTGGGGCAGCAGAAAACCTGGAGCCGGCCCTGCTATTTGGGCCATATAGTCACCCCCTCATATTGTTAAATACTTGGAGATGAATTCTGGTGGTTCCTTAGTTCCTGCCTTTCTGCAGCTAGACATGAGCACAAGGGCCATCAGACAAAGAGCTTCTTGTTTTCTCCCCTCCCCTACCAGGAAACTCTCATTAGTCCTTTTAGTTTAGGCATTTTAAATAAACATCTAGAATGTTATACTCAGTTAGGTACTTTTAGGTAGTTCAATATCATTGCATAGGTAGGAGGCCTGGCCTGTCTCCTTCTGCATTCTGAGAAACAGGGTGAAATCCTGGGCTCATTGAAGTCGGGGCGGCGGTTGCCATTGACTTCAGTGGGTTCAATTATCTTTGAATGAGACTCTTGTGCTCTTATTTTATGAGATAAAGCAATTCCATTCCTTCATATATCACAGACTCTAGAGATAGAAAAGAGCCATTAGTTCATCCATGTGCCTGTTATTGAAGAATCCTTCCCCATTGCATATATGCTAGTGTTTTGCCCAGTGCAGTTTCTAGAGTGATGGAGTTTATGTCATTTTTCTTGATAGTCCTTTGGACAAGATACATGATCTCACCATATGGACATTTTCTCTGATACTCATTAGTCTCTAAGGTGCCACAAGTACTCATTCTTTTTATTGTTAGGAGCGATGGTAATGTAGTATTTAGGCCGGGATATTTGCCTGAGATAGAATTTTGAGGTTTGTTTGCCCATTTGACTTTTGATATTTTTATATTCTTATGAATATGTGTGAACAAACAAAGACACTGTGTGTTACATCTTCCCACAAACAGATGGGGGTGAAAAGAGACAAGAGACGGAGCTAAAGTGTTGCTGGGTAGAGTGGGAATTTAATATACGAGTGTGCACTTGAAGGACATTCCTGCCTCAACTCCTCTCCCGAGACAAGGTCAAGGGGGATGGGCGGGAAGGGGCAAGGGGGATGGGCGGGAAGGTATAAGAAACACTAAAAGGCCAAAGAAATGCATGTCCCTGACTGAAGCCCAACCTTACTCCTCTCATGGGATACAAAAGCCCCCAGACCCAAGACTCTACAAAACAGAACATGACCATAAATAGTAAGGGGCGGGACCAAGGGCGTGCACTGCAGATGTAATTATGCCTGCTAAGGAAGAGGAAAGGGGGACACTGGGAAAAAAGACTCTGCAGGCATGCAGAGCTATGGATATGCTTGCCTGATTAACTCCAATAAACATTGCATTGCCTGCACTTTGGATTTCTGGTTTTCTGCTTTCTGTTTGCGTGTCAAGAACCAGGGGAAGGGGGAAGGGAAAACCCTTAACACTCATCTTAAAATTTTCACTTAATTAGCATCATAACCCCTTTTATTAATCTCAAAAATACCATAACCTTCTTGATACTTACACCTTTCAAATATGGGATGATAGTTGCCAGGATTATTTTATTTTTGAAGATTCAGAGTTGGTCTTCTTTCTCCAGTCTCTTTTGAAACTAGTTTTCCATAACTTGGTATGCAAATCATCCAAATTACTTTTTTTCTTTTGAACAGCAGATGTTCCAAATAGTCTTTGCCTATTATTTATCAGTCACTGCTTTAAGGTTTTCCTTACTGTGACATTGCACTTCATATCTTTTATGGAAATATGTTTATAAGTGTGAATATGATGTAACTGGAATATGCTTCACGCAAAAGTCTCTTGTAAGGTATCATTGCAAAGCTTATGATCCACGAGCATGTTCATCCTATTTGTTTGCATGTATTATTTCTATGTCTGGAGTTAGGAGAATAAGATATAAACTTATAAACGTAGCCCACGAAAGCTTATGCTCAAATAAATTTGTTAGTCTCTAAGGTGCCACAAGTACTCCTGTTCTTTTTGCAGATACAGACTAACACGGCTGCTACTCTGAAACATATAAACTTTTGTTACTGATGTAAACCTGTTAAGTGGAAGCCATTAAGGGTGCTTCAGAATCAATGAACTGTGAATGGGTTTGTTTACCTGCAAACCTTCCTATGTATGTGTCTTCCAGCTACTAGGTAATGAAGAAGAAGGTCTTACAGTGACATGTGATCATGTCACCGGAACTGGAATCCATCTTAAACTTGATGCTTTTCCATTTAGAAGGAGGGGTGGAGATCCACAGAGACAAAAGATTTCCGCCTTGTGCCAAAGCTATAAAAGGGGATGGAGCAGAGCAAGGGTACTGCCAGTCATGAGAAATCTCCTAGATACTACCTGAGCTGGAACTAACAAGAACTGTACCGGGGAAAGGGTTGGGCCCAGATTAGGAAGGAGTCTAGTCTGTGAAAGAAGCTTATTGGAACATCTGAGGGTGATATTTTACCTGTATTCAGTTTTTTAATGTATTAGGCTTAGACTTGCGTGTTTTGTTTTATTTTGCTTGGTAACTTACTTTGTTCTCAGGTTTCAATGTGGTAGCCATGTTAGTCTGTATCAGAAAAAAACAATGAGTAGTCCTTGTGGCACCTTAGAGACTAACAAATTTATTTGGGCATAAGCTTTCATGGGCTAAAACCCACTTCATCAGATGCCTGGAGTGAAAAATATAGTAAGCAATATATATATATCACAGCACGTGAAAAGATGGGAGTTGCCTTAGCAAGTGGGTGTCAGTGCTAATGAGGCCAATTCAATTAAGGTGGAAGTGGCCTATTATCAACAGTTAGCAAGAACGGGTGAATATCAAGAGAGGGAAAATTATTTTTGTAGTGCTAACGAGGCCAATGCAATCAAGGTGGATGTCGCCCAGTTCCAACAGTTGACAAGAAGGTGTGAGAATCAACAGAGGGAAAATTACTTTTTGTAATGACCCATCCACTTACTTTGTTATGTCTGTTATTACTTGAAACCACTTAAATCCTACTTTTTATACTTAATAAAATCACTTTTGTTTATTAATTAACCCAGAGTAAGTGATTAATACCTGGGGGAGCAAACAGGTGTGCATATCTCTCTATCAGTGTTCTAGAAGGAAGACAGTTTATGAGTTTACCCTGTATAAGCTTTATACAGAGTAAAACAGATTTATTTGGGGTTTGGATCCCATTGGGAGCTAGGTGTCTGTGTGCTGGAGACAGGAGTACTTGTTGAGCTGTATTCAGTTAAGTCTGCAGTTTGGGGGGCATTTTTCAGACCCTGGGTCTGTGTTGCAGCAGGCTACCCTGTCTGGCTCAACAAGACAGGGTTCTGGAGTTCCAAGCTGGCAAAGAAAACAGGCTCAGAGATAGTTTCAGCACATCAGGTGACAGTGTGAAGGGGTTTTCTGTGACTGAACCCATCACACTTATCTCCACAGTTATTTATCTAAATGTTTATTTTATCTTTCTAGTTGAAAGCAGCTTTTTATAGTTCAGTATCCTACCTGTCCGAGTTATTCATTTCACCACACTTATTTGTACTTTTGAGACCTCTTACCCAATATATTTATAAACCATTATATGTTAACCCTTTAAATAGCAGAAAGAGTTTATGCTTTTTTTATCACTCTTTGGCCTTATGCTGACTGGACAGATTGCTCCTCCCTTCCTAAAGCACATCCTAAAGTGGCTGTGTGTTGTTGTGCTGATCCTGTAGCAGCCTTGGAGGGAGATTGTGACCTTCCGGGTGACAGCCTCACTGTGGGCCTCCTCATTGATCTGGGAAGGAAGCAAATTCTGCACATCTATATTCAATGCAGCGTGTGCTCCCCAATGCAGTTGAACAGCTACACTGCCTCATGTGCATGGAAGGAGGACCCCAGACTCTGCCCTCTCCCTGATGCATCCAACCTCTTTCCAGCCACTTGTGTGAAGGGAAACGGGGGCTGCACAGTTGCTTTGTAAGTGGCTGCTATACAATGTGCCCACTTACTATCTTGCACAGACATGCCAGCTCTGTCACAATCAGGCCCTAAAGAAAGAAAGTACAAACATATGAGATAAAAACTTCTGAAAGTAGGGTAGATTATGCTATGAGATGACTATTGCTTCCCCTGAAGAGAATAACAGAAATTCCATTGACTTCAGTGGTGCAGGAACAGGCTACATATGTCTCTTTTCTGATTCATTAGTTTATACTTAAATAAGGCATTTAGTTATATATTTATTTAAATTCTTCTGTATGACAGTCCTTCATAAAGGTACACTAGCCACTTGCATTGTTTTTTGGAGAAACTATAATATGGAGTACTTTGATGCTTTTAGGTTTCAGTGAGCTCTTCCATTGTATGGTGAGTCCTAATATATCTTAGTAGTAGACAGTAATACCTACATTTCTTAATTTCTCAGATTTCACTTTTCTGAAAGCTGACATTCTTCTGCTATTTCCAATTTCTATTATGGTGAGAAGAATTTTTTTTTTCATTTGGGGAGGAAAGCTAAACATCTAGGAAGAGAGAAGTAACTAAGTGGTGTTTATCATGCGGGAGAAGGTGCTTTAATAAATTGGATGTCAAGGTGGGATACTGGTAATGAAGGAGCCAGATTTTCTAACTGACAGAGAGCAGAGCTTTCTTCTTTGACCTCTCTGTAGTTCCACCTTTGTTGCAAGCATTGAGGATTGGATCTTCAATGGAGATTTACATGACTTTCACCAGCTGAGGTTCTGGGCCTTAAAAAAAAAAAATCTACTCATATAACATCCGTAGTTCTTTTTTTTTTCCTGCTGATTTTGATTAAATGTTAATAAAATCATGCTGTTTGGTACAACTTACTGACCTTTTGCATGATTTTGTCCTATAAATTATTGTTACCTGTAATCATGTCTGTATCCAGGGAATAGTAGACTTGACTTTTTCATTCAGGTCCCCGTCCCCCCCAAAGTTCTACAATTCAGAATAACAAAACTCCAAGGAACCTGCAGTGTTGTTGAATACATTCCGTAGTCGTCATCTGTGTTCATTGCCAATATTTCAGTGCCACATTAACTCTGTCAAATTCAAGCATCAGACATCAGCTGCCTTGCCTGTTAAAAATGACTCCAGGAAAATTAATCCCTTGATGGTGTGTGGAGGTGTGTGTACGTATATGATTCCTACTAGGTGTGAGTGTAGGGTGTCAAGTATCAGGGGGTAGCAGTGCTAGTCTGTATCCACAAAAACAATAAGGAGTCTGATGGCACCTTAAAGACTAACAGATTTATTTGGGCATAAGCTTCATGGGTAAAAAACCTCACTTCTTCAGATGCAACAATAGTGTAGGGTGTGTGTGTGTATTACTACTCAAAGTAGTATGAAATGTACACATAGCATTTGGTATACTAGTAGCTATCACCTCAAGCTACAATTAAGCATTTGGAGTGAAATTCTGTCTTAATTGAATCCAGTGGGGCTAGGATTTCACTGTTTGTCCTATTTAACATTCAAAGACCTTCAAGGAGATGGATCACCTCCATCTAATTCCTTTGGAATTATCTCCCGGGTATAACAAAAAAATCACAGGTGAAATCTGAAGTACCGGGCACCCTTCCCATTCCTGCTCACCACCACCCTTTTGAGGCTGAAGATTTGTGGGGTCAGCCCTGTTTTGAAAGGAATCAGAGTGCTTTGAAACTGAAAAAAAACCATGCATGGATAAGGAGTAAAACAACTTCATAAATAGGGATCTTGGAGGAAGTGCAGCTTTCTATTTTAAACATTGATCAGCCCCTAGACTCCTTCAGTATCTCTGAATTGAGATATTCTAAACATGTTCTTTTGTTTCTATTGAAAGCCAGATTGCTTGCAAAATGTGTATTTTATTAAACAATTTCATTTTATTTCAGAAATAAGCAGCACTGCCAATTGGGAATTAATCAAGCCTGCAGGATGGAATGGTTAGGGAGGAAGTACTGATACATTCCTGTTATAGCAAAGTATTTGCTGTATTCCACCTGCTTTTTCTCTAGATTTCTAAATGTAGACATATCTTATCAAACAGATGATAGTTTCACTGTCAAACTAGTCCATAAGTCTTAAACTGTTCTTTAGTGTTACCCTAAACACTTCTATAGTGAGTGACATCTGCTAATTTTTGCTGACCTAAAGTTTGGGTGGGATGTTCAAAAGCACTTAAGTGGCTTAGGGACTTAAGTCTCACCCCTGGCTTTAAGCCACTTAAGTGCTTTTGAAACCCCATCCAACAGTTTTAGAATACCCACCCATAAGGGCACATATAAGTGGGAATGTTCACTTTGACATTACCAATTATTTTCTTTTAAGTTTTAATCAACAAATAATATCTGCATTCTTGTATTTATTTTAAAAACACAGTTATTTTGTGGTAGGTGACTTAGACACACAAAAGCAAAAAATGTTAACTCTCTAGCTAGGCTAGAATGACAGATATTAAATATAAATACAAAAAGTAATGTAAATATAATGTTAAGATTGGGAAATTAAGCATGCAAAATTCAGGATAACAAAGTGTTTAGCTCATTTTATTAAGCTATAACTTATATTTTATATTTGATAGCATTATTTAACATTTTAAATAGGGCCTTGTAACAAGGTGGCTGGTTTCTTGTTTCCCCAACATGTGGGGAGAAGTAGCTTAATTCCTACTGACTCAATGAGGCAGATGTGGCTTGTTTAACTCCACCTTTAAAATCAGGGATTAGGGAGGTAGGAGTAGCCCATTAGAAAGCTAGTATTTTATTAAATTGAAGCCTCCTAAATTAAAAACCCTAGCATAGCCAAATTGGGAAGAAGGAGGTTGTTTTAGTTTGTTACTCTTGATAAAATGTCAAAACTCCTTCTTGGGATTTATAAAATGAAGCATGTACCCTTTTGTAGGACTAGCATTGAGAGTCCAAAAGCTTAAAGGCCTGAACTGAAACAGAAACACAACACCTCTTAGGGTATGTCTACACTACGAGGGTATTTCGATTTCACTTAAATCGAATATGTGGAATCGATATTGCAAAGTCGAACTTGTGTGTCCACACTAAGGACAGTAATTCGACTTTGTGAGTCCACACTAATGGGGAAAGCGTCGACATTGGAAGCGGTGCACTGTGGGCAGCTATCCCACAGTTCCCGCAGTCCCCGCTGCCCCTTGGAATTCTGGGTCGAGCCGCCAATGCCTTCTGGGTAAAAAAAAAGGGTCGAGGGTGCTTTTGGGTAATTGTCGTCATCCGTCTGTCAATACCGCCCTCCCTCCCTCCCTGAAAGCGCCGGCGGGAAATCAGTTCGCGCGCTTTTCGGGTCAGTAGCGCGGACGCCACAGCACTGCGAGCATGGATCCCGCTGCGACCATCGCTGCAGTTGTAGCACTTGTGAACGCCTCGCAGGCTATCATCCACCTTTCCCAGAGGCAGATGCAGATGAACCAGGCGAGGAGGCTACGGCAGCGCGGTGAGGGCCTGAACTCTGAGAGGGGCACAGACCTCTCACAAAGCACGGGACCCAGCTCCGAGGACATCACGGTGACAATGGGTCATCTGGATGTTGTGGAACGGCAATTCTGGGCACGGGAAACAAGCACTGACTGGTGGGACCGCATAGTGCTGCAGGTCTGGGACGAATCCCAGTGGCTGCGAAACTTTCGCATGCGGAAGGGGACTTTCCTGGAACTTTGTGAGTTGCTGTCACCTGCCCTGAAGCGCAATGACACCCGGATGCGAGCAGCCCTGACTGTCCAGAAGCGAGTGGCCATAGCCCTCTGGAAGCTTGCAACGCCGGACAGCTACCGGTCTGTCGCGAACCAGTTTGGCGTGGGCAAATCTACCGTGGGGGTTGTTGTGATGCAAGTAGCCAAGGCAATCGTCAAGGTACTGCTCTCAAAGGTAGTGACCCTGGGAAACGTGGAGGTCATCATAGATGGCTTCACCGCGATGGGATTCCCAAACTGCGGTGGGGCTATAGATGGAACTCACATCCCTATCCTGGGACCGGACCACCAGGCCAGCCAGTACATCAACCGAAAGGGCTACTTTTCAATGGTGCTGCAAGCACTGGTGGACCACAGGGGACGTTTTACCAACATCAACGTCGGATGGCCGGGCAAGGTTCATGACGCTCGCGTCTTCAGGAACTCTGGTCTGTTTAGACGGCTGCAGGAAGGTATTTACTTCCCGGACCACAAAATAACTCTTGGGAATGTGGAGATGCCTACAGTGATCCTTGGGGACCCAGCCTACCCGCTAATGCCCTGGCTCATGAAGCCCTACACTGGCGCCCTGGACTCTGAAAAAGAACTCTTCAACTACCGGCTGAGCAAGTGCAGAATGGTGGTGGAGTGTGCTTTTGGATGTCTCAAGGGGAGATGGTGAAGCTTACTGACTCGCTGTGATCTCAGCGAAACCAATATCCCCATTGTTATAGCTGCTTGCTGTGTGCTCCACAATCTGTGTGAGAGCAAGGGGGAGACCTTTATGGCGGGGTGGGAGGTTGAGGCAAATAGCCTGGCATCTGATTACGCCCAGCCAGACAGCCGGGCGATTAGAAGAGCACAGCGGGACGCGCTGTGCATCCGGGAGACTTTGAAAGCCTGGTTCCACACTGAGCAGGGTGACCAGTGACTTTAAAGTTTTTGTACAGAGAAGCTGAACCTGCCCCCGTTTCTTTACCCAGTTAAGGATGACTATCCTCTCCAGTTACAGACCCCCTCCACCCCCTTCCAAAAAAATAAATTTAGTTTTATTTTGTTAATGAACACCGTTGTCTTTATTACTGTTTTCGCGGGAATGTTTTAAACCTGGGACGCAGACTGTGGTGGGGAGCGGGTGTAGTGTAGTGATGCAAATGATCCTTCTAAACTCCAGGAATGACAGGAATCGCAGTGGCGGATTGGTTGTTTCCACGGAGCCTGCCAGCCCTCCTGAGCAGGACTGCGTGTATGTGGGGGCTATGTGACTTTATGGCAGGGGGAGGAGGGTTACAGATCCCCTGCTGCGTGGCTCTGTGATCCAGGACAAGGACCGCTGCATAACATCTGTAACTGCCCTCCCCCGCCACAAAGTCACAGAGCAACCCCCCCCCCACCCCACACACAGAACATGAAAACCACCTCCCAGACTGACCAGGGTAACTAGTCAGTGCACTGTGTATGTGCCCTGCTGCTAGACCTGCCCCCGCCTCTGTAGCCTGCTAAAGGTGACTGTTCTGTCCAATTACCAAGCCCCTTCCCCCCCTGCAGACAGACTCTCCCTCAAAACAGCATGACTGAAACAGTAATGAACAAAAACATATTTTTTATTAACAACAACACATGAAACTGGGGGGTGAAACTTGGACGGGGGCTTGCTTGAGGCGGCCAGGAAAGGACTTTTCAAATTTTGGGGAATGACAGCCTTCTGGTGCTTGAGCAGTCTGCAGGGGTGGAGTGAGAGTTTTCACGGACTCTCCCGCCCCTCCTTCTTTGGACTTTGGGCGAGGGGGGTATGGGACTTGGTGGCGGGGGAGGCGGGGCTCTGTCCTCCTGCCTCCGTTCCTGCAGAACATCAACAAGGTGCCGGAGCGTGTCCGTTTGCTCCCTCAGAAGTCCAAGCAGCGTTTGAGTCGCCTGCTGGTATTCCTGCCGCCACCTCTCCTCCCGTTCCATGTGTGTCCGGTGCATTTGGGACAAATTCTCCCTCCACTGGTTATGCTGTGCTGCCTGGGCTCGGGAGCAGCCCATAAGTTCAGAGAACATGTCCTCTCGCGTCTTCTTCTTCCTCCGCCTAATGTGTGCTAGCCTCTGGGAGTGTGATTCCAGGCTGGGTTGGGAGACAGTTGCAGATGTGGCTGTGGGAATGAGGAAAAGGCAGTGAATTCCTCCGAAAGATAAATGTAGTTGTGAATCAAGAACCTTGATTCACAAGAACATAGTCTTTCTCCGTGAACAAGACCATGAACCACACCTATCACATGCGCACTGAGGACAAGGTCGAATTTTCGAACCTCGCCTTCAGGGCAGGACACGGTACTCTCTGTAGCAGGCAAAGATGGTAAGCCATAGACTTGTTGCAGATTAAAACTTTAGGAGTACCACTGGCCACCTTTCACATTGAAAGCAATGCCAGTCTGTGCTGCCAGCAGTCGGCCAAGCAAGAACTGTGGCCCTGTCCCACCCCCTCGCGGATGTGCCAGGGAAAGATCCCTGGATGCTGACCCTCTCCTGCCCCCACCGCGTGGCTGTAAACCAGCGGTCACAGTTCTGTAAAGGAACTTGTTGCAAGCAGTCCCAATACTAACAGTCCCCTACCTAATTCAAAGCAGGTTGTCATGACCGACATCACCCTCATGAGGATCCCGGACACCGAGATCCGGAGGATGCTTCGAGAAAGCATGCAGAGACCGGGGCCCTATGCCGCCATGATCTGCAAGGCACTGATTCCAGAGTACCTGCTTGTCTCCTGGCGCGGGAACGTCTCTTACTTTGGAGGACCAAGTAAAGCTGCTCTCCCCAGGAACCTGATGAACAGGCTATCCCTTTACCTGCAGGAGAGCTTTGTTGAGATGTCTGTGGAGGACTACTGCTCTATCCCCGGACATATAGACCGGCTTTTCATATAGCTGCAGTAGCAGCGACAAAAGAGTGGAGCAGCCTGGGCAGCACAATCATGCACAACCGGACACTGTTTGATTTTTTTACAAATACTTGTTACTGATTATTTAAGCGCCCAGGGGGAAGAAATCATGAATCGAAGATTGTTATTAGTATTAATATTCAAGTTTTGTACAAAATAAAGGTTTATATGTTTAAAGCACTTACCGCTTGATCCTTCCCCTGAATCTGTGTCCAGGTTACATGCTGGGGAGGGTTGGTAGGGGATCTCTGTAAGGGTGATGAAGAGCTCCTCGCTGTCGGGGAAATCAGCTTGGTAAGCGCTGCCGACTGCCTCGTCCTCCTCATCTCCTTCCTCATCTTCCCCGTCCGCTAACATGTCCGAGGAACCGGCCCTGGACAATATCCCATCCTCAGAGTCCACGGTCAGTGGTGGGGTAGTGGTGGCGGCCGCACCAAGGATGGAATGCAGTGCCTCGTAGAAACGGGATGTGTGGGGCTGGGATCCGGAGCGTCCGTTTGCCTGTTTGGTCTTCTGATAGCCTTGTCTCAGCTCCTTGATTTTCACGTGGCACTGCGTTGCATCCCGGCTGTATCCTCTCTCTGCCATGGCTTTCGAAATCTTCTCATAGATCTTTGTGTTCCGTCTTTTGGAGTGCAGCTCGGAAAGCACGGACTCATCGCCCCACACAGCGATGAGATCCAAGACTTCCCGATCAGTCCATGCTGGGGCCCTCTTTCTATTCTGGGATTGCACGGCCATCTCGGCTGGAGAGCTCTGCATCGTTGCCAGTGCTGCTGAGCTCGCCACGCTGTCCAAACAGGAAATGAGATTCCAACTGCCCAGACAGGAAAAGGAATTCAAATTTTCCCGGGCCTTTTCCTGTGTGGCTGGTCAGAGCATCCGAGCTCGGACTGCTGTCCAGAGCGTCAACAGAGTGGTGCACTGTGGGATAGCTCCCGGAGCTATTAGCGTCGATTTCCATCCACACCAAGCCTAATTCGATATGGCCATGTCGAATTTAGCGCTACTCCCCTCGTTGGGGAGGAGTACAGAAGTCGAATTTAAGAGCCCTCTATGTCCAACTAAATAGCCTCGTGGTGTGGACAAGTGCAGGGTTAATTCGATTTAACAGTGCTAAATTCGACATAAACGCCTAGTGTAGACCAGGTCTTACACTCTCCTCATACATGCAGTAAACTACACAGTACTCAGATCACTTACCTTGGAATAATGATACTCAGACATACAGTTCCTTAAGGCAGTAGTCTTTGTATTAGTCCTTGCCTTAAGAAATAACCAGTAAAATATACCTTCAATGGATTACAATAAACTATTTAATCAAATTACTTTAATCCCAAAAATCCATCTTTACCCTTCTGTCAGTTTATAGAGTCCTAGAGATCATTGTGATAATCTAGTCTGACCTCCTGCATAACACAGACCATAGAACTTCCCCAAAATAATTCCTAGAGCAGATCTTTTAGAAAATGTCCTATCTTGCTTTAAAAATTGTCAATTATGGAGAATCCACCACAGCTCAGTTACATCCCCGGTGTAGGGTGACCAGATGTCCTGATTTTATAGGGACAGTCCCAATTTTTGGGCCTTTTTCTTATATAGGCACCTATTACCCCCCCACACACACACACCCACACACACACACACAACCTGTCCCGATTTTTCACACTTGCTGTCTGGTCACCCTACCCCAGTGTGACTCACCTTCCCAGTAACTTCCCATGTTAACTGAACATCCATTTATCAGAATGTGTGTTTCCCCAAGTATTTCCACTGTACTATATATATTTTTTCTTATTATATAAACAGGAAAGTGGAAGACAGTATTCCATTTATTTTCACACTCTAACAGAAATTCTAACACTGTTATTTTGCCTCCCTGGACAAGTCTTTCCATTAAATAAAAAAGTTTTAATTATCACAGCAATCACTGTAATGTTTGTTAGATAATAAATATCAGGATTTGAAATCAGGGAGACAGGCCTTGGGTTTTCTCTCTTTAATCAACATGCTTTTATTCTTGATAGAATAGAAGGAGATATAGCTGCAGCATGTCACAGGACAATGAGAAAAAAGCTGCATTCTTTTAAATCTGTTCAAAGGACTTTATTAGAATAAGAAAAGTAGCGTTATCCCTAAAGCTTCCCTGTTTGTTTTTTTCTGTTTCACTATAGAGCTTCACTTCCTGCATGATTTTCTGCTACAGATTTAAAGAAACAGTATACATATCGTACAGTCTGAAAGATTCAAACATGTAACTCTGTTTCATGGTAACTCTAGGGAAACAAATGTTTCCCTATTGGTAAGTTTTACATTATATTTTAAGTGACATTTTTAAACCTCAAAGAATTTGTTGAGCAAACAGCCCAGCAATTGGCAATAACAACAGATAAGAAGTAACATGCCCATTAGTAAAATTAGATACAAAATAAATCTACAGACAAAATAAACATTGTTAATATAAAGTGATTTTTGGCCTAGAAATCCGTAATGAAGGTAAAGTGAAAACAAACAAGCAAACATTATAATTTTGCTCTTGCAGATTGGCGGCACATGAAGGACCCTAAGGGTTTATATAGGGTTTTATTATAATAATTAGTATAGTAGCACCGATAGGTCCAAACCCGATACTCCATTGGTAGAAAAACATAGTAAGGGCCCATCCGTGTCCCAAAGAATTTACAATATAAATAGATAATACAGGCAGACTGGGCAGGGGTGGGATACAGTCACAGAGAGATGAAGTGAGTGGTTCAAGATCACATAACAGGTGCTTGTTGTCCTGACTTCCAGTCCAGTGTCCTATCCACTAGACTGTACTGCCTCTCAATATTAATATGTTGATTTTAAATTGGTCCTTTATGTCCAGCAAATACTAAAGCAGGGAAAGTAAGCTATGTGATTTGGTTGTTTCGATCTGGGTTTTACGAATAAGTAAATATATTAAAGGTGGCCTAAATGTTTGGTACATGCTTTTTAGCA
This sequence comes from Emys orbicularis, assembly GCF_028017835.1. Taxonomy (NCBI): domain Eukaryota; kingdom Metazoa; phylum Chordata; order Testudines; family Emydidae; genus Emys; species Emys orbicularis. The sequence goes on from NC_088687.1 coordinate 104,929,426, forward strand.
TGTAGCCCCATTGTTCCCTATGCACTATGCTTCCACACCAATGACTAATTCTCCTGGTGTGTTTGCGCAGGGATAACCCTGGCTGGCCAGAATACACGTTGATCCAAACCTGTCCACTGAAATTCAGAATTCTTGAAGATAAACAAAAATCTCTTTGAAAGATTTGTTTTAACCATGTTAAGTCTTTTGTGTAAAATATATATAATATTACTTTCATACCTATATAAAAATCATTCTTGAAATTTCTAAATCACTATTTTAAACTCCATATAAAGCATTTATCCAGGAAGGACTGATGTGGTTTGTGGATTCAGAGACTATTATTTAGTGCAACCAAGTGATTAAAATTTCATTGTTCTTTTTCATGATCTTAAGTTTGACTCATTTTTAATAGCCACAAATGATATTAAATCTCCTGTGAATTTACTCTAACATGCAGGGAAAATGGTAAGTGACAAAATCAACTGTAACACTTATATGCAATGATGGAAAACATTAACCAAAAATAAGCTTATTTACAACCTGCTAGACCTGTCAGAGCAATTTTTCCAAAACCAGCACTTAAAGGGGGAAAAAAAGGGAAAACAGAACCCTTACTCAGATGATAGGTGAATGGTGGTGATTGTTTGCAATTTTTTTCATCAGACGGTATGTCCTTTCCCCCTGGAAGTTTGGATTAGGAGATAATTCCAGTTCTCAGGTTGGATACTGGAATAAAAGACTACATGCACAGAGGCTATCATCTTCTTCTTCTTGCTATAGCAGATTGTCAAAATTGGAGAAATTTGTACTGATTGGCTCTAGCATTCATAAAACTATAAATAACTTGAACATTATCTTTTTTTTTTCAGTCTACATAATACCTTAATATTTTCCCATGTCAAGTAATCAGGTACTTAACCTGGGTGTTTTTTGTTTTGTTTGTCCCTTTACCCATTCAGTTTAATATTTCTGCATTTATTCAACTTCTGCTTACGAATCTTCTCTGTTTAGTTGAGTGATGTGGAGTGTTGACCCCATTCTCCATGTTCAGAGGTTGTAGTTTACAGTGATTTCTGACACACTAACCTGTGTTTTGAATTATTCTTTCTTTGCAATGTCTTCAGTGTAAGGTACTCTTTCCCACCAGATTTCAGTTTATATTTATCCTGTCCAGCACTCCCTTTTTTCTTTGCCTTCACAAGTTAATTCACTGAGTCTTATTTAGAAGTGTTGACATGTATTGTTGCTTTTAAAGCTCTTGTCCTTTACCATATATTGAGCTTTTCTTTAAGAACAGTAAAATGCTTGCAGTGTGCTTTTTTAACTAGATGATTTTAACAAATACAACTTTGATTATATATGAAAAGAAATAATGATTGAGTGGTCTGAATCCTCTGAGGAGAGAAAATGTGCATGAACCTAACATTTCCTTGTCCTCCCCACCTCATGAAGAATCAAATTTCAGAACGTAATGATGGGCAAAAAATGATATTGTTTATGCTGGAAATTGTTCATGGCTGCCATCAGTGGGTCTCTGATCTACAGATAATCACTGCCTTTGTTAAAATTGATGGGTGTGCTAACCACCCTTATTTTGGGCTAAATGGGAGAGCAATTAAGTTCCTCTATGGAGTCTGATAACTGAAGACAGCTGAAGCTACTTTACCCAAGGCAATTGGCCACATGGCAAAGCCTGAGTAGGGCTAAGCTGTGTAGACTGAGAAGTTTCCCTGTGACTGGTTGCAAATGGAAGGGTTAAGGGATTGCTACACAAGCTGTGTGTATTTAAAGGAGAAAACTAGCAGATTATGAGAGAAGCAGTGGTGAACATGGTCCTAAGAGGATGCAGGAAGACAGAGTTTCTTTTGAGCACAGCATCTTCTGGAAAGGCAGACTTGGATATATAAGCTAGGAAACTGCCTGCTGTCTGTTTTGAAGAAACAAGACTTTATGTTCATTCTTTATAAATAAGCAATATTGCATCAAAGAAGTACCTGACTCACCATCACTATTTTCTGTTAATTGATACCACCCTGTGAGACTCCAACTGTTTGATTAACTGCTCAGGACAAAGGGACAATACAATTCTACATGTTGAGTTGGAGACTTTGGATTGTCTTTTTTGGCCGTTTTTAACATTTAGGGCTATCCCCTGGCCTCTGGTAGGACTGCTCTGTGTCACATTAATAGCATGTCTACACAGCAACTGGGATGTGAGATTCCCATCTTGGGTAGCCGTATACACACGAGCTCTACTCAGGCTAGTGCACTAAAAATAGCAGTGTGGCCATGGCAGCACAGGCAGTAGCTCAGGCTAGCCACCCAAGTACAATCCCACCCAACCCTCTGGGCATGTACATGGGCAGCTAACCTGAGGCACCACTGCAAAACTGTTATTTTTAGCACGAGCACACTAGCTCAGGTAGAGCTAGAACATACACAGCTATCCAAGCTTTGAATCATACCTCCTAACTGATGTGTAGACATACCCAAAGATCCTGGAAGTTGTCCTAACAGGTTGGGAAATCTATTTTTTCCCCAGCAAAATACCCAAAACATAAATATTTCAGTTGAAAATTAGAATATTCAAAATTGTGCTGCAGTGCCTCATGGGAGTTGTAGTTGAGGTGCCTTGTGGTCCCATTCTCCTTTTATGGGCCAGGATCTCTGACTGGACTTCATCTCCTATGATGCACAACTTCCTCCCCTCTCAGTGAGGGGAGAGGATGCATCATAAGAATAATAGTCCCTGGCCATCGTGCAGGCATTTGTTTTTCTCAACAAACTATCAACATTTTCTGCAAAAGCCAGACACTTTGCAGGGGTAAAAAAACCCAACACATTTTCTTGAAACCCCAATTTGTCAAATCTGTTTTGATGAAAGAGTTTTCAACCAAACCTATTACCAGGGCTCCTGGGAATTCTCCTGGTGTGCAGAAATCCCTCAGCCAGCATAGAGGTGACACAGCCAACTCTGTGTAACTCTTCCCAATCCTGCTGGAGGTGAAGATGTTCCAGGTGTATGGCTGGACTGCAGTGCACACAAACGAATGGCTCTTGGGGACTGATGCAGAAAATATAATTGTAAGCAGCCCTAATTTGAAGCTGTGAAGATCTTGGCCTTAGGATCATATTCTGAAGACCATTGATATAACCGAGGGTTGTGTGACCAAACCCAGAGAAGTCTGCTTCAAAGAAATTCATGTGCTTCACCACATTCCCAATTTGCATTTGCACCATATCAAGTTAACCAGTAATGTTGTCTAATTACAATGATTTTTTTCTTCCCCCCCCGACACATCACTCTCTGATTTGGAATAAATTTATAAGTGCATTTTGACTCAGGCTACATTTCTTTGCAACTCCTTATCCTTCTTTTCTCCTTTAAAGTTTCACACTTTTAATAAAGTGTTTTTCTTCAACACTGAAGAGCTTTGTCATTGTCAGTGTAAAGTTGAGTGATGGCTGCAACTTTATCTTTTCAAATACATCCCTCACACATATGTCTAAAAGTCACTCAAAAAAAAAAAAATCTCTTGCAAATCTCCTGTGCTTTTTTCTTTTTAAGCTTCTTGATTTTCATCAAATCTCCCAAACCATCTCAAGTGTTATCTTTGTGCTACTGAAGTACATTGATCTTGTAATATGTCTTCAAGGTTTTGAGTTCAGTTGTAGGTTGTTGTTTTTTTGTTGTTGTTTTTGTGTGTGTGTGTGTGTGTGTGTGTGCCACTTTCTATATTGGAATCATAATATCCAGTTATAGCTGTGGCTATTGGCCAAGATATTCTTCTTTGTTACTGAGTGTGCTTGAGTTTGACACTACTTAGGGAACATCTAAGCCATTTACTCTAGCAAAGAACTAATGTGCTTGTGGAAACTTACTGGTGCACCCTCAACTTAACATATTTCTAGCTTAAAATGAAAGAATGGTATAGAAAAACTATCACCATTATGATTTTTATTGCCATAGAAGGTCCATAATCTGAATAAAAATGACAGAGGGAAGTACATACCTTGAGACCAGTTGTCTGTCCAAAATATTTAGTTTCAGTTATAATGCCTCTTCAGAGGCCTTTATAGTGTGTGTGTGTGTGTGTGTGTGTGTATACTATATATATAATATAAAAAATTGGAGATTAGGTGATATGAGATTTCCCAGTTCAGCTGAAGTTTTGTGGGAAACAGCTCTCATGTCTACCCATTGTATAACTCAATCCCTGATCCATTTCCATATTTGCTTCCTGTATATAACTCATAGGCCTTTTAATCAACTTTAAACACACCACATTGAAACCCAGTGTGCTTTTAGTGTGGCTATATGCATACATTAGCACAGTAAAAGCAGCATTTATTACCTAATTTTAGCCCCATGGAAGTCAATTGTCAAAGCTCTCCTTTTCTTCATCTTGACTAGGAAGACCATTTGGTGTAGGTCAGGTTTAGATAACATGTGTCATTTAAGCTCAGTCTAAACCTCAATATTTTTTTCCTAATATACATGCAAGGTAATACCTTGAGCATTTTCTTTAATCAAATTGAGTTGTTGCATAGGTTCTGGTCTTATACCCCCACCCCCACCATGGGTAACCTGCATTACCTATCCCCATGCAGGTGAGAAAAAGAAGCAACTGGCCATAGCATTCCTGTTCCCATTCCAGCAAAAAGTAAGCAAGGACCTGAGTATGCAGGGGTGAGGTATTAGTGGAGCCAAGTCTCCTTTCTATCCCTGCCACCTCTACACAAACCAGAGTAGTTAAAGAGGTGTAGAGAGGGAAGTAAGCTGCACTATTTACTTCATCTCTGGAAAAAGGGAGATGCTGGGGCCAAACTGTAACTCAGTCACTGTCTCATTCCTGGATTTCTCCTCGGGCAGTGAAACGATGTGCTCCCATAACACTCATAACACTCCCATATCCAAAAGAACTAGAATCCTCTCACAGACTTCAAAATTGACTCCCACTGATCCTGCCAGCTGTGCCCCTCCCCCAAGGCAGGCACTTTGAACATGATCCTGAGCTTTTATGCGGTACAAAACACATGGAAGGGTTAGTGTTATTGTTGACGTCATTAGGCCTATATATATGAACCAGAGTTCTTCCATGTTTAAACTCTGTCCTTCTATGTTTAACTCTAATCGGCCTCAAAAGCCAAGGACAGGAATTGGAATGTGTAAATAGCCAGTTACCAATTACGACCTTGCTCATAACCAGGTCCTAAACAATAATGATGAGGTTTGCATGTTTCTAGCTGGAGGAGGGTTAGAAAGCAGCTTTGCTGGACAGTGCTGGCCCAGGGATTTAAAAATTCCCCCACCCTTTTCAGCCAGGCCCTGGCTAGAGACTTGGAGGAGTGGGACAACGAGGACAAAGTCCTCCTCCTGCAATATGTGGATGACTTGTTAATTGCTGCTGTGGGTCTAACCTCTTGCCTTAGAGCCACTGTGAGCCTCCTGAACTTTGTTGGACTCCGAGGATATCGAGTAGCACAGAGTAAGGCTCAGATTGCTCTCCCAGTGGATGGAATCTGACAACGGAACACACTTCACATCCCAAGTCGTTCAGAAGATATCAGATGCCCTACAGATCCCCTGGAAGCTTCACACGCCATGGCGACCGCAAGCCAGTGGGATAGTGGAGCGTACAAATCAGACTCTTAAGCGGCACCTCTCAAAGGTTTGCCAAGAGGCTTCCCTTAAGTGGCCTGATGCTTTGCCCCTTGTTTTGCTCCGCATTCGCGCTCTCCCTAAGGGCAGGTTAGGGCTCAGTCCCTTCGAGATTATGTTTGGAAGGGCATGGCCTATGAATGGTACACCGGTTCTGGCAGGGGAGTGGGAAATGGGGTGTGGCTTCTTATCTCAGTACATGTGCTCTCTGTCTGCTGTTCTTTGTTCTCTCCACAGGTATACCAAAGATTTGCAGCCTCTCCCGCTGGATGCCCCGATCCACTCCTTGCAGCCAGGCGATTCCGTACTCGTTCGGACTTGGAAGGACGAGCCTCTCCAAGAGAAGTGGAAGGGACCTCACACCGTCCTGCTGGTCTCCCATACAGCAGCAAAGGTTGAGAGACACAAGAACTGGATTCATCACTCTCGCCTGAAGGCAGTGCCTGCTCCTGAACGGTGGACCGTCCAGCCTGCAGAGAAGACTGCCAGCGACGATCTGGGACTTAAGCTGTTATTCAGGTGACAATAGTGTCTGCTGGGAATGCCCTGTGATCTCTTTGGACAGTCAGCACTCCCCGCGAGACCTCTGAGCGTTGGTTGTGTTTATTTTCACAGGGCCGGCCTAACCTGGTGGCCTGGTCCCTGTTGTTTTTAATCTGCTTGCTATTGGTAATTGTTATTTTGTGGGTATTTGGGGAATTGTGATTGTTAGGCCCTAGGGTCACCTGCCCAATATGAGTTCAGGTCTAGGGTCTGCCACAGTGGTGCTCTTTGACATAGAGACACTCCTCTTGTTAACGCCCGTTTCCCCCCAGGCACATGCGGGATGGAAAGGAATCCCTACTAACTTAGAGACAAACACATATGAGTCCCTGAAGGTTTGTTTTGCCCAAGAGTTTAACCTCTCTAACTGCTGGGTATGCTCCCAAATCCCGCACTATGCTGCAGGGTTACCCTGGAGGGTAGTTCCCCAGAATTGGTCAGATATCTGTTGGGGATGGTTCAGTAGAGGGAAAAATGCCTCGGGTACCCCCTTGTCACAGAACTGTACCATTGAGTCCCAGTATGCGTTAAGGGACGACCCCTGGAAGCCGCAGGCCAACTCAACGTATATCCCTTCCCCTATTAGGTTGCGGCCAGTGGCCCCTGGTTTGGTGTGCTATCGATAGTTTAAGTCCAGCAATCACACCTGGTTTGCTGGAAATAGCACCTGTCAGTATTATTTATCCCCTGACAGTGGCGCTTCCATCCCTGTCTATGTTAAAGGCAAATCCGACTCTACCGCCCGGTTCAGATCGTTTAATGACAGACAAGCAAATAGGTGGAGTAGCGGTTATAATGGCTTGGTAGGGAATGGCCACTCCTTTTATATTTGCGGTACCTCTGCCTATAAGTGGCTACCGCATCGGTGGTATGGAAGCTGCTACCTAGAATATCTTGCCCCTGCCCTTCGTGTCTTCCCTAAACTGCCCCCCGGCCGCCCTAGACAGCATAGATCTTTGTATGCCACCCCAGAGCCCATTACAGAAGGAGACAGATTGGGTATGATCTTTCTCCCATCCTATGGGGTGGGACGACTGGCTCAATTTTATCGTAGGCTCTCTGTGTTTCTCACCAAGTATGCCAATGAGACCTTGGCCATAGAGAAAAGCCTTAACTCAGAGCTTTACCAGCTCCAGTTGCTGTCCCTGCAAAACAGACAGGCCTTAGATTATGTTTTAGCCTCCCAGGGCGGAGTGTGTGTCCTTATTGGGAGTGAATGTTGTACTTAGGTCCCAGAAAACTCACAGGACATTAACAAGCACGTCCTGTCAGCCGAACAGGCTTTTGAGCAGTGGAAGGCTCAGGAAAGGGAACCCACAGTTTTTGATTCCCTTTGGGGTTGGTTGCCCAACCTAGGAGGACTGGGAAATAGCCTTGTGCGTCTCCTCCTCACAGGTGTGGTACTGTGCCTGGTCACCCTCCTCCTGATTGCTTGTTTTAAATTGCTCCTCTGTAAGCTTTTTGCCCCCCGTTCCCCAGAAATCCCAGCATACCCTCTCATTGAGAACCCTAGCTCTATGGCACTCAATCGTATCTTGTCTACAGAATATGAGAAAACTCAGCCAAAAGCTTGTTGAGTATTCTCAAAGGAGGGGATTGTTGACGTCATTAGGCCTATATATATGAACCAGAGTTCTTCCATGTTTAAACTCTGTCCTTCCATGTTTAACTCTAATCGGCCTCAAAAGCCAAGGACAGGAATTGGAATGTGTAAATAGCCAGTTACCAATTACGACCTTGCTCATAACCAGGTCCTAAACAATAATGATGAGGTTTGCATGTTTCTAGCTGGAGGAGGGGTAGTAAACTAAGGGTAAACAGAACCAAATGATTGTTTAGAGGAATGTTACTAACAAGCTAGATTTATAGCCCTAGAATGATTTAATGGCTTAAATGTATAAACATGTCTTCGGTAGAGAGGGGAGGGGGAGTAGGGGGTGGTGGTACAGGGGGAGAGAGGTGGGGGCTTAGTTGTAAAGTGTAAGAAGAGAGAAAATGTTTTTTACTGGTGTGCTCGATTTGAGACTTGCCTGTCTCCTTGCACCACTTTGAGATCTCAAATAAACTTTGATTGTTTCTCCACCCCGGTATGTTTATTGGCGCGAAGCACGCCGGGCAACGAACCAGTGCTGTTGCTGTCCTCGGGCCTCTGTGCCTGCAACATTATCATTCCCATGTTACAGGTGTGGAGATGAGGCCCAGAGTGGTAAAACTGTGATCCACCAGTGCACTTGCTAGTAGTTCAATAAGCTATCTGTACACATCCTGATGGCTCTGTTTTGTTTCCGTTTACTGCATCAGAATAGATGGGTGGGAGAGTTTAAATAAAGAAAGCTAGATAATGATTAATTCATTAAAAACCACTCATCAAATTAAGACATTTCAGAATAGCAAAATATATTTTTTCTAGGAAAACAATTGCTGAAGTTGCAACAAGCAGCTAGCAAACAGGAGCGGCTAACAGGAGTTTGGCAAGGGAGTTTACAGGGAGAAGTGTGAGGGGGGGCTAGATGTATTTAATATTATTTAAACTTAAAGCCCAAAATACCTCCTGATAAAAACAAAACAACAACAAAGGAACAAGCTTCAGGAATAAAGAGAATGCAGACAGAAGTCCAGAAACATAGTGGGGTCTATACAGTTTATTTCACCCAATGCAGCATGTAAGATTACCTGCCCTATGGGCAAATGGAGTGTATGTGCATTTGGTGCAAGGAGCTCCAGGCCCTCAGAGACCGTGTATAGGCTTTGTTGACCAGAGTGGCTGAACTGGAAGAGCTAAGGAAGACAGAGGTACATAGATGAAACTTTCCAGAACACAGTAGACTGGTCCCACCCCCGGTCTGACAGCCTCTGTGCTGTTGAGGAGGATGAAAGTCTCAGGGAAGGAGGACATTCAACTGAAGCAGAGGGAAATGCTCCCATAGTTGGGACCCTCCTTCCAGATGATGATGTGGTATCCTCTTGCACTGAGGATACCTCTCCAGGGCAGGGAACTCCAGTTATTAGGAAGAGACAGGTATTAGTAATGGGTGATTTGAACATTAGAAACATAGATTGCTGGGTTTGCAATGACCGGGAGAACCGCATGGTGCCTTGCCTGCCTGGTGCGAAGGTTGCAGATCTCTCGAGACATCTAGAGAGACTTATGTGTAGTACTGAGGAGGATCTGGTGGTTGTGGTACATGTAGGTACCAGTGACATAAGGAAGGATATGAGAGAGGTCCTGGACGCCAAATTTAGGCTGCTAGGTAAGAAATTGAAGACCAGGACCTCTGTGGTAGCATTCTCTGAAATGCTTCCTGTTCCATGCTGTGTACCTGAATTTATGGGTTAGTTTTACTATGGCTCACCACTGATCTGATCAGAAGATATTTTAGGTTATTGTCCCAATTCAGACTACAGGGATAGAGAACACAGTTCAATATCATGAGAGGACTCTTGGGGTGTATGGCAAGGTCACTTATACTGAGGACAATACCAAATTGTTAAGATCTTTATTAAAATAAATGAAAGCAGAATAAGTGTTACAAAACAGAGTCACAAAGAAGTAATACAATTCTATGACTCCTGGTGGTAACATCTCTATTCTAAAAGACTACTTAAGCTAACATACTCACACCCTTCTCTGCAGACCTGGTAGTAGGATACAAAGGACCAGCCTTGTCTCTGGCATGCCCGAGGAATTGATGGTCCAGGCTTCCCAAGTTGGTAGGGATTAGGTTAGAGTGTTAAGTAGCTAAACTGCATTGCAAAGCTGAGCTGAGAGGTAAATAGTGGTGTCTCTCAGGGGGTCTGTATGGGGACCAGTCCTATTCAACATACTGTATTCATAAATGATCTGGAAAAGGGGGTAAACAGTGAGGTGGCAAAATTTGCAGATGGTACAAAACTACTCAAGATAGTTAAGTCCCAGGCAGACTGTGAAGAGCTACAAAAGGATCTCTCAAAGCTAGATGACTGAGCAACAAAATGGCAGATGAAATTCAGTGTTGATAAATGCAAAGTATTGCACATTGGAAAACATAATCCCAACTATACATATAAAATGATGTGGTCTAAATTAGCTGTTACCACTCAAAAAAGAGATCTTGGAGTCATTGTAGATAGTTCTCCGAAAACATCCACTCAATGTGCAATGCCAGTCAAAAAAGCAAACACAATGTTGGGAATCATTAAGAAAGGTATAGATCATAAAACAGAAAATATCACACTGCCTGTATATAAATCCCTGGTATGCCCACATCTTGAATACTGCGTGCAGATGTGATCACCCTTTCTCAGAAAAGCTATATTGGAATTGGAAAAGGTTCAGAAAAGGGAAACAAAAATTATTAGAGGTATGGAACGGCTTCATTATGAGGAGAGATTAATAAGACTTGGACTTTTCAAAGACTGGAACTTGGGAAAGAGACGATGAAGGGGGGATATGATTGAGGTCTATAAAATCATGACTGGTGTGGAGAAAGTAAATAAGGAATTGTTATTTACTCCTTCTCATAACACAAGAACTAGGGGCCACAACATGAAATTAATAGGCAGCAGGTTTAAACAAATAAAAGGAAGTATTTCTTCACACAGTGCTCAGTCAACCTGTGGAACTCTTTGCCAGAGGATGTTGTGAAGGCCAAGGCTATAAGAGAGTTCAAAAAAGAACTAGATAAATTCATGGAGGATAGGTCCATCAATGGCTATTAGCCAGGATGGGCAGGGATGGTGTCCCTAGCCTCTGTTTGCCATAAGCTGGGATGATTACCTGTTCTGTTCATTCCTTCTGGGGCACCTGGCATTGACCTACAGGGCTAGATGGACCTTTGGTCTGACCCAGTATTGCCGTTCTTATGTTCTAAGGACATTATGCTAATCACAGAAAAGAGCAATGGGGTCTGTTCAATTATGAATGATAGGGGAAGTGTGCATGAGTCAATTTTTCCATTAAGAGGTGATCCACATTATGAACAATATTGAGAACTCATGTGTGATAAGGGCTTGGAAGTCCAGGCAACCTAGTTGTTAGTGCACCCAACTTCCAACCCCCCCAGCCTCATTCAGGGTGGTGGGAGTGACAGTTCCTAACCTTAAGCCAAGAATCTTCAACGTTCCACCCACATCTGGGCCTCAGTCTTTATGGGGGTGTGGTAGGGAACCAAGACACGCCTTCTCTACCAGGTCCCAGCCCAGGGTTCTTTGGAAAGCATCATCAGCAGATCCTCCTTGCAGTTGGTCTAAGTCAGTGGTTCTCAACCAATGGGCCACTTGCAGCCCAATCAGCACACAGCTATGGCCCATGTGACATACTTAGGGCCATACAGGTAGTATATATATATTGTGTGGATGTGGCTCACATAACATACAGAGAGCTGCATATGCGGCCCACCATGGTAAATAGGTTGAGAACCATAGGTCTAAGTTTACATCCCTGGGCTACTTCCTACTTCCTGCCCTTCAATCTGTGGCATGGCCTACTATCCAGTCATGCCAAATAAATAAATAAATAAATAAATAAATAAATCCAAATGAGCAGGGGCCTGAAATCCTGCTGGTTCTCAAAGGGGGTATTTGTAGGAGAAGATGTTGCCTATGATCTTTACCCATTCAGTGGTCCCCTCTCAGACTCAACCTTCTGGATGGCTTCCCAGATAAAGATTCCTTTCTCCTACAGCACATCTACCACCTTTTGCCTGGGCATCTGAGCTCCCTTTTAACCCACTCTCCAGCCGGGGCATATTCAGGAAGCCTGGTGCCAGTAGTGTCTTTTAACCTTTTGGGACCCAGTGTGGGGTTTGGATATTCCATCACACCCTGCTCTGAGTGGTGTAGCCTTGGGAATCTCTATGGCTGCAAAGGATTTCACCAAGCCTATAATGGTTGCTGGTTTACTTTTCAGTGGTCTGGGGAATAACATCTCTTAATAGTATTTTGTCCAGCTACATTCATTTAGATTCAACTGTTCCAATTTGTATTTAGCACCATTCCACCATGAACCGACAAACTTCCTTAAATCCATTGCTTAAGACCAAGAAGGAAAACTAAACTTCATTTTATCAGGGCTGTGGACATAATATTTCCTATTTCATTTGGCCATATTAAATGCCAGTAAACATACAGCTTCACATAGCTATTCTTAGTCAAGTGAACCTTGCTTTCCAGGCAGTCTTGCTCTACCACACTCCGAAATAATAAACTCTCACTGAGAAAGGAATATAAAATACAAAGAGATTATTGGAGACAGAAGTATAAGAAATGGAGTTTCACCTATGATGGTCTTGATTGTAAGAGCTAAAACAGTGGAAATCATAAATAATACTGAATTTTATGTTACACATTGTGTGAGTTTTCTAGAGCTAAAATGGAATACAACAAGGAAACAATAAAACTCTTCCTAGGTACTTCATAAGTTGTTGGGGGGAATTTTCCCCACTGATGCTATGTGAACCGACTCTTTGAATATTCACATAAACAGCATATTTCACTTCTTTCCCAAAAGCTATGTAGTTGCCAATTATTAATAAGCAGGGGCTGATTAATATGTACTTTGCATGTCATTTGTTCAGTTCAATAGGCTAACTGCTTTTGTATCAAATTGTAGAGAAGGAAGCTTTGTGATAAGCCTTGACTATATTGATATGCTGTTCCATTTTCTAGAGCCTACACCATAAGGCTTAAAAAAAACTAAGAAGTTTGGAGAAGCTACTGCCAAGTCTCTAAATCAGACAGGGCACCTTTTGCATGAAAGAGCAAGTTTGATATTTTTTCCTTGACAACCATTCTGTTTTTGAAAGAAGTATGTTTCCCAGTCCATGATTTGGTCATGATTTAATGTACCAACAAAGCTAAAAAAATATTTTCTCCCTTATACCTCAGGTACTGGTGGTAATGTTTCATTTTGGTCCATTTTCACAAACACACAAAGCATTTGTATCAAAGTGTTTGACATTTGAATCATAAAATCTGTTTGAATTTCTACCTCTGTTTCTTGAAACTGTAAAAGCATTCACTTTAGAAAAGGGAAATTAAGGACATTATATTAATACTTAGTACACATATAGCTCTTTTTATCCACAGATCTCAAATCACTGTATAAACAGGGCAAGACTCATTATCCCTATTAAACAATATAAAAGGGCTCCCATATTTAGCACTTCATTGCTTTACTGTACTCTCAAAGATCATTGCTAATAAAGTCTTCAAAGCAGGGTGTTCTCAAATGTTTTCTTAACATGAACTACATCTTAATAGAGAATTTGCTTTGTGAATCACCTCCTCTCTCATCCACAATCAAATATCATCCCTCTGGCAACACATGGAAAAGTAACTTTCTGAAAGTATTTGTGTTGTAGCATCAGAGTAGCTGAATGAATGAATGACCAGGTTGTGTTAAAATGCACAATGGCTTTATCAGCCTAAGTGGGATTATGAGGTGGGGTCTGGATTTGAAGTGTACAACTCTTAGGTTGCCCAGTTGTAAAAGTCAGCCACTGGGGCAGTTCATCTTAGAGGAAGATTCTCATTGGGTAGCGCCGGAATAGACTCGGGTTAGCTGGGGGGACGGGAGGGGGGAGAGAGGCAAAACAGGACAGTTGATATTAGCATGCCAGTAAAAGAGGGCTGCTGTCCCCTCCACTGTAAACCCTACCCTCCCTTCCTACCTTGGTGGTTATTGGGGAAGGGTATAAATGCATCTGTGTTTTGTAGGTTGTGCTTTGGGTTTCACAGGACACAGTGATTCCAGACAGTGATGTCTCACCTGAACTGCAACAATTGTGTGGATAAGTGCTCAGGTACTGATGGACTTCATCGCTAATGACACAACAATTCATGAATGTGGAAGGATTTTAAGATCACCTTGCTGACTTCATAGACAGGTGGAGTCAGTTGGTATAAGCATTCTGTGAATTCTGAAAACATCTGCAGTTTGTTGGTGTGGGTGCTTTGAGGATTTATGCAGTATGTTCACATGGGGCTGTTTTTGACAGGGAGCTTGGGTTTTGTTTGGTTTATTGTGTTTTGTTGTTGTTTTTATTTCAGGGACTCACAACTCTGGGTGGTAGGTCCTGAAAGTAGGGGTGTCAACCCTCTCCCAATTTCAGCAGGGTAAATACTGGTTTGGTAGTTGGTTCTCCCAGCAACACAGAGTTATTTTCCCTGAGAATTAGGCATCAACATATCTCTCAGGAATTGATTGAATACCTAGAAGCAGCCAAAAACAATGAGGAAAGCCTGCAGCATTTTCAGGCAGCTCTCCCCTGGCCATCACCAAGTGACTAACCACAGTGAGGGAGCCTCTTCTTTAAAGTTATGTTGTTGATCATAATCTCTGCACTATCCTGAGATTGATAGATTGATTTTTTTTTTCACATCATCAGGTTAAAATATGCATAGGGGCCTTTGTTTTCAGTCTTTATTGATTTTCCTTTTCACCCAAATTTTGGACCACTCAATACAAGAAAATACTGTTTGTTAACAGAAACCAATTAATTCCATTAGGTTAATGCATTAGTTAATAATAGTTAGTCTAAGTGTAAATGTGAGGCTGTCTGTTAAAGTGAAATGTAGTGGAAGATACACACGCCTGAACATGCATGTGTGCACATTCAGTTTATGAAATAAAACACAGCATTAACTTTCATTTTCAGTACTCTCACTTTTCTCTGTGTTGCTTTTTTCTGTCCTCCCATCCCCCCAGTATTAACCCCAATATATACCCTGAAAACTATGAGGATGTTTTTTTTTGTTTTTGTTTTGTTTTTGTAATAAGCACTGATAAATTTCCAGGAAAATGTAAACAAAATAAAAACTGAAAACAAAGGACCTTCTCAAAACCTTAACCTTATGAGCCTTCAGTGAATGGCATTTTGAAATATGTATGCGGTCATTATACGTGGTGTGGCTGCTGTTTTGAACAAAAATGAGCATGGCTTCTTTTAGCTCTAGTTTTAAAATAAATGCCCCTACAAAAACAACTTTAACTTACAGTTCTCAAGTGCTTTCCCCATCAGCATAATCACTTAGGCCTGGTCTACACTAGGAGTTTATGTCGAATTTAGCAGCGTTACATTGAATTAACTCTGCACCCGTCCACACAACAAAGCTATTTAGTTCGACATAGAGGTCTCTTAAATTCGACTTCTGTACTCCTCCCCAACGAGGGGAGTAGCGCTAAATTCGACATGGCCATGTCGAATTAGGCTAGGTGTGGATGGAAATCGACGGTAATAGCTCCGGGAGCTATCCCACAGTGCACCACTCTGTTGACACTCTGGACAGCAGTCCGAGCTCGGATGCTCTGACCAGCCACACAGGAAAAGCCCCGGGAAAATTTGAATTCCTTTTCCTGTCTGGGCAGTTTGAATCTCATTTCCTGTTTGGACATTGTGGCGAGCTCAGCAGCACTGACAACAATGCAGAGCTCTCCAGCAGAGATGGCCATGCAATCTCAGAATAGAAAGAGGGCCCCAGCATGGACTGATCAGGAAGTCTTGGATCTGATCGCTGTGTGGGGCGATGAGTCCGTGCTTTCCGAGCTGCGATCGAAAAGACGGAACACAAAGA
The DNA here is from genome assembly GCF_028017835.1 of Emys orbicularis. NCBI lineage: Eukaryota > Metazoa > Chordata > Testudines > Emydidae > Emys > Emys orbicularis. Next base: position 104,945,165 of record NC_088687.1, read on the forward strand.
TCTACGAGAAGATCTCAAAAGCCATGGCAGAGAGAGGATACAGCCGGGATGCAACGCAGTGCCGCGTGAAAATCAAGGAGCTGAGACAAGGCTACCAGAAGACCAAAGAGGCAAACGGACGCTCCGGATCCCAGCCCCAGACATCCCGTTTCTACGAGGCACTGCATTCCATCCTAGGTGCGGCCGCCACCACTACCCCACCACTGACCGTGGACTCTGAGGATGGGATATTGTCGACGGCCGGTTCCTCGGAGATGTTAGCGGACGGGGAAGATGAGGAAGGAGATGAGGAGGACGAGGCAGTCGACAGCGCTTACAATGCTGATTTCCCCGACAGCCAGGATCTCTTCATCACCCTTACAGAGATCCCCTACCAACCGTCCCCAGGCGTTAACCCGGACACAGAATCAGGGGAAGGATCAGTCGGTAAGTGTTTTAAACATGTAAACATTTATTTTTAACAGAACAGGAATATTAACAATATTAACAATGGGTTTTTCATGATTACTTTGCCCTAGGCGCTTAACGTTTCAGTCTTTGCCAGTGCAACTACTGAAAAAAAATCTAACAATGTCCGCTTTAGCATGATTGGTTTTCCCTAGGCGCTCTGCTGTTTAGTCCCTGCCAGTGCAGCTACAGTAAAATCCGGTCTATATGTCCGGGGATAGAGCAGAAATCCTCCTGGGACATCTCCACGAAGCTCTCCTGGAGGTAATTGAAAAGCCTTTGCATCAGGTTCCTGGGGAGAGCGGCCTTATTGGGTCCTCCGTGGTAGGAAACGTTTCCACGCCAGGAGACAAGCAAGTACTCGGGGATCATTGCCTTGCAGAGCATGGCGGCATACGGCCCTGGTCTTTGCAGGCTTTCCTGAAGCATCCTTTCTTTCTCGGTCTCTGAAATCCTCATCATGGTGACCTGCTTTGAATTAGGTAGGGGAATGTTAGTATTGGGACTGCTTGCCTGTTCCTTTACAGAACTGTAACCGGCGGTTTACAGCCACGCGGTGGAGGCGGGAGAGGGGCAGCATACAGGGATCTTTCCCTTGGACAGCCGCGAGGGGGTGGGACAGGGGCAGAGTTCATGCTTGCGTGATTGCTGGCAGTAGGGACTCGCATTGCTTTGAACGTGAAAGGAGGCCAGTGCTATTATTAAAGTTTTAAGCAGCCACAAGTCTACGGCTTACCATGTCGGCCTGCTACCCAAATTCCGCTGTCCTGCCCCGCTTGTCTGATCTGCACTGCAAGACCCCAGGCACTGAATGCGAAGGCCGAAAATTCGACCTTGTCCTGAGTGCGCATGTGATAGGTGCTGTGTATGGTCTTGTTCACAGAGAAAGACTATGTTCTTTGTTCCCAACAAAATTTATCTTTCTGAGGAATTCACTCCCTTTTTCCCATCCCACAGCTGCGACTGTCTCCCGACCTACCCTGGCATCACACTCCCAGAGGCTATCGCGGATTAGGCGTAGGAAGAAGAGGACACGGGAGGACATGTTCTCGGAACTTATGGTCTGCTCCCGAGCCCAGGTAGCCCAGCAGACCCAGTGGAGGGAGAACTTGTCCCAAATCCACCGATCACACATTGAACGGGAGGAGAGGTGGCGGCAGGAAGACCAGCAGGCGACTCAAACGCTGCTTGGACTAATGAGGGAGCAAACGGACACGCTCTGGCGCCTTGTGGATGTTCTGCAGGAACGGAGGCAGGAGGACAGAGCCCCGCTGCAGTCTATCTCTAACCGCCCTCCCCCGCCACAAAGTCCCTTACCCCCCTCACCCAAAGTCCAAAGAAGGAGGGGCGGCAGAGTCCGTGAAAACTCTCACTCCACCCCTGCAGACTGCTCAAGTACCAGAAGGCTGTCATTCCTCAAAATTTGATAAGTCCTTTCCTTTCCGCCTCACCCAAGCCCCCGTCCCAGTTTCATCCCCCAGTTTCATGTGTAGTTGCTAATAAAAAATACGTTTCTGTTAATTACTGTTTCCATCATGTTCTTTTAGAGGAGAGTCTGTTTGAAGGGGGGGAAGGGGGTTGGTAATTGGACAGGACAGTCACCTTTACCAGGGTACAGATGCGGGGGCAGGTTCAGCAGCAGGGCACACACACATTGCAGTCACTAGTTACCCTGGTCAGTCTGGGAGGTGGTTTTCATGTTCTGTGTGTGTGTGTGTGGGGGGGGGGGGGCTATGTGACTTTGTGGCGGGGGAGGGCGGTTAGAGATCTTATGCAGCGGTCCTTATCCTGGATCACAGAGCCATGCAGCAGGGGATCTGTAACCGTCCTCCCCCTGCCACAAAGTCACATAGCCCCCACACACAGAGTCCCGAACAGGAGGGGTGGCAGGCTCCGTTGAAACAACCAGTCCACCAGTGTGTTGGAAGGGCGGGAACGGGGGGAACGGGGTATGTAACTGGAGAGGATAGTGAACATTAACCGGGTAAAGAAACGGGGGCAGGTTCAGCTTCTCTGTTAACAAACTTAATAGTCACAGGTTACCCTGCTCACTCAGGAACCTAGCTTTCAAAGCCTCCCGGATGCACAGCGCGTCCCGCTGGGCTCTTCTAATCGCCCGGCTGTCTGGCTGGGCGTAATAAGATGCCAGGCTATTTGCCTCAACCTCCCACCCCGCCATAAAGGTCTCCCCCTTGCTCTCACACAGATTGTGGAGCACACAGCAAGCTGCAATAACAATGGGGATATTGGTTTCGCTGAGATCAGAGCGAGTCAGTAAGCTTCTCCATCTCCCCTTGAGACGTCCAAAAGCACACTCCACCACCATTCTGCATTTGCTCAGCCAGTAGTTGAAGAGTTCTTTTTCACTGTCCAGGGCGCCTGTATAGGGCTTCATGAGCCAGGGCATTAGCGGGTAGGCTGGGTCCCCAAGGATCACTAGAGGCATCTCCTCATCCCCAAGAGTTATTTTGTGGTCCGGGAAGTAAATACCTTCCTGCAGCCGTCTAAACAGACCAGAGTTCCTGAAAACACGAGCGTCATGAACCTTGCCCGGCCATCAAACATTGATGTTTGTAAAACGTCCCCTATGGTCCACCAGTGCTTGCAGCACCATTGAAAAGTAGCCCTTTCGGTTAATGTACTGGCTGGCCTGGTGGTCCGGTCCCAGGATAGGGATGTGAGTTCCATCTATAGCCCCACCGCAGTTTGGGAATCCCATCGCGGCGAAGCCATCTATGATGACCTCCACGTTTCCCAGGGTCACTACCTTTGAGAGCAGTAGCTCAACGATTGCGTTGGCTACTTGCATCACAACAACCCCCACGGTAGATTTGCCCACGCCAAAGTGGTTCGCGACTGACTGGTAGCTGTCTGGTGTTGCAAGCTTCCAGAGGGCTATGGCCACTCGCTTCTGGACAGTCAGGGCTGCTCGCATCCCGGTGTCCTTGCGCTTCAGGGCAGGGGACAGCAACTCACAAAGTTCCAGGAAAGTCCCCTTCCGCATGCGAAAGTTTCGCAGCCACTGTGATTCATCCCAGACTTGCAGCACTATGCGGTCCCACCAGTCCGTGCTTGTTTCCCGGGCCCAGAATCGCCGTTCCACAACATCAACATGACCCATTGCCACCATGATGTCCTCGGCGCGGGGTCCCGTGCTTTGTGACAGGTCTGTGCCACTCTCAGACTTCAGGTCCTCACCGCGCTGCCATAGCCTCCTCGCCCGATTTCTCAGCATCTGCCTCTGGGAAAGGTGGATGATAAGGTGCGAGGTGTTGACAACGGCCATAACTGCAGCGATGGTCGCAGCGGGCTCCATGCTCGCAGTGCTGTGGCGTCCGCGCTGTCACTGACCAGAAAAGTGCGCGAACTGATTTCCCGCCGGCGCTTTCAGGGAGGGAGGGCGGGAGTGACGGTTGGATGACGACAGTTACCCAAAACCACCCTCGACACATTTTTTTTCCCCAGAAGGCATTGGGGGCTCGACCCAGAATTCCAATGGGCAGCGGGGGACTGCGGGAACTGTGGGATAGCTGCCCACAGTGCACCGCTTCCAATGTCGACGCTTGCCCCGTTAGTGTGGACTCAAAAAGTCGAATTACTGTCCTTAGTGTGGATACACACGTTCGACTTTGTAATATCGATTCCACATATTCGATTTAAGTAAAATCGAACTACTCTCGTAGTGTAGACATACCCTTAGAAGCTTGTTCACACTGTCCTCAGTAGTGGATAGTTTCTTGAGAACTGTACAAGTCGGGAGACATGAAGCTGCTATAAACTCCACCAGGGCTGATGTGAACCCAACCTGAGGATCAGGAAGCCATAACTGGATCTTCACACCTGTTGTGCTCAATGGAGATTGGATGCAGCAGAGAATCTGGGCCATTATTATTTACATCCTAGTCAAAAAACTACCTAGTATTCCTCATCTGCTAGCTATATCTTAACATCTAGATTTCTGAACAGCTGTCCCCCTCTTGGGGTACTTTCAAATCAGAGTTAAGGTTGTGTGTGTTTTCAGTAACTGCATGTGTGGATTGTGGGTGAGCGTAGGTTTGTTGGGAATGTGGATGTGCGTTGTGAGCAGTTTAGATGCTGATGGTTCTTAAAGAAGTGATTTCCTAATTTTTGGTGATAGCATTTATGGGAAATGTACATTAGCAACCTGTAGCTGTACATTAGACATTTTGTGTGTGTGTGTGTGTGTGTGGGGGGGGAATGTTCTTGTCATTTTGAATGATAAATAGAAGGAAATCCCTGCCTGCCCTATGCCCCTCTACGCCCATGTATCACCACTCCATGTGCTGTTGCTCTTCTCCTCAGTCCAACACTACTTCTCCTACCCTTCTGCACCACCATCCCTCTATGCCACACATTGAGCTCTGCCTCCATGCCTCCTCTGATGATTCATGCCATACCTCCTTTCCTGGCCCAGCCCTCTCCAGCAGCAACTTCTTTGACATGTGATCCTCTACACTCCACTTGCATGCTCCCTCACCCCAATGCTTCCCCTTTATGGACTTTGTCCTCTGTTCCCCACTACACTTTTAAGCTGTATGGAAATTGCAATGTTTATATTTTCTACCCTCATATTTGACACAATATAAACATGATATCACAGACGTATGTCTTATACAGGGAAAATGTTTAGTTTCAAATACTTTGAAGTGGAATGGGTGAGTGGCTGGTTAGGCCTGGAAGGGAGCAGAGAAAGGAGGGGAACACATGGAACTAGAGGGACATACAAGGTGATAGGGTCAGGGACTGTTTGTGGGGTGCTCCATTGAGCTGGTACCGGTGAGCTAACAGGGGAACGCTGCTGAGATCCCCCGCCAGAAAGAGGGCCTTCCTAGCAAACCTAAAATCTCTTCTTCCTAGGGGATTTTTGCTGCAAGTCATCATCTCTCCTCACCTGTTCTCTCAAGCATCAGGAAGAAAGGGGAATTTCACCTCAAACTTTCCTTAGTGCCTGCAGCCTCATTGGGAGCCCATTCATCCATGTCCAATGGCCAGTGAGACAGACTAAAGCACTAGTGATGCTTACAGTGTTTGTGGGTCACTGGGGGAAGCAGGGTTGCATAGGGAAGGTTGGGGTAGGGGCTATGGTAATGGATCAGGATCAGAGAGGCAGGGATGCACCTTGTGTAGTGGGACCAGTAAGCAATGAGGAAGTGAAATTCTAAGTGTAGGTTCTTTATGTTGGTGGTGCTGATATACGTTATTTTTCACAGATAACAAGGAGATTTTCCATACTATAAATTCAGCACAGTCTTAACTATGCAGTTGTTACGAGTGTCTCTAATATATTTCCATGTGTGAGAGCAATTTTTGTAGTAAAGATTTTTTTTTGCCTTTGGCAGGGTATAGTTCTCTCCTTAAAATTAAAAAAAGAAAGAATAATAAGCAAAAATGTAATGCAATTCAAGCTAAAATAATTGCACAAAATTGGAACCATTTTGTGCAGTTATCCTTCACAGCATTCAATCATTCACCTCTAAATTATAATTGTGTTTGTGTAATTTTCCAAGAATGTCTCAATAATATTTATTATCCAACTGTGTTACAGCAAACTGAAAACTGGCAATGTGTCTTAATGTTCTCTTGTGAAAACTGAGGATGATAATAAACTTAATATATTAAGCACCTATCTTTGGAAGCTTCTAGGCACCTTAACTATTTAAGAAAAATATATTTAAAGATTATAATTAATCATAATTAGCAAACTGGCCAAATAAGTTCAAGAACAGGGAAAGAATCAGGCAGAAGCCAGTCATCATCTATGGGATAAGTTAATTGATATTACGAGATATTTTTTGTTGTGTGTGAAATTCCATGATTAAAACAAATGCTTTGAAACAAAATAATATCTATTAAATAAATACGTAAATACATTTACCTTGAAACAAAATTCTGAAAGAACCGGAAACTTTTTGATATACTGTTGACATTTTTAAAAGGTTTACTTAAAAAAAAAGAAGTAAAATCAATTTTGAAATGGAAGGCCATTTTGAAATGAGAAATGGGAGGTTTCAACATTTTCTAAGCACTTTGTTTTGATTTTTTTTTTCAAAATGAAATGGCAAACTTGAATGTTTCTTCAAAATGTTCCCTTTTGAAAAATTGGCTCTTTCCAGTGGAAAAATGTTCCATTGGAAAATTTCCAACAGATTCTATTTGTTTACATCTTCCACTATGGAAGAATAACCTGTAGAGTCATAGAGTAATAAACTCAGGGTTGGCAGAATTCAATTTTTTTTTATGATGTTGGCAGATAATATCAATGTTTGTTTTAAGCATTATTTTAAATTTTTATCTATTTAAATTTCCATAGTTCCACACAATTATGGATTTTAAGCATTTTTTTATTTATATTGATTTAAATTTTCCCAGTTATGGGAAATTATGGGGGTCAGACTATAATTATTTAATGATAGTAGATGCTGAGAGTCAAACTATTAGAGCTTCAAAACACAAATTGTTAAATATCATATGTCAAAATACAAAGTAGATAGCATTAAATCAAACTCTACATTCTCAAGCAACATTTTCTTTCTTTGCCTATTGGTAAATTGCAATTATTAGTCATGGAATTTTTTTTGTCGGTTTGTGTGTACAGTGAAATCGACATTTATCAACATTTATTGATAAAAATTCTATCCTTCCAAGCCTAAATATACTACATCTCTCTTCCACTTTTGACTCTTCACCGGTTCACTGCCCATTAATCCATCTCCTCCTCCATTCCAAACCTCTGAGCAGCTTTTGTGTAGCTGGTGATTTTGTTATTTAAAAATGATTGACCCAAACATATTTTCTTCCTTCTCCCCAAATGTGGATCAGGGAAAACATGGACCCAAACCTGCCCTGAGACCAACTTGGGAAGACTCTGGTGCCTACGTGGAACCCCACATAAGTTACTTATAGCTCCAAGTAGTCACATGGGGTCTCCATGCATGAAGGCATGGGTTGTAAATCACACTAATTCAGATTCCTTCAGTGACTATAGCAAGTTCTGAAGCAGTGCCAGTTTTAAGATTTGATATCTCATGAACAAGGCTTGAACCATTCTCCCGTCCTCCCCTCCCCCCAATTCTGATTGGGGTCAGTGCACTCAAAATTAATAATAAGTTGTACTTATTTTCCCCCTCTCCCTCTGAGACATGCACATTTGGATTCATGATATTACAAATGGCTAAATTCATAGACAGAGAGATATGGAAATGGCATCTATAAGACCCAATGGATTTGAATGTAACATCTTTTCTCAAATTTCTTTTTTAACCAAGAAATGTGTGTTGTCTGCAGGGCCGGTGCAAGGATATTTTGCGCCCTAGGCAAAACTTCCACCTTGCGCCCCCCCTCTGATGTCCAGCCCCCACCTTCCTACGCCCAAGTTCCCCCCAGGGACCCAGATGTTCACAAAGTGCAGGGGCCACGGGGGGGCTGCAAAGAGGGGGGTCGTATGGGGGCTCTTCCGGGGGTGAAGGTGGCAGAGAGGGGGTGCACGGGATTGTTGCAGGGGGTGGAGGTGGCCAAGAGGTGGAGGGGCGGGGGTGTAGTAGCAGGGAAGAGATTGCACAGAGGCAAAAGTGGCTCGTTGCAGGGGGTGCAGTGGCAGGGAGGGAGTGGCACAAGGGAGGAGTGGGCAGGAGGGGGTTGTTGCAAGGCGCTGGCAGGTGGGGGTGTGTCTATGCCTGGGGTTGTTGCAGGGGGGGTGAAGATGGCACGGAGGTGTTTGCACAAGGGAGGAGTGGGCAGAAGGGAGATGGGAGGTGGGGGGGGGGGGTCCCAAGGTTGATGCAGGGGTGAAGGTGACCGTGGCTGGCTGGCTGGGGGGGGAGGGGGAGGGTGTTGCTGGGTGGAGGTTGCCCAGAGGGAAAAGTGGCAGGACAGGGTGGGTTGTTGGGCCGGTGGGTGCACGGGGAGAAGGTAGCTGGTCGGTGGGTGTTGGAGGGAGTGGCACTGGCTGAGGGAGGGGTGCCCGGCTTGCTCCCACATACACCATTCCCCAGGTCAGGGACTGGACCTGCCCACCCCCCAGCGCTCCGCGAGCCGGTGTGGCTCCCTGCGGCCCGATTAGGTAACTTGCAGGCGGAGTAGACACCCAGCTTCTCTGCCCAAAGAGCAGAGTGCAGCTGCGCCTTCTTCCCCATGCCGTGGGCCGAGCCGGGCTCTCACCCACCCCCGGGGCTCTCACCGGTGGCACAGGCAGTCAGCCCCGCCACGCCCGAGCCTGCTGCCACCGCTGAGATCCCCGGGGATGCTGGGGAGCCCGACTTGGACCGCAGCGCGGGGAAGAATATAGGTATGTGGCACCCAGGGTAGGGGGCTTGGGCCCTCCCTGCTCCTCTGAGTCCCATTCCAGGGCTCTAACAGTGGCAGAGTGGTCTGCCACTGGGTCAACAGGGATCCTCCTGAAACACGCTGACCAGTTCCCCGGTTCTCCCACTGGGGCAATATCTAAGTCCCCATGGCTGTTTCCTACCCTGTCTTCCTCAGTGGAGGTCCATGGTTCTCTGAGCCCTCTGGGATCCTCCTTCAGGTGCAATTCCTGATGGCGCAATCCCTTCTCTGGGTTAGTGGGGTATCCATCTGAGGCTCTGCATGCCTAGGTTCGTGGGTCGGGGCCTGTAGCAGCTCCCCGGAGAGAGCCTGCAGTCTGCAGCCTCCCCCTTTGGCAGCCTCCCGAAACTGAGCTGGGCTGCTTCCTTTTATATTCTACCTCCAAACTGAGCATGCACAGCAGGGTCAGGGGAGTGGGGCTTCCTCAGCCTGCAAAACATAATTAACCCCTTTGGGACTGGTATGGGGTAGGTACACCCTGTCATAAACTTTTAAATAAGTATCACCATTTATGTCATTTATGTCAGAAGGAGATATTTCTTGTTGTTGCCTGATTTTTATTAATTTGTCACATGGAAATGAAGGATGTGTAATATAGAATTTTGTTTTTAACTGAGCCTCCTCATTCATATTTGATGAGTTGCCATGTTCTCCTCAGGGCACAATCCTGATCCTGTTGAAGTGAATGATAAAACTCCCATTGTTATAAGTGGTTCAGGATGAGGAGCCAATGACTTTCTCGGGAAGAGTTAAGGAGGATCAGAGAGAGCAGTATCTCCATGTGGGTGGAGATGTCACACTATTGTATCCATTTACATACTCTCTCTTTCTTTCTTGTATATATCACAGTAACATGTAGGAATAACTATTCTTTCCGTATCCAACCTCATATATGTTGGTTCTTATTCTATTTTTTTTAAAAGAGGACTCAATGCACTCTGACTGTATTGAGGTAAAATGTGGTTTTTAATAATTTTTAAAAAGTGACTACATTTCTGAGAATAATAAAGTAATATAGTCAGATAGGAACTGATACATTTGAACTCTCCTGAACAAAACTGGTTAAATACTTTGTGACAGACCCAGACCAGTGGGGTACAGGAGTCTGGTAGAGGGCAAATATACTGGTCACTGGATGAGTAGTTTTTTGTTCCCTGAGTGACCAGAGCAGGGGCTGCACTAGAGTAATCAGGAACCTGCTAGAACCAGTTAAGGCAGGCAGGCTAATTAGGACACCTGGAGCCAATTAAGAAGAAGCTTCTAGAATCAATTAAGGCAGGCTAATCAGGGCACCTGGGTTTTAAAAAGGAGCTCTCTTCAGTTTTTATTTTACAGGTGGCTGAGGCTGGCCAAGCTACAGCTGCCCGGAGATTGGCCACAAGGCGACGAGAGTCCCTGAAGTCCCTTTGGATCCGCGGGAGGGCTCTGCTGCTTCTGGTCTGGTCCCAAGTTTAGTGTGCTGTTACATTTCCTTGTTGGTAACTGTCCTGGCCACCCATCTTGAGATTTATACCTTTACCAAGATAATACCATGGTTCCATAAAAGGCGATATTTGCTTCTTTGTTTTGCCATTGGCTGTCACTCACACTCTCTCACTCATTCCTTACATTAATTGATTACATATTCATAAGCATGAATACAATTGGTAATATAGAGCAATGCAGCTTTAAGCAAGCACCTAACATTATGGGGGAGTTTCCGCTGCTTGTGGCTTTGTAACAGCCTAACAGGAAACTGTGCAGACTGCACTTGAAAAAGAAACTGTGCAGACTGCACTCGAAAGAGCAAATGTGGGAGGGGAGACATGTTCGGCTACACTAGCACCCCATTGTGGTAGTGGTGTTGCCTGGACACCTTTTTGATTTTGCTGTTGCGCCCATCGCCCTTGACTGGATGTCATTTAGCAGTCATATAGTATCCTGGCCAATGAGATGTCCACTGGTGCTAAATAAATACACACAGCTGGGCTTTAAATCAGAAAGCTGTGGAGAATAGAAGGAGAGAGATGCTGTCACAGCTACTTGTATGATCCCTTGGTCAACACAGCTACTCTGCATGAGACAAATGCAGCAAAACCTGTAGGTTAGCTGAGTCCCAAGAAGGGTACTACAATCCAAGGAAGACATCTGAGGCTCACTAAAGGTGAGCTTAGCCGAGCCAAGCACAAGGTCCCATCTGAGCTGAACTCAGCAGAATCCAGGGGTGTGAAATATAATTTTGGTATCACACTCAAACAAGCAGATCTTGATTTATGGTTGGAGCTTGGGGAAGTATGAATGGTGTCCCTAGCCTCTGTTTGTCAGAGGATGGAGATGGATGGCAGGAGAGAGATCACTTGATCATTGCCTGTTAGGTCCACTCCCTCTGGGGCACCTGTCATTGCCCACTGTCGGTAGACAGGATACTGGGCTAGATGGACCTTTGGTCTTACCCGGTACGGCCGTTCTTATGTTCTTATGTTCTTAAGTACCTCTACTCTCTTCCTCCCAATTTGAATCCTGATATTACCAAGCTAAGCTGAACAATGCTTTTGTCTCCTTGCCCCATTGGTGAGATGCTGTTGTCATTTGTGGGGTTAGTAATGGCATCCTAGAGAGCAGAGCACATCTGGTAAGGCCCAAATCTCTCATGCTTTGGGTTTACCCATATGCACATTGTGGTGTTATTTCTGAAGAAACTACCAAATGTGCCAACTGCAAAATGAGTTGCAGTGAGCTTCTGCTGCGTTGTGGTACATGGAACCTCCCTCTGAGAAGTCCTATTGATGGGGAGGAAACCTGCTAAGTTACTTCTTCTCCCAAAGACTGCTGCTGGTGGGCAGGGGCATCCAAACCTTGCTACAACGTGTCCTAACAGCCAGGGCTGGCTCCAGGATTTCTGCTGCCCCAAGCAAAAAAAAAAAAAAAAGCCGCGATTGGCGGCGGCAGTTCAGCGGCAGGTCCTTCGCTCCTAGAGGGTGTGAGGGACCTGCCGCCCCCGAATTGCCATAGGTGCCGCCCCTCTCCCTTGGCCGCCCCAAGCACCTGCTTGTTAAGCTAGTGCCTGGAGCCGGCCCTGCTAACAGCAGCAGGGAGAAGATTGCTAAATTTCTTCAAAAAAGTGCTGCTGACAGTTGAGTGGGGTTCTCAAAAAGTCTGGCTAGTTCACATACTTCTTCCTTCCCTGACCCCTACTGCAGTTTTGCCATTGTTTTCAATGCTGTCAAAATCCTCCAGGTGCTTATCCAAACCTTCTGAAAATACCCAACACCAGCAGACAAATAGAAAGATTGCTGTTTCTAACATGTCAGCAATGCTTATCAAATACTGTGGTAAGACGATAGAACTCCTGTGTGCATCAGAAACAAAGAGTTGCTGTGGTTCTTCACAAACGTCGGTATTAGAAGTAAGAAAAAATGTAGTAGGAGAACTGAAAAACATGGGGACCTTTACGGTTTAAGTATGCAACTGGAGAAAAACATTTTTGGAAGTAGCAACACACTGGTCTTTACTGTCACTCAGTAGAGGTTCTCTGCTCTCAGGCTAAGCATTTTGTTCATGAGGGGGGAAAAATCCTGACAACTGTCAAGATCATCAGGGCTCTCAGATCTATTCCCTTTTTACCCCCGGATTGTCACTCAGTGTCAGCGTGGGATAAAGTGCTAAATGTAGAAATATTAAGCTGAGAAATAACTAAACTCTAAGAAGTGAGGCATAATGCTCTCATACAATGAACATAAGCAGACTTGGTAAGCAGAGGCTAAAATAATTATACATACACACACACAATATAAAGATGCTGCAACATAAAGGAACAAATTCATCCTTCCTGCAACTCAGTTGAAATGATATTGAATTTTCAAAACTGAGATCAACCTCTGAGAGGGGGACTTTTAATTAACATTTCCCCTTAATTGTATTTAAAAAATACCCAAAACATTTTAAAATCAAATTTTAGACAGTGTTTTGGTTTTTAGCAAAATAAAATGTTTTGTTCGACTCAAAATAGTAATACATTTTTTTTTTGATCTGTGAAATGTTTTGAAAATTTTCATTTTTCATTTGACCCAAAAGAGTTACTACCAATTTTTTAAAATTTGTGTCCAAACAAAAAAAAAAATCATTATTTGCACAGATTTACTCAGGAGTTTTACTACAAATTTCATAAAAATTGTGTATTTCAAATACTTTTTGCATTGTTGAATTTCCAGTCCATTAGTGACAGGTTTACATGACAGTTGTAAAACCCATGAGGAAAGAAGGAAAATATATTGTGCAATCCTGCCTTGATCCCCACTACACACAGTAAATCCATTAGTGGCTATCGGCAATCAGATAGGTGTGTTGACCTGGAATTATTCTTCCATTGTCAAATAACTTTGTATGTCAATGGTCAAGAATCGTGTGAAGTTCAGCTTCATGCCACTCATGATTCTAGTAACAATTCGGTAGCGTAGGACATACATATTGACCAAAGAATAAGTGACACAAAAAGGAAATGTGCAGAACAAACTGCTTAACTTAATAGTTTTTTCATTATTGCAACTCTTGGCTACTTGACAAGAGACTTTTAACAAATCAAGTAATCATACAATTCAGCTTACACAAACAGTTAATTCTTTTAAATTAATCATAAATATTTATTACCTTCCATCCGGAGGAGTGATTTGAAGATATGCCGCAACTCAATCTAGCTGCATTGGTCCCAGTGAAAGTTTGAAGTTGTAGTGAAGTGGGCACAAAGAACAAAACTCGTATTTGACTATTGAGTGAAGTTGGCACTGAGTTTATTGTTCACTTTACATTATTTGACTGATGTAAACAAATTGCTTCATTCACTTTGCAAGTAACATACAATGAAATAGTTCATTTAGGCAATAATAACTGATGGGAAAGTAATTTCCTGCCAACTAATGAGCATGGGACTTGAAAGCCCAAGATGAAGTCTGAGATCCACTTGACCCAAACAGTCATTATCTGCCAGGCCCAGAAACCATTATTGTTGTTATGAAACAGAAAATATAAAAATAATTACTTTGTGTTGTGAAATGTTATTGCCTGATCATTGCCATGGATACACTTTTCTCTTTATAGTACCAGTCCTTCCTAAGCAGCTAAAGACCAACAAAAAACTGATAGAAAAGCAGGGACACAATTCCCAGGTCTGGCTAGGTTCTGTTCAACACAAGATCCAGTCTGCAGGAGAGCATGAAAACAATGATGCAGGTCCCCAACCCTGAGTCTAAAGTGTGATTCACTCCTAGCACAATTTAGAGCTGATCTAAGTTGCCCATCTATTTGTTGCATCGCTCTGTTATCTCTTAATTAAATTAAATACTTAAATAATTAAACAGAAGCTCGCACCCTCTTTTCTACTTACCCTGGAAATATTGGAACCCAGAATAGCAGAAAAAGAATAGCTTTTATTGAAGTCAGACAGAATAACTAAAGCCCTCTGAACTATACATTAAGCTTACCTACGTTCCATTGAAATCTACCTGTGCAGCACTCCAGTGCAGCAAGCTGGAAATTCTGCAGCATCTTAAAATATAAGAGGGGTTTGAAACAGAGGGTTTTATTGAATAATACTGTGAGTATAGTGTTCCTTGTAATACAGGTTTGAATGTGATGTTCAATTAGGTTATAGCAGGGATCGGCAACCTTCGGCATGTGGCCCATCAGGGAAATCTGTTGGGATGGGACGGTTTGTTTACCTGCAGCGTCCATAGGTTCAGTCACTTGCAGCTCCCACTGGCTGCGGTTTGCCTTTCCAGGCCAATGGGGGCTGCGGGAAGCGGCGTGGGCCAAGGGATGTGCTGGCCGCCGCTTCCCGCAGCCCCCATTGGCCTAGAATGGTGAACCGCGGCCAGTGGGTGCTTGATCAATTTCAAGGCCAGAAACAATTGTTGTGATCATTCTTTGTTACACTAGCCATATGACTTCCAATTCCTATTTGAACTAGAGCATATCTTTTTAGAAAAACCTCCAATCTAGTGTACTCATTGTCATGTATAGTAGCTGTGCAAAATACTCCAAGCTATTTTTTTGAGTAGTCTGTAGACTGAGGAAGGTTACACAGCTTTGCATTTGGAAATGGAATTGCTCTGAAGTGTCTCACTGAAACAGTTTTCTGGCAAAAAAATATTTTAAAAAATGTGTTGATTTTAGTGACATTTCATTAAAATAACTAAATGAAATATGTTGAACTTTTTGTTTTAAAATAATTTTAAATGATTTTTTTTTTATGTTTTAAAATATTTAAAAACTTTCAAAAGGTCAAAATTAGAACAAAATGTCTTATTTTTTTAAAATGAAATATTTTAATCATCCCCCAAATATTATATTATTATTATTATTATTATTTATTATTGTTTTATTTGGAATTTCATTTTGTGGGAATGGTTTTTTTTATTATTTTGTTTAGTTTTGTTCCATTTCAAAATGGAAAAAATTGAAATTGTGGAATTCCCCCCCCCCAAAAAAAAATCTGGTTCCTTCTCAGCTCTATATGGGAGGCTTAGCAAATGGACTTAAGAGGAAGTTTACATACTGGAGCACAATTCTACACCAAACTGAAATGGTTCCCAATGGTTAATTATTCTCACTGTTAAAAAATTACATCTTATTTCCAGTCTGAATTTGTGTAGCTTCAACTTTCAGATATTGGATTGTGGTATGGACATAAGTACATCAGAGAGGCCATACTCGCCCAATATCCTGTCTTCCAACAGTGGCCAGTGACAGATGTTTCAGAGGGAATGAACAGGGCAATTATTGAATGATCCATCGCCTAACTTGCAGTCCCTGTAAGGTAATTAGTCAGTCCTGTGCTGGGCTCTAGGCACTCCACAAGCCAGGAACTGGTCTGGTCACTCCCAGGGCAGGTAAATAAGCCCCACAGGAGGAACAGCAGCTCAGTCTCCTCAATGTCACTTCAAGACTTGGAACTCTTTCCTGCCTGATGGTGGTAACAGTCTCCCCAAGCCTTAGCCTGCTCTAGCCTTGCTCTCATTCCATCTCTATTCCTAGCCGTACTTTCACACCAGTCCTCCTTTCACTTCAGCCCTGCTCTGGACTCCTGATTCTGGCTCTGACCCCCTGGCTCCAACCACTAGGCATGACCATCCCCATCACAGTTGCTGACAGTCTGAGCTTCTAGGAGTCAGAAGTTTAGGGACACCCAGAGAATGGGATTGTGTCCCTGATCATCTTGGCTAATAACCATTGATGGACATATCCTCCAGGAACTTGTCTATACCAGTGGCTCTTAAAATTTCCACACTACTGTACCCTTTCAGGTGTCTGATTTGTCATGCGTACCCCCAAGTTTCACCTCATTTAAAAACTACTTGCTTACAAAATTAGACATAAAAATACAGAAGTATTACAGCACATTATTATGGAAAAATTTCGTACTTTCTCATTTTTACCATATAATTATAAAATAAATCAACTGGAATATAAATGTGTACTTACATTTCAGTGTATAGAATATAGAGCAGTATAAACAAATCATTGTATGAAATTTTAGTTTGTACTGACTTTGCTAATGCTTTTTACATAGCCTGTTGTAAAACTATCTAGATGAGTTGATGTACCCCCTGGAGGACCTCTGTGTATCCTCAGGGGTATGTGTACCCTTGGTTGAGAACCACTGGTCTATATTTTTGGCCTTCACATTACCCCCTGGCAACAAGTTCCACCAGTTGATTGTGCTTTGTGTGTTAGTTTAAAACCTCCTGCCTATTAATTTCGTTGGGTGACCCCTAGTTCTTGTGTTATGTGAAGGTGTGATGCCCCACACTGGCCTGAAAGGGTTAAAACCAGCCTAGGGAGGCTGAGCGGCAGGTAGCCAAAGGAGTGGCTGCAGGGGAAACAGACAATTAGGGCAGCAGCTGGACCAGCCAATCAGGGCCCAGCTGGCCCATATACAAGGAAGCTGCACAGCAACATGAGTTAGTGTACTGCAGGGAGCTCTAGGGAGAAGACTGGCTTCCTAGATGGCTACAGAGACCAGCACCTGGGGAAAGGCAGGTCCTAGCAGGGAAGGAGTGGCCTGGCTGTGGACTGCCAAGCAACTGTGAGGAGTGTCTGGACTCTTGTTGGAGGAGTCCCCTGGAAGGGAGGGGGGGAAACCGGATGGTGACATGGCTGGAGGGCTGTGCCACAAAGCAGACACTGAGAGAAAGGAGCCATAATGGGCCTGCAGGCTGAGGCAAGGATGGAAGAGCCACCAACCCCCAGGCACGCACCTGCTGGGACTCAGCTAATTCCTGAAATGCCCAGCAGGAGGCGCCACAGCCATGAGTCAAACCCCATGACAGAAGGGGTAAATATATTACATTTACCTTCTCCACACCATTCTTTTTTTATATATACCGCTATCATATTCCCCCTTAGTCATCTCTTTTCTAAGATGAACAGCACATATTTTTAATCTGTGCTCACATGGAAGCAGTTCCTTACCCATAATCATTTTTGTTGCCCTTCTGTGTACCTTTTCCATTTCTAATATATATTTTTTTGAGATGGAGTGACCAGAACTGTACATAGTATTAAAGGTGAGGGCATTTATATAGTGGCATTATGATATTTTCTGTTTTATAATTTATCCCCTTTCTAATGCTTCCCAATATTCCGTTAGCTTTTTTTGACTGCTGCTGCATATTGCATAGATATTGTCAAAGAACTATCCATGATGACTCCAAGATGTCTCGCTTGAGTGGCAACAGCTTATTTAGACCCCATGATTTTGTATGTGTAGTTGGAATTATGTTTTCCAATATTAATTATTTTGTATTTATCAAAACTGAATTTAATTCGCCATTTTGTTTCCCAGTTACCCAGCTTCATGAGATCCCTTTGTAACTTTCTGTGGTCCTCTTTGGACTTAACTATCTTGAATAATTTTATATAATCTGCAAGCTTTGCCACCTCACTGTTTACCCCATTTTCCAGATAACTTATATGTTGAATAGCACTTGTCCCTATACAGATCCTGGGGGAAGGGACCCCACTATCTCTCTCCATTGTGAAAAATGACTGTTTATTCCTACTCTGTTTCCTGTATTTAATCAATTACTGATCATTGAGAGGACCTCCCTTCCAATCTCATGACTGTTTGCTTTGCTTAAAAACCTTTGATGTGGGAGGTTATCAAAGGCTTTCTGAAACTCCAGAGTTACACCTTTATCTGCTAGATTGAAGAGCCCATTATTAAGTAAGTTTTATATATATACTTATAGACTGTGATCAAGATGCAACTTAACATTCTCTTTGTTTAACTAAAGAGACTGAGCTCTTTGAGTTTATCACTAGAAGGCATGTTTTCTAATCCTTTAATCATTCTTGTGGCTCTTCTCTGAACCTTCCTCAATTTTCCGACAGCCTTCTTGAATTGTGAGCAACAGGACTTGGTATAGCACTGCAGCAGTGTTTGAACCAGTGCCAAATATATAGGGAAAATAATGTCTCTACTTCTATTCAAGATTCCCCCATTTATGTATCCCAGGATAAAATTAGCTCTTTTGGCCACAGTGTCATACTGCTCGTCTTCAGCTGATCATCCATCTTGACTCCCAAATCTTTTTCCGAGTCACTGATTCCCAGGATAGAGTCCCCCATCATGTAAATAAGACCTACATTCTTTGTTCCTAAATGTACACATTTACCTGCATTAAAATACATGTTTGCTTGCACACAATTTACCAAGTGACTTGGATGTCCTCTTCATTATTTACCACTCCCCTAGTTTTTGTGCCATCTGGGAAGGGATGGGAGCATAACCCTATGAGAGTGCTTTTCAGTCCTAGTACCCCTACAATAAGTCAGGGGTGAAGGAGGTGAATTAGGCAGGGGCCCACATTGGTAATGGCCATTTTTCAAGTCGCCGAGAATATAAGAGGGGTGGAAATTGAAAGTTAGTGTAGGGAACCAGAAAGGAGCCCATTTGGGTGTAGTGATACCTTTGGAATCTTGGTTCTTTACTGACCAATTTTGTCTTAATGCAAAGCAACTAGCATCTTGAAAGTTCAAGTATATATTGGGAATGTGGGGGAATTTACTCCACTTCACTATTCGAGTTAACAAGGGGTTGGGGAAGGGAAGATTTAGATAGGGCTTTGGAATTTGGGGATCTTTGAGAGAGATCTGACCCCATGACTCTCAGAGGGTCAAAAAGCAATTAAGGGGTAGCAATGACGTGCCCTAATGCTACAAGAGATTGTGGGGACTGGGATTAGTTGGAGGGATGGTCTCTAGTGGGATTAACGACAGCATCAGCAAGGATTTAGATAGGGCTTTGGAATTGGGGATCTGCAATAGGGGGAAGAGGGGCCTGACATCCTGACTCATAACGTGTCACCAAACCAATTAAGGGATGGTAAGTAGCACCATAATAATAGAAGAGTGTGGGGGAGGCTGGGATTGGCCAAATCCAAGCAGTACAGACTGGTTTAGTGTAGATGTCACTATTTGTTCACGGGGAAAGGAGTTACCTCTAAGAAGGAAATTTCAGTTCATGGCAATGTCAAAGAACGCATAATGTTGAAGTTCTCCTGGTGAAGTCATTCAGGAATGCATTGGTGACATCCACAGTATAGCTTGGAATGGGAGTCTTACAAATCAAGCCTATCACTGGTAGCATTCGAATGCATACAAGGTTGGAGCCCATTGTTAAGAAGAATAATGCAGTAGTTTATGTACTAAATTATTTGTATTTATTCCCTTCTTCTGGATCATGTAAATGGGTACCCAAGTGGGTGACTGGATGCATAGGCATAATATTGGGCATTTGGCTCACAGGCTCACCTCAACAGTGAGGCAGTTCTGAGTAAGCATGGTTGGAGGGGCATTCCACAGGGAGCCAAAGATCATATCACGGAGGGGCATGCTCTGGGGCTGTTATACTGAAATTTAGGCTTTGAAGTTCCCCTAGAATAACCTGCCTATCACCCCCTTAATCTGCTTTTCCTGGGATTTGGGTCTCAAGGGTATTAAGGAAACGCTTGAAGGACACTGAAATAATCTTCTGATAAAGTGATTGGCTCACACACTTTGTTTTTGAAAAAATACTATCTTTTTATTGATGTAACTAATAATCCCTAATACAGTATAATCTAAAATCCTAACTAAAACACAAATCTCTTATTGCAAGTTAAAGAACATCTAAACTACAATAGTATACACTTTAAATTCTAAGTGAGATGTTCCATTGTAGATGGCTGGTCTACAACAGATTGCTGATAGCAATTCTTAACTTATACTTTAAGTTTTACATAGATAAAATATAAGTAAAACAGGCACATTTCAAGCATACACATCTACACCATACACAGTAGAATTATAGTTAAACTATTACATTTACACTATTCTTTGATTCTGCTTCATTGTTACAAATATTGCTGCTGCCTGCTGCTGCTATTTTCAGTTTATTCTCAGTCAGTTCTGTTTGCAGTTGTTACTACAGATGCTCCCTGACTTACGCAAGTCGAATTTTGCGTAAGTCAGGAACATATACTCGACAATTACATGCCCCCCCCCAAAAAAGCTTACGGAACTTTTTCAGTAAGTGCGGATTTGCATAAGTCGGGTTTGTGTAACCCAGGGAGCGTCTGTATTGCAGCTCACTCCCAGCAGCTTCTCTGGCTCTGTCATTTTGTTCCTTAGTTATTTTGTTTCAGTGTTGCCAATGTTGCCAAAGCTGCTGTCTGCTGTTTTTAGGTGCTTTCTTCAAGAGAACTCTCCTCTGAATTCTAAACTCTTTCCAGCAGATCTTCTGTCCTCTTGGTCAGTCCTCTGATCTTTCTCTACAGCAGTTCTTCCAGCAGCCCTTTTGTTGGTTTCCAGTTTCTTTGTCCATCTTCTCCTGAGTGCTCTCATAGCTGCTCGGTGTCTTAGAAATTCTTGGCTTTCTGCCAATTAACTGAACTTTTAATTCTATGTTAGTACCAATCATGGTCAAGATCTGCATCTTCCACAAGGGTGGAGTGGCCCTTGTGTATTCAGAATAGAGATCAGGCAGGCAAAATGGAACCTGGAGCATTTCTTCGGTATCAGGACCAGCTGATCCTCTTGCACACTCTTTAGCAGCCCAGTAGCAGGTGCTGGATGTGATCATTTTTTCCCCTCAGTGAAAATGATTTGGGAGTATGTAAGGGGATGGACTTGATGATCAAAGCTAAGAGGGATTTGGGGCAGATCCAGGATTTTTTTCCAGGGGGCGACTGTGGTGGGAAGCTGCAAAGCCTCTGTGGGTTGATATGGCTACACTACTGCAATTATATTTTTACAAACTTTACCTTGTGAGGTATAATGTAAAAACAAAAACACTGGTCAATATCATTGTAGAATATGTGACAATGCTGCACGTGGAGTTATGGATTTCCTCTGAATAATGTTTTAAAGTCTGTATTTGAACAAAGTAAAAACAGGTCTGCCCAGGTCTTGAATACAAATGAAGCAGGGTGACCAGTGAGAATGGAAATACAATTTATATATGCGGTAAACAAGAACCATCAAAGCTCACAAGTAATTGGGGCGTCAGCATGACTGGATTATAAAGAATTAGTGTATTTGCTTGTCTAACCAGCCTGGTTGTCAGGCAGTGACAATGAGGGTACATTTACATAAAAGATAAACAAAACGATCAGGTTAACAAGGGGAAGTGGTGGTAACTCAGTTATCAAAGGTGATAAACTGCACCCCCAGGAAACCTTCCTGCTTCTTGAAGCAGGGTCAATCAACTTTGAGAGATGCTTTTCAAAGGTTTACAGGACTTTAAAGAGGGGGACAGTGAATCTAAAAAGAAAAGGGAAACAAGCACTTTGTACTTCAGTGGAAGGTCCAGATTGAGAGATGGCCACTCAGGCTGGACCAAGAATACTGGTGAGCAAAATCTAAAACAAAGACTGTTTCTTGCTAGATTGCTTTAGACTTTTAGACGTGTAGCTTTTTACACTTTAATTTGCTTGTAACCATCTCTACCTTTTATTTTTTTACTTGGCATCACTTAACCTATGTCCTCTTGTTAATAAACTTGTTTTATTTAAATCTAAACCAACCCAATGCTGTATTTGAATTGAAGTAATTGTTAACTCCAATTAATATGGCAAACTCCTGAGTATTGTTTCTCTAAAGGAGCAAATAAACCTTATTTCTCTGAGTGGTCCAGGAGAAGGTTTGATGCTTCAGGGCAGAGAGTTTTGGGGAAATTTGGGACTGGAGGTGTGTTGGGGTCACTTGGCTAGTAGTAACCAAGGCTGGCGGAGAACAGTGTATGCCTGTGGTGTAACAACAGGCTGCTGGAGTCACATCTACTGAATCAGGGCTGCTTATCACACAGGTACTCAGTGCATCTTGTATGCTTGTTTGAGCATCCAGATAAGGGAGCTACAGCAGCAAGCATTTTAATGCACCCAGCGTTACAGGGCAGTCTGGGAACAAACTATCATTGGTCTAGATTTTACCCCAAAATGTGACCAGGAGTAGACGCCAATTCTTCCATAACTGGTGCCAGATAAAAAATGACCACTTGGTACTCCTTGAAAACCCAGGGCAATGGTACCAAGCCCCTTATGACAGGGTAGACAAGGCACTTACTCTCAGAAGATCTCAAAGATAAGTTAGGGAAGGAAGAAATAGCAGAGGTGAGGGGTGGTGCTTGCAAAGCAGGAAAAGGAGAATCTAGGGATTTGTGATGTACCTTAGCTCAGGTCTGTGAACATTTCAAATTGTAGACTTTTCCATTGTTCACTGGTAGGATTAGATCCCCAACCCACTCCATTGTATGTGGTTTCTAGTTGAACATTTCTTTTACAACCCTGCTGGACACCTGTCTCCATGTGAACTAGATTGACATCACCAATTCATTTCCCAGGGCCCACCAAATAACGATCAGTTACTTGTATTGTGATTGTAATGCTAGTAAATCGAGTGCCAGCTCCCGCCAAGGCTGTAAGCATTAAGTAAGAGCTGACAAACTCAAGGCTGGAAAAAAACCCAGCTCAGCTGTATGTTAGTTTTGTTCAAAAGAAGTCTTATAAGAATTATTTAGTATTGACTCTATGAAATGCTTGTAAAATGCTGCATGAATTAATCTCACTTTTATAATGTCTGTATTCCATGCTATAAGGAAATATGTAAGTTTTGCTTTATAGCTTTGAAAATGTTTGCTCTGAACTTGTGAATCCAGGCATGGGGACTTACACCCCCTCCAGCCCATTAAGGATGCCTATCAAGATTAAACTGGTCCTTAAGGATCATGATACAAATGATCAGTGAATGGACCTATCACACTTTGGCAATCCTATGTGCAAGGGAGCTTGTCTCATGGACTAGAAGGCTAAATATAAAAGATTAAACTGGGTCAGAAGAAAAAAATTCATCTCTTTGAACTCTCACGGGACCAGAGACATTAAACTAAGGTAGAGATCTCCAAGGGTTACATCTGGGTCCGCCTTGCAAGGCATTTTGAATTGACAGATTACTACATCTGTCATCTTTATGGTAACTCATGTTTATTTGCTTGCTTAAATAACTCTCATTCCTTTCTCATAGATAAGTCTTTAGTTTGTTTATTACAGGATTGGCTACTGGCATGGTCTTTGGTGTAGGATTTAGATCTGGGATAAGTGACTGGTCTCTTGGGATCGGAAACAACCTCAATGTGGTATGATTTTGTGTGTGTGTGTGTGTGTGTGTGTGTCTATCTGTAAGTGACCATTTATCAGATGGACTGGAGAGCTTATCTTTTCACCCGGGCAAGTTGGACTGAGGGGACTCTCTGTGACTCCAGGGATAAGCCTATTGCTGTGATCCAGGAGTTCACATTTGTTACTTAGTTGGTGAAATCTAATTATAGAATATGCCACCAATTTTGGGGTGCCTGTATTGTTTTTGACCATCTTCCCTGAGGTAGGCCCTCATGGTTGTGAGCCACTCCAGACAGCATGACAGTGATCTTTATAAGTTGTATAAATTATGTCTATTGGACTTCTAATTGCAATTTCCATAACCATCATGAAGGGAATAGTTTTGTCACTGCAGAATATTCCCTCGAAGAGACCCATGGTATTTCATCAAGAAATTATATTTAATTTGTCATGCTCTACAGGCTTATCCATCTACCTCAGCACTTCAGAATCTTCAAAACAGCAAGTAGTTTGTTGAAACACAGCACATGCTGTTTCTCTGTTCTATGAAAATCCATTAAGATCAATTAGTGCCTTTATTTCCATAGTCTTTCATAACCATTCTCTCAGTGTTTCACAAAAATTAATAGTATACATTTTCATGTCCCTTATAAACAATTATTATTTATTATTATTACTTAACAAATAATCAGTAACATTCTAATCATATACAGTTAGTCTCTTTGTCATTCTGGATGGACTAATTTAAGACATTAAATCAAGGAGTTTAAAAACAGAACAATAGAAACTTCAGAGAGCCCATTGGCCAAAGAGTTTCCTCCCATTGCTCAGCTGGAGAGTGCTTTTAGAAACACCTTGTTAAAATTCCATCAGCAAACTGAAGGGAGGATTGAAATGATTTCCTAGTCTCTTAGGGAGGTCACATCCACTCTGGATACAGCTAAATCATCATGCCAAAGATTGCTTTTATCCCTGGGCTCATCAAAATATTTTTGAAGAGCATTTTCCCCCTCTGTTAGTGTCAGGTATTTTAAAAAATGGCGGGGGGGAAATGATACCCACAAATTTCACTCATTTTCACATGTATACAAGTTGATCACCATGCCTTACTATCAGTCTACTTTGCATATGTTTCAGGAACAATGTAGCAATCTATCCAGCAAGTGCATTAACACAATTGTTTGCCATTTTGTGCATTTTAAAATATAAATAAATAATTTACATAACTCGGGGTGCAAAAAAGACACACAACCCCAAGCAACGCAAGAAAAAGCGACCTAAGTACAGTCCACACCAGCGCTATGTTGGCAGGAGACGCTCTCCCACCAACATAGTAATTGTGTTGATGGGGGAGTGTTCTCCCATTTGCATAGAGTGTCTTCACCAGATGTGCTACAGCTGCATCACTGCAGCTGCACTGATGTAGTGCTTCTAGTGTAGACCTGGCCATAGATTGAACATGTAACAAAACTAAAGGGAGCTTGGACTGTATCAACTAAGAAATTGAGGGGTATATCTATTCAGAGAGGAATGATTTTCCATTACAATATCATTCCTAACAGGTACTGCATTTACACATTTTGTAGTGAATATGCTAGATCACAAATCTCTCAAAACACAGTCAGGCCCAGTCAGGCCAGCACAATTATAGCTTCAATTACTATTCCTCTAACAGTCTTAGGCTGGGTCTTGGGGGAAAAAATGTGTAGAGAGACTCTTATGTCTGTTCAGATATTCACTGAAGTTAAGGGCATAAGACTCCACTTCTGTAGATCTTTACAGAACTGAGGCCTTTGAATTTGCATGGAACATACATGTTAGTATACTATCTTCCCACCTCAGACCAACCCACTTTGTTTCCAAGCATTTTGAAGTATTCTCCTTCACACCATACATCAGAGTTGAGCATAGGAACCCATCATTTTAACAGGAGATTTGCAATTTTATATTGGTTGTAATGTGCGTGAAACTAATTGTGTAGATTTAAAATAGTAGGGAGTTTTAAATACACCTAGTCACCACATATAATTGCTTGTGTTTGCATGTGAACATGAACATATATAAAATGAACAGTCATTTAGTAAATGCATTTCTGTAATTGTTTTTTATTACAATGGTCTTTTTTTAGGGTTTCATAGTCCTCAGCCTGGCATTTCACCCAACATATTACTAGCTGAATTAAAAAAAATCCCTTCTTCCTGATTTTGTTCTTGCATTCCCTCTTTCTTCTATGGCTAGTATAGTTTGTATTTGAGTTAGAATTGTGTAGATGTAGACAGACTGAAATATTCGTATCTCATCTGAAAGAGTCTTGTGAATTTGTTCTGTTACCATTCACTGAAAGCAGTAAGGATTCACAGAGTGGGAGCAAGAACTTTGAATTTTCCCAGCAATTGAAAAGAAAGCTAAATACTTTCTTCTCTTGCATTCCCAGTCCCCAATACTTTTGTGAAGCTGTCACAGAATATTTAAGCATTTCATGTGAGCAGTTATTTGTGTACCCCTGTCTAGATAAACATGGTCTCTACCCCACAATCTAACATGAGAGGTAATGTTTTCAAAAAAGTACCCAAGTCACTTTTTTGGCAGATGAAATTCAATGTTGATAGATGCAAAGTAATGCACATTGGAAAACAATCCCAACTACAAATATAAAATGATAGGTCTAAATTAGAGGTTACCATTCAAGAAAGATCTTGAAGTCATTGTGGATAGTTCTCTGAAAACATTCTCTCAATGTGCAGCAGCAGTCAAAAATGTTAACACAATGTTAAGCATCATTAAGAAAGGGATAGATAAGACAGAAAATATCATATTGCCTCTACATAAATCCATGGTACGTCCACATTTTGAATACTACATGCAGATGTGGTTGCCCCATCTCAAAAAAAGATATCCTGGAATAGGAGAAGGTTCAAAAAAGGGCAACAAAAATCATTAGGGGTATGGAACAGCTTCCATATGAGCAGAGACTAATAAGACTGGGACTTTTCAGCTTGGAAAAGAGACGACTAAGGGGGGATATGATAGAGGTCTATAAAATTGACTGACTTGTGTGGAGAACATAAATTAGGAAGTGTTATTTACTCCTTGTAACACAAGAACTAGGGCTCACCAAATGAAATTAATATGCAGCAGGTTTAAAACAAAAAGTAGTATTTATTCACACAATGCACAGTCAACAGATGAGGTAGACAAGGCTTTCTTTGGGCAACTAACAGAAGTTTCCAGATCACAGGCCCTGGTTCTCATGGTGGACATCAATCACCCTGACATCTGCTGGGAGAGCAATACAGCAGTGCACAGACAATCCAGGAAGTTTTTTGGACTGTTGGAGACAACTTCCTGGTGCAAGTCCTGGAGGAATCAACTAGGGGCTGTGCTCGGCTTGACCTGCTGCTCCCAAACGGAAGAATTGGTAGGGGAAGTAGAAGTGGGTGGCAACCTGGGCAATAGTGACCATGAGATGGTCGAGTTCAGGATGCTGCGAAAGGAGAGCAGTAGAATATGGACCCTGGACTTCAGAAAAACAGACTTTGATTCCCTCAGGGAACTGATGGGCAGGATTCCCTGGGAAGGGGGAAAGGAGTCCAGGAGAGCTGGATATATTTAAAAGAAGTCTTATTGAGGATGCAGGAACAAACCATCCCGATGTGCAGAAAGAATAGTAAATATGGCAGGTGACAGCTTGGCTTAACAGAGAAATCTTCGGTTAGCTTAAACACAAAAAGGAAGCTTACAAGAAGTGGAAACTGGGACAGATGATTAGGGAGGAGTATAAAGATATTGCTCGAATTTGCAGGAGTGTAATCAGGAAGGCCAAAGCACAATTAGAGTTGCAGCTAGCAAGGGATGTGAAGGATAACAGAAGGGTTTCTACAGGTATGTTAGCAACATGAAGAAGGTCAGGGAAAGTGTGGAGCCCTTACTGAATGGGAAAGGCAACCTAGTGACAGATGATGTGGAAAAAGCTGAAGTACTCAAGGCTTTTTTTGCCCTGGTCTTCACAGACAAGGTCAGCTCCAAGACTGCTGCAGTGGGCAACACAGTATGGGGAGGAGGTGAGCCACTCTCAGTGGTGAAAGAACAGGTTAAGGACTATTTAGAAAAGCCGGACATGCACAAGTCCATAGGTCCAGATCTAAGGCATCCGAGGGTACTGAGGGAATTGGCTGATGTGATTGAAGAGCCATTGACCATTATCTTTGAAAACTTGTGGTGATTGGGGGAGATCCCAGATGATTGGAAAAAGGCAAATATAGTGCCCATCTTTTTTTTTTTTTTTTTAAAGGAAGGAGAATCCGGGGAACTACAGACTGGTCAGCCTTTACCTCTGTCCCTGGAAAAATCATGGAGCAGGTCTTCAAGGAATCCATTTTAAAGCACCTGGAGGAGAGGAAGGTGATCAGGAACAGTCAACATGGATTCACCAAGGGCAAGTCTTGCCTGACCAATCTGATTGTCTTCTATGATGAGAGAACTGTCTCTGTGGATATGGGGAAACTGGTGGACTTAATATACCTTGACTTTAGCAAAGCTTTTGGTACAGTCTCCCACAGTATTGTTGCCAACAAGTTAAAGTACGGATTGGATGACTGGACTACAAGGGGAATAGAAAGCTGGCTAGATCGTCTGCCTTAATGGGTAGTGATCAATGGCTCAATGTGTAGTTGGCAGCAGTGGTATCAAGCAGAGTGCCCAAGGGATCAGTCCTGGGGCCAGTTTTGTTCAACATCTTCATTAATCTCGATTATGGGTTGGATTGCACCCTCAGCAAGTGCGTGGATGACACTAAGCTGGGGGGAGAGGTAAATTCGCTGCAGGGTAGGGTCCAGAGTGACCTAGACAAATTGGAGGATTGGGCTAAAAGAAATCTGATGAGGTTCAACAAGGACAAGTGCAGAGTCCTGCACTTAGGAAGGAAGAATGCCATGTAATGCCACAGGCTGGGGACCAACTTGCTAAGCAGCAGTTCTGCAGAAAAGGACCTAGCAATTACAGTGGACAAGAAGCTGGATATGAGTCAACAGTGTGCGCTTGTTGCCAAGAAGGCTAACGGCATATTGGGCTGAATTAGTAGGAGCATTGCCAGCAGATCCAAGGAAGTGATTATTCCCCTCTCTTCGACACTGGTGAGGCCACATCTGGAGTATTGCATCCAGTTTTGGGCCCCCTACTACAGAAAGGATGTGGACATATTGGAGAGTCCAGTGGAAGGCAACAAAAATTATCAGGGGCTCGGCTGTTCTCAATGGTGGCAGATGACAGAACAAGGAACAATGGTCTCAAGTTGTAGTGGGGGATGTCTAGGTTGAATATTAGGAAAAACTATTTCACTAGGTGGGTGGTGAAGCACTGGAATGGGTTACCTAGGGAGGTGGTGGAATCTCCATCCTTAGAAGTTTTTAAGGCCCAGCTTGACAAAGCCTTGGTGGGGATGATTTAGTTGGTGTTGGTCCTGCTTTGAGCAGGGGGTTGGACTAGATGACCTCCTGAGGTCTCTTCCAACCCTAATATTTTATGAATCTATGTGCAAAGTGGCCCTGACCATGCAAAATTGCCCACCTCAAATGCTGACAGGCTTTAGCAGCATGTTGAGAGCTCCAAAGCTGTCAGGATGGCCTCCTTTACTGGTGCTGATGCCAAGATTATTATAGTCACCCTTTCTAGTTTATATAATAGTGCCCCACAGACCACACAAGACACAAACCTCAACTTTAGGAGTGCTAGGTGTCTCTCTTTTTATCTGACTTTTCTGGTGGTTGCTAAGGTTGCAGAGTTACCTCTCAGGCAGGGGTTAAACTTTTTTTTTTTTGCTGCCCTCCCCTCCCTTGAAAAGAAATATTTCAGGCTGTGATGATTTCCCCTTCTTCCCCCAAATATATATATATATAACAAATTACTATATATACTCATAGGAGTACTAAATAAGGCATGTAATCATTTTATCACTGCAGTCAAAGGTGCTGAAGCCTTTCAAAAAGTTTAAAATATGATTATCATATTTCAAGTGTCCAAAAAGGGACACTGACAGAGGGAGAGCAGGAGGGGGTAGTACCATACCATGCCACCCTTAATTCTGCGCTGCTGCTGGCGGTGGTGCTGCCTTCAAAGCTTGGTGCCTGGTCAGCAGCCGCCACTCTCCAGCTGTCCAGCTCTGAAGGCAGTGCCGCCACCATCAGCAGCACACAAGTAAGGGTGGCAATTCTTATTTTAACAATACTAACACCCACGTGATTCAGACTGGTTTCTAGCTATTCATCTGTAAGTATTCAGTGAGGCCTAGGGCCCTTGACATGAGCTGGCACCTGCTCTGCCAGTGTCACAGTGATGATGTGAGAGTTCCTGGTAATGGTAGAGGATCTCTTCCATTCTCTCTGCCACAGTGACCTGATGATGATAGCAGCTAGGTAGAGAGTGTCCAGCACTGTCCAGATAGGAGTTCTGCTACATAGTTAGTAGCAGGGTACATCTTATATTTCCCTAAACAGTGGCAAGTGGGGCATTTGCTATGCTTTGGTGATCTGTTTGTTGGCTGTATTCTTGGCTGTAGTCTAACATTGGATGTTAGGTGGATGAATATTGGCAAGGACTGGCAGCCATACAATTTTGTTTTGTTTCAAGATAAGTTGTGATCATTCTCATAGTATGATTAAGCTGTGTGTCTATTGGTCTAATGTGAATAGAGTTTAACCAAACTGGGGTACAGTATTCACCAACTGGGCACCAGAGAGTGTGAACAACAATGTTTGTGCATTGGACCCTAACAGTTTGTTCAGGAGACAAATTTTGCTTTTGATCTTTTGAGCTACTTTAGTGAGGTGGTATTTACATATGAGTCTGAGATTTAGGGTGAGCCTTATATACACTGGTTTTGGATTGTGTGCCAACAGCTGACCATTCA
This sequence comes from Emys orbicularis, assembly GCF_028017835.1. Classification (NCBI taxonomy): domain Eukaryota; kingdom Metazoa; phylum Chordata; order Testudines; family Emydidae; genus Emys; species Emys orbicularis. Next base: position 104,975,489 of record NC_088687.1, read on the forward strand.
AAAAGATGTTTAGATCAAGCTGGCTCAAAGTGATTTAAGTGGAAGCATGTTGACACAGATTTGGGCTACAGTCTCCATTTCTTGCAATAGTCACCTATGGCAGCCATATCACTGTTTTGGTTCTCTTCAGTATTTTAGAAGTCAAAGTCCATTAGCATTAGGTCAGTGGTCATGACAACCCATCTAGAAAGAACTCTTGACACATTGTATAGTAAACCAGTGTGTCAGATGGTGTCATATAATGTTGTAAAGTCAAAAAAGACAAGGAGAAGGAAATAACTAAATAGTTTTAGTAGATAATGAAGCATGAGAGCATCATCGCTTTAGTGTCAGTAAAGGGGTTAACAAGGAACAGTGAAAACACAAAAAAAAGGTTCTGATTTATTAGTACAGTGGCATGAAATGCAGCATTATCAGTTTCTGAGGGCTCACATAAAGCTTTGTTATCAAGTCACAGACTCATAGACTCATAGACTTTAAGGTCAGAAGGGACCATTGTGATCATCTAGTCTGACCTCCTGCACAATGCAGGCCACAGAATCTCTCACACCCACTCCTGTAACAAACCCCTAACCTATGTCTGAGTTATTGAAGTCCTCAAATCATGGTTTAAAGACTTCAAGGTGCAGAGAATCCTCCAGCAAGTGACCCCACTCTGCAGAGGAAGGCGAAAAACCTCCAGGGCCTCTGCCAATTTGCCCTGGAGGAAAATTCCTTCCCGACCCCAAATATGGTGATCAGTTAAACCCTGAGCATGTGGGCAAGACTCACCAGCCAGCACCCAGGAAAGAATTCTCTGTTGTAACTCAGATCCCACCCCATCTAACATCCCATCACAAGCCATTGGGCATATTTACCTGCTAATAATCAAAGATCAATTAATTGCCAAAATTAGGCTATCCCATCATACCATCCCCTCCATAAATTTATCAAGCTTAGTCTTGAAGCCAGATATGTCTTTTGCCCCCACTACTCCCCTTGGAAGGCTGTTCCAGAACTTCACTCCTCTAATGGTTAGAAACCTTCATCTAATTTGAAGTCTAAACTTCCTAATGTCCAGTTTATATCCATTTGTTCTTGTGTCCACATTGGTACTAAGCTTAAATAATTCCTCTCCCTCCCTGATATTTATCCCTCTGATATATTTATAAAGAGCAATCATATCTCCCCTCAGCCTTCTTTTGGTTAGGCTAAACAAGCCAAGCTCTTTGAGTCTCCCCTCATAAGACAGGTTTTCCATTCCTCGGATCATCCTAGTAGCCCTTCTCTGTACCTGTTCCAGTTTGAATTCATCCTTCTTAAACATGGGAGACCAGAACTGCACACAATATTCCAGATGAGTGCCTTGTATAATGGTACTAACACCTCCTTATCTTTACTGGAAATACCTCGCCTGATGCATCCCAAGACCGCATTAGCTTTTTTAACGGCCATATCAAATTGGCGGCTCATAGTCATCCTGTGATCAACCAATACTCCGAGGTCCTTCTCCTCCTCTGTTACTTCCAACTGATGTGTCCCCAATTTATAACCAAAATTCTTGTTATTAACCCCTAAATGCATGACCTTGCACTTTTCATGATTAAATTTCATCCTATTACTATTACTCCAGTTTACAAGGTCATCCAGATCTTCCTGTATGATATCCCGGTCTTTCTCTGTATTAGCAATACCTCCCAGCTTTGTGTCATCCGCAAACTTTATTAGCACATTCCCACTTTTTGTGCCAAGGTCAGTAATAAAAAGATTAAATAAGATTGGTCCCAAAACCGATCCCTGAGGAACTCCACTAGTAACCTCCTTTCAGCCTGACAGTTGACCTTTCAGTATGACCCGTTGTTGTTTTCCCTTTAACCAGTTCCTTATCCACCTTTCAATTTTCATATTGATCCCCATCTTTTCCAATTTAGCTAATAATTCTCCACGTGGAACCGTATCAAATGCCTTATTGAAATCGAGGTAAATTAGATCCACTGCGTTTCCTTTGTCTAAAAAATCTGTTACCTTCTCAAAGAAGGAGATCAGGCTGGTTTGGCATGATCTACCTTTTGTAAAACCATGTTGTATTTTGTCCCAATTACCATTGACCTCAATGACCTTAACTACTTTCGCCTTCAAAAATTTTTTCAAGACCTTGCATATTACAGATTTCAAACTAATAGGCCTATAGTTACTCAGATCACTTTCCCCCCCTTTCTTAAAAATAGGAACTATGTTAGCAATTCTCCAGTCATACGGTACCCCCTAAGTTTACTGATTCATTAAAAATTCTGAATTTGCACTGCCAGTGTTTTTAGTTGAATGTAGGTTTCAATTAACTTGAAACAAAACTCAGTGGAAATTGCCATCTCTAGTTTGGAGGATCACATTAAATACTGTGAGCATCTCTACAAGTGGAAGATATTATTGAGACATGATTCATTTCATGAATGAGCAGGGACTTGCTTGTCTTTTGAGATTGAGACCACTTCTGGGCGGATGGTATCTTTAGATGTGGTTTGTCAGCAGTTAGCACATTCTAATTGTTTCTATAATATATATAATAAATGTTCCTTCATTGTGTACTGAAGTTTCACTATCGTTTTTTTCATTCCTTGCCCAGGAACAGATGAAGGTGGATATATTTTTCAAATTTTCTACAGTTTAAGATAGATACCGCTGTAGTAACATCTTTCCCTGCATCTCTTCAGCAGGCCCCATGTGAGATGGTCACACCAAATATGACTCTCTCTCTCTTTTCCTCCAAATAGAATTAAAGGTGGGATTTTTAGAAAAGCTTATCATTAGTCTAACTTTGCTCCCACTGAAGTTAATGTCAAAAATGTTAATGGGAACAGAGTTAGGCCAATGCTACGTGCTTTTCAAAATCCCACCTTAAACTCACATTAATTCATGTACCATATCACACAAGCTCTGGCTGATTCTATCTCTAAGAACATAAGAACATAAGAAAGGCCGTACTGGGTCAGACCAAAGGTCCATCTAGCCCAGTATCTGGCTACCGACAGTGGCCAATGCCAGGTGCCCCAGAGGGAGTGAATATAATATAATAATGTATCTCTAATATAAATGTATCTGACATATTCTGCCTAAAATCTGAAAATTATAGAGCCTTCTGATTCATAATTTAAGAGAGTCCTTGGAGGAAACCATTCTATTTGTATCTAAATGATCAGCGGATAAGAAAGGACAGGTATTTTAGTTTGCCTCTGGTGATGAAAAATACAGCATAAAGTATCATAGACTTAAGGAAATACATATGAACAGGATAAAAAAATGTTAACTACTTTGTTGCTTTCATCCACCTGCAGCTTCTGTTGCTAAAGCAAGCAAAGCGTCAGGGCTCTTTTCAGGCAATATTGTGGATTGGGGGTCTAAATTTTAAAAACATGGTTCTACCACAACTCCCACTGAATCATTTTAAAGGATGAAACCATACTGTTAGAATAGTGTTCAAAAATATGTTTGAGATGTATGGCAATGTTTTTTGGGGCTTTTCATCTTGTGTAGTCATTTATGCAAAATAGGTGTCCCATTAGCATTCTGATTGGCTAGCATTTTACACTCATCTTGAACAGGTAAGATTATCTACACGAGGACTGGCAACCTTTGGCACGTGGTTCACCACTCCAGGCCATCGGGGGCTGCGGGAAGCGTTGTGGGCCGAGGGATTAAACTCTGGTTTAAACTCTAGGGTCAGAAATCAATGTGAAATATGCTAAATTTAAATCTGACAGACTATTTTAGTTTCGTCTTTTGTTTCCATTCACTTCTTTTTGTACCTCTTCAACTAGTATCTAGAAGCTTACCAGACCTCTAACTTCTTACATAAAATAAAAGCAGTCTATAATTATTTCCACTTGGAAGATTAAATGTCTCTTCCTACATCATAACTATCCTTCTACACACAGAAATCTTCAGCATGAGAAAAACAAGATATATAATTCTAAAAAGTCACAGAGAGAAACTTCGCATTCTCACAAATAATCATTTGACTTCAAGTTAGACCAAACTCCATTTTTAAATCAGAGCACTGGCTAAACAGGTGTTTGTAAAGCTCTTTCCACTATGTCATCTGTTTATTTTCTTTCTTTTGTATAGGGAGAGAAGAAAAGTTCTTAGCAAACTATTAAAAAAATATTTAAAATCACATTGAGTTAGCATGTGTTCTTCCAAAAGTCTTCTAAAAAAATTAAGTGTACTGTTTTAAAACATTAAATTACACTTGTCTTAATAATCAATGTGAGTTATTTTATTAAATAAATTTCATCTCTATTCTAGAAGTTAATGATTTCATCTTATCCATTGAGCAATGCAATTTGGGTTTCAAAGGGGTCACTGTGTTAAAGGCATATTCTTATTCAAAATTCAGCCTCACATACGTAGCCGAAGTATGTATATATATATATATATATATTTTTTTTTTTTTTCTGGTCATAAAGTTAAAATGTTGTATTCAGTACAGAAAATATTCTGAGGGGTATGAATGATTAAGGGTGGTGGTGGGGGAAGCAAGTGTTGTATCTGAGCTGATTGTTACATTCTCCTTTTATAAACAGCAGGAAATCTTAAGTGTCCAAAAGGTATAAGGATTTTATTTAGATTTATGAAGTAAAATGTAATGTTTTAAAATAAAGTGATGGTTTTTTGTGTTTTTTTTCAGACAAAATGAAAGATTTTTTTCACAACTCACTAGGAGACTAGTTTTCTTTTGAGAACTGAAGAGCATAATTAATTTTTACAGCTTCACAGGTACTACATTATCCACATTTCTAAAGGAAAAGGAATAATTATCCTACTGTAAGACAACCTGTTTCCTGAAATCTCTTCCATAATGTGTTCATTTTAAATAATCATAGAATATCAGGGTTGGAAGGTACCTCAGGAGGTCATCTAGTCCAACCCCCTGCTCAAAGCAGGACAAATCTCTAACTAAATCATTCCCGCCAGGGCTTTGTCAAGCCTGACCTTAAAAACCTCTAAGGATGGAGATTCCACCACCTCCCTAGGTAACCCATTCCAGTGCTTCACCACCCTCCTAGTGAAAAAGTTTTTCCTAGTATCCAACCTAAACCTCCCCCACTGCAATTTGAGACCATTACTCCTTGTTCTGTCATCTGCTACCACTGAGAACAGTCTAGATCCATCCTCTTTGGAACCCCCTTTCAGCTAGTTGAAAGCAGCTATCAAATCCCCCCTCATTCTTCTCTTCTGCAGACTAAACAATCCCATTTCCCTCAGCCTCTCCTCATAAGTCATGTGCTCCAGCCCCCTAATCATTTTTGTTGCCCTCCGTTGGACTCTTTCAAATTTTTCCACATCCTTCTTGTAGTGTGGGGCCCAAAACTGGACAGAGTACTCCAGATCAGGCCTCACCAATGTCGAATAGAGGGGAATGATCACATCCCTCAGTCTGCTGGCAATGCCCCTACTTATACAGCTATCAAATCCCCCTTCATTCTTCTCTTCTGGAGACAAAATAATCCCAGTTCCCTCAGCCTCTCCTCATAAATCATGTGCTCCAGCCCCCAAATTATTTTTTTCAGAGTGGTAGCCGTGTTAGTCTGTATCAACAAAAAGAACGAGGAGTACTTGTGGCACCTTAGAGACTAACAAATTTATTTGGGCATAAGCTTTCATGGGCTAAAACCCACTTCATCGGATGCATGGAGTGGAAAATTCAGTAGGAAGATGTATAGACACAGAGAACATGAAAAAATGGGTCTTGCCATACCAACTCTAACAAGACTAATCAATTAAGGTGGACTATTATCAGCAGGAGAAGAAAAACTTTTGTAGTGATAATCAGGATGGCCCATTTCAAACAATTGACAAGAAGGTGTGAGTAACAGGGGAAAATTAGCATGGGGAAATAGTTTTTACTTTGTGTAATGACCCATCCACTCCCAGTCTTTATTCAAGTCTAATTTAATGGTGTCCAGTTTGCAAATTAATTCCAATTCTGCAGTTTCTCGTTAGTCTGTTTTTGAAGGGTTTTTTTGTTGGAGAATTGCGACTTTTAGGTCTGTAATTGAGTGACCAGGGAGGTTGAAGTGTTCTCTGACTGGTTTTTGAATGTTATAATTCTTGACATCTGATTTGTGTCCATTTATTCTTTTGCATAGAGACTGTCCAGTTTGGCCAATGTATATGGCAGAGGGGCATTGCTGGCACATGATGGCATATATCACATTGGTAGATGTGCAGGTGAACGAGCCTCTGATGGTGTGGCTGATGTGATTAGGTCCTATGATGGTGTTCCTTGAATAGATATGTGGACAAAGTTGGCAGTGGGCTTTGTTGCAATCCTTTGTTGCAAGAAATGCCCTTTTCGTTCCATCTCAGGGTGAGACACTAGACGGTCCTCATGTGGGAGAGAAGTGAACCCTTCTTTCTATCTTTTGCATTCCTCTCTCACTATAAAAGGGTGAAGCATACACACTTTTCACTGCTAGAGATATAGAACTGATCTCTCACAGGACACAGAGGTCTAGCTGGCTTTCACAGACTGCCCTTAGAGCCCTGGTCAGAGGCCTTCTCTAAAGGGAATACTGACATTTCATCAGGTAATTGATCCTAGAAAGATTCTTCAGGACTATTTTTATAATTTAATAAACATAAAAATCTGGTTAGTTCCAGGAACTTAACATAATGCTATTTAAGACAGTACCAGGAACCTTCCTAATTTGCTTCTGAGCAGACAGAGAGCACAAGCACCAGCCCCAACTGAAAAAAAAAAATCCTATATAAAACATTCATCTTGCATGTTGAAAAACATATTAAAGCAAGGGGAAGCCTTGCCTCTAATTACAGGGGGCTGTCATGCATCAGACTCCCTTGGAACATGCCCCTTCAGCAGGCTGTAGCATGAAAAATGCACCTGCCTCAGTTTCCCTCCATCTGAGTCCCTAGAAATAGTCCAAGCACCTTCCCAAGTATAGCCCTTGTGGGGTTAATTTATTATGAAAGTCCCATGCACATAAATCATAACAATAATGCCACAACCATAGTCCAGAATTCCCCAGTAGTTCAAACAGTACATGCAACGTACAGTCCTGGCATCCCTTACCATGTTCTAGCTCTCCAGTGCAGCCCCAGCCCTCTTCTAGCCTTGTTCCAGGATAGAAGCTCTGGAACCACCCCACCCCTTCCCACTGATGTGAAACCCCACTCTTCCCAGGAGGAACCTCCCACAGGCTCTCTGCTGGGAGCCTCCTTTCTAGCGGTGTGTCCCTCCTTCCCCCTGGCCATTTCACGGTTCCTCTGGGTCCAGCTCTCCTGCCATGGCACTGTCCGAAGGTAAGTTCCACCACTACTACTTCTACCTTCAGCCCTCTGGCTTACGTAACCCCCCTCTTACTGCTTACCTTCCTTTTGGCCTCCCCGTAAGCCTGCTCACCCCTGAAAACGCCTACACATCTGCTTCCTTCTAGGACTGTCCATGGTCCCCTAACAGTTCTCATCTTCCCTTCCTGACTGAACCAGTCTGCTTTGACTCACTAGGTCTCCCTTCTCTTTAAGGCCCAGGTGCTTCCCCACCCTGTTAACTGGCCAAATGGGAGCACCTGCTCTGGCATACAGGTGTTGGGCCAGCCATCTGGTGATAGAGGCCTTTTCCCAGACTATAGGGGATACCAAAAGTGATATTTTTTATTGTACATATAAGTCCTAAAATGCAATTAAAAATAAATATTTATTCTTTTTTGCCCTCAGATACATTACTCTCTATTACAGTAATGATCTGGACCCCATTACTGTAATATCTGAATGCTTTCCAAGTATTTAAAAATAGAAATAATTCTTGCCTTGACTCTTTCTCCTTCCCAGCCTGTAGCTTGATTTGTATGTGTGTGAGAGAGAGAGAGCGAGAGAGAGAGATGCTCTGATGCACACTAGAACAGCAATCCTAAAACACACCCCCTCACAAAAGAAACAAGACATGCAGGTAGGTTGTCAGTCAAAACACGTAATGATCATGAACTGCTTAGGTCAGCAACAGTCTGAACAAAATGTGATAGCACTCCGGACATGAGATATGTAGCAGCAGGCCCTGAGTAGCTGCATATGCACACAAACGTGCACATAGACACACACCACTCATGACGGTGTATTGAGTGGCTGTGTGCAGAAGTTAACGGGTGAAAGCAGAGATGAAGTTTTGCATTTAGTTCGCAAGATGGTTAGTTCAATGGTCATTCTTATATCATGTGGGAGTGAGCTCCAGTCTTCATCCAGCTCCTGTGAATGTTCTATATCATGAGCTTATGAACCTCCCCATATAAAGCTGAGAGCTTCATTGTCCCAGTGGAAGATAACTGTCATGAAAGGCCATACTCAGGGAAAGGAAATATCTCAGGTAGCTAGGGCCAATACCATGGATAGTTGATAGAATATTAGGAAAGGGAACTGGACTGGGTATATAGTGACAAGACGGTGCATAAAAATGGAGCCCAGCGGTAGTTTGTTCACAGTGACCTGTGCTGAGTAGAACTGCTGTTGCCTTAGTTTTAGCTACGGTTCTTTCAGTTTGTGGCTTTGTTCCTTATATAGTGAGTCCTAATAACCAGTCTTAAAGACCACTTTGGCCAGGTCTGTGCCTGACAGGCAGAGGTGCAAACTTCTGGCCAATTACAGATGGAAGTGTATGGTTGGTATCATCATCCCTATTTGGCCATCTGACAACACAGAGGCATCCAAAAGGACCCCAAGGCTGCAGTCCAACTAGCCAGTGTATATAAGAAGAACTCCCATTTATAGAGAGAGTGGCTCAGGTGTATCTGAGAGCAGAATTTAATAACTGTTTTTAAACGATCACTTGTAGCAACTCCAAAATAAAACTGCCTGTTATTTCTTTGAATGTCACTTTAATGGGTGGGGGGGGGGGACTTGCTGACGGGAGAAGCAAACAGTAGCTGAAAGTGTTTCAAATTGTGAAGCACCTGATTTTCACCTAATGTAATCTAGATTTGAGAAGCATGGAAGTTTTCCATAAAATGGACTAACAGATTAAGCAGTATGGTACAAGTGCTACATTTAGTCTAGAGGGAAAAAACAAAACAAATAATTATCTAAAAACCAATTAAGTACTTGGAGGAATAGACAGTGGGGTCCTTGCAGTGTTGCTATTGTTTGTAGGGCCAAATCAATTCAGGCATGGGGAGATTGGATTTGAATCAAATCTTTATAAAAAAAATAATCCTGTCCATTTTCCCAACACAACTGATTTTTAACATATTACCAAATGGGGCATAACATCTGAGATTTCCTTATCCATGGTGGCATTTGTTAGGGATTACAAATTTAGAAATGATAGCATCCCTGAGCTGGCAGTTCATCCGCTGCCCATGGTTGTCATTCCTGGCTGGTGCACATTTATATATCCAGATTTAACATCTTGCGGGCCCACTCTTCCAGAATCAGGCCAGTCCCATTCTCGGCAGGGGCGTAGCCATTTACTTAGCATCCAGGCCCACTGAAATCTGAGCTGGGGTGTAGTGCTGCCACAGTGGCCCTGAGCGTCATTTGGGCACCTGAAATCCTGTATGGAGCATGTTCCCGCCCTTCAGAAAGCTATGCTCCGCCTGCTCTGACTTGCCATTTTCTGAGCCACCCCATGCACGTGCCCAGCTCGGCAGGTGAAGCCCTGTGTCTGGGGGCACCAGGGCTAGGAAGAGGGCATGGTGTTGGGGGAGAAGCTGAGCTAGCACAGTCTGTCATTGCCCGTCCACCCGAAAGATGGGGCCCACCCAAGTTTCTACTCCTAGCTACACCACTGATTCTCAGATAACTACCTGGTGGCTGTAATGGTCTCATTGATGTCTGAGTGGCTGGGGCCAGCCTACTGGCACTTTAATAACAGCCGGATGGTGGATGTGGGCTTTGTGACATCTTTCGGGGAGTTCTGTATGGCCTGGAGGCAGCAGAGGCACACTTTTCCCTCAGCACCGAGGTGGTGGGATGTGGGGAAAGTAGGTGCCAGTTCTGCTGCTGCAACCCAGGGGGCCAATTGAAGAAGGAATGTGCTATGAAGCAGTTGGAGTGGGAGGTTTTGGAGCTAGAGAGGTGCCAGCAGCTCATCCCGGGAATCTATCTCTCTGTAGAGAGTTTCAAGAGAAATGGGACAAGCTACAAGCCCTTGACTACCATTGGGACCAGGGCACTTTTGTTTAATTCCGTATCTGGCTCCTTTGGGAGATGGATAACAGCTCTTATTTCTTGTATGCTCTGGAGAAAAAGAGGGGTGCCAAAAAAGCACATCATCTGTCTCCTGGAGGAAGACGGAACCCCTATTACAGATGTGGTGGGCATGCAGGAAATGTCCAGGTGCTTTCTATACTGCCCTCTTCTCCCCAGAACCAACCAATACCAATGCTTGTGGGATCCTGTGGGATGAACACCCTACAGTCAGTGCAGGTAACTGAGACTGGCTAGAGCAGCCTCTCACTCTAGAAGCTTTCCATCTGATGCACATCAGTAAATCTCTGGAAATTGACCATCTGACCATAGAGTTCTACCGCACACTTGACCTCAGAGTGTACTCCCCACTCAACCTTTACTTCTGGCCCTCCAGAGCTTGCCATTAGAGCCTTGCCCTACGAGCCACCCCTGACACATAACATGAGTAACTGAATGCCATCCAGCCAGTCCATCTGGAAACTGCACCCAGAGAACATCTGTCTTTACTCATGATCCACACCATCCATTTTCTTGCCCCAATGTCCCGTCCTGACACCAAATGGCTGGACATGCTGCCACCTGCAGAGGGCAGGGAATCATAGTGGGCCAGTCTGTGCTCCACTGTAATTCTACTGCCCACTGAGGCTATTAAGTGGAGTCTCTTCCATGGAACCATGAACATGGGTATGTATTTGGCACAGTTCATAGAATCCCAGACACTTATCGGTTTTTAAGGCCCGGCTTGACAAAGCCCTGGCTGGGATGAGTTAGTTGGGAATTGGTCCTGCTTTGAGCAGGGGGTTGGACTAGATGACCTCCTGAGGTCCCTTCCAACCCTGATATTCTATGATTCTATGATTCTATGATCCCTTCTCTGGTGAGAGGGTATCCCTGGTGCATGTCTACATAGAGTGTATCAGGCTGTAACTTCTCTTCCAGCACCTCCAGAACCTCTTACTCAGGTTCTGGCTGCACTTTTCAGATCATCTGTTTATCTTGTTGCACCATATCTGTGGCCCCCCAAAGTCACAGAACCTCCTTGTCAACCTCCTCCTGGCACTGGCCAAGATAGACATCTGCCAAAACAGGAGCTGAAGCTTGATGGGGGAAGGGATGTGCTCTGTGAGTGTAGGGCTTATTTCCAATACCTCATCAATTCATGCCTCTGGGAGGTGTTCACTGACTCCTTAGACACTTTTAAGGAGTGGGTGGGCACTGTGGGGGTTGTCTGCTCAGTGTCCCCTTGTGGTTCCCTGATTTTTAACCTTTTATCTTCACTCCTGTTCCTGTATAGCTAGGACAATAAATGACAAATCATTTGTGGCTTGGGCTTAATAGTTCCTCCCCCATGGTTGAGGGGATGGGCCTAGGCCCATCATTTCCCGGCTATGACAATAGGTACACCATACTAGCAATTTAAAGTGGCTCTAAATTGGATGTAAATTGCATTTACACCCTCCCTGAGGACTCTTTATATTGCAAGAGTGGTGTAAAAGGTCCTTAGAATAAATAATAAGCCGGCCCGTGATGTCACATAGAGGGCAAAACAATTCAACTACATGATTTAATTTAATTTAATTATGTGACATTGAAGCAGGAGCTCAGAATTAGTTTATTCTACATTGCAATTGATCATGCAATTTTAGATATGGGCAGGCAATTTAAGAAACAACAGCACATAATCAAAGAATTTGGGTATTTGTATCCTTGACACATGACACAACACTTCTGAGATGAGTATACTTGAAATATGCAATGTATTTCGCATTGACATGCATACCTAATTTAAATCGGGTAGGAGAATGACCAATATAACACTATGCTCACATCTCTCAGCTGTGAGTCATACAATTCCCCAAGAGTATAATGACCTTATAACATTTATATAATATTGTTTTGACCCTGATTATTATATCAGCTGAACATGTGAATGAACAGTCAGCAAAATAAAATTATTAAGTTAGCTGCGATTCATGGTGGGGAAAAATCAGTTGAAAGTTTTGATGCTGATGATGTCAGTAGGTCATGACATTATTCCAAATCTGGATAATAAACTTATCTGAAACTGGAATACCTGACCCTGAATAATCTTTTATTATATATAATATGTATGAGAGCAAACCATTGATTCATAGGTATATTTTTCTTCCCTCATGAACACGTCAATAAAAATAAACACAGTTGCTATATACTACATTTGAAACAAAAATATCAGTGGCAATTCATAATTTGTATAACATGGAATATGTTTAATGACCTAATGACCTTTTCCTTTCATTGTCTCCAGTAGTATTTGGATGAAAATACCAGTCAGGTTCTTAACATATATTTTATTTCTTTCACTAAAGAGGAAACTTTCTATATTTTTTGTAAGTGGCCAGATTATCATTATTTTAACTGCACCAGGCACCTCCTAAAACAGACTGAAAGACCAAGGGTGAAATTCTGGCTCCATTGAAGTCAATGGCAAACTCTTGTTGACTTCAGTGGAGGGAGGATTTCACCCAAGACCATTGACTCAAGGAGTTTACAAAGACTCAGGCTTTGCAAACACTCGTGTATGACTCTATTCCGGTGAATAGTCCTATTGAAGTCTCCTTGTACTCACACATTGAGCTACAACAGTCTTGGTAAAGACAACAGAGAGTCCTGTGGCACCTTTAAGACTAACAGATGTATTGGAGCATAAGCTTTTGTGGGTGAATGCCCACTTCGTCGGATGCTTATGCTCCAATACATCTGTTAGTCTTAAAGGTGCCACAGGACTCTCTGTTGCTTTTTACAGATCCAGACTAACACGGCTACTCCTCTGATACTTGGTAAAGACAGTATTACACAATGTTCTAGAGTTCATATGCAGCAAGCAGTCAAAAGTGAAGTGCCTGCTTTTGCATGGCGTAACCATTGTCAAGTTTATGAGATGCTACTTACTTTATATTGTTTGTATTGAAACAGCCTGGGATAACTGGCTCTTTAAGTAGTGTTCACAGTTTATAATGTGAAATCCACTGATGCCTCTGAAGTTCCTTCTAAAAATCCCTTCCTTCCCCGGAGCCTACAACAATCTTGCCAGTTAAGTCTCTTTATTATATCCATTTATCTAATTAAAACCATAAAAAAGTGGTCGACTTAATTGATAAGACTCTGGTAGGCATTGTGGAAGAAGTAAATTTTTAGCAGGGATTTAAGAGAAGTCAGTGGAACCAACAATATAAAATCAATGACAGAAAAATTGGGATTATTTTAGTTGTTTGAGTTTGTCAGCTGTCTGTTCCCTGATGATAGTTATCCTTCCCACCCTAGTTTCAGAGAATGTAAGTGCCATTGAAAGTTGGTTTTGAGATGAAGGGTTTGATTTTGACCACATTGTAAGATTTCCATGACAACTTCACATGATTAACACATTTAAATCTCTCTGAAAAGAATGATTTGCGGTTTTTAGGACATCCATGTCTTTTTCCTAACTGCGAAAGAGATATTGCCTAACAAAGGATCATTTACATTTTTTTAATGTAAAAGGATATTAGTTTATCATCTCTAATGAAAGAAACCTTAGAAGCTTAAAAATAACTCTCTTAAGATGCCTTTTTGTTTGGCATCTTAAGATGCCCTAATATTCTGAAAGAATAACAGATAGTTAAATTAAACATCTTGATAACAGTAACTTCAGTACACATCCTGTAATACTGCCTCTTTGGGAGCTAACATAACTTTGTGATCCACACAGCCTCAATTACTTGTAGCTAGTTTCTTGTTTGCTGCTGCAGAGATAGCATAGTACTAAGCATTTTATAAGTTCTAAAAATATTAAGGTTTTGTGTGTGTGTGTTCAGTTGCTTAGTACTGATAGGGTTAGCTATCAAAATAAACCCTCCAAAGGAAAAAAAACATGGCCCATTAAAATCACTTACTTAGGTGATAACTATTTTATGGTGGGTCAGATGTTGAGTCTATAACTTTGATTGTCCTTTTGTTCAGCCATTTGCAAGAAGACATTTGAGCTGTTGGGCATGATCCTCAGCTGGTATAAATCAGTGCAACTCCTGGCCCCTTATGTTTGGGGAAATGTTATCTGATTTCAAGTGAAGTAGGTTTCCTTTTGCTTTATAAAATAGGCAAGACCATGTGAGGTTAGTAAAGAGTGGCAGCCAAGGCACAGGATCTTAACAAAGGATTTGCGTGTGTTCTGGGAGGAGTTAAGTCACAGAGCAGTGTCTTTAGAAAAGCGGCGTGGAGCAGAACCTGGACACAGAACTGTCTTACTGGAGTTCTGAAAGAATTGTTACATCCGACAGTTAAGTCATGTATTACTTTTGCCATCTACTATCCCTTTCAAACACCTGTGGTTATTATTATGAATAAATTAGATTAGGAATATAGGACCATACTCTGGTTATCTACACTGGTAACTCCTTTGAATTTGGGCTGGGTACCGGCAAGAGGATTAGCCCTTAGTTTCTTGGACACAGTATTTATTTATTTATTTATTTATTGGAGGGGGTATGTTAGAGTGTAAGGGGAGAGCATTGAAAGTGCTAGGCTTACATTATCCTTTCTCACTCAGGTAATCCATTTCAACCCTTAAGGCACTTTAAAGTGCTGGTTTGTAGTGTTGAAATTTTACTTCCTTCCCCCTCTTACAACTAGAGGTAGCTGGGGAGAGGGGACCAAAAAAATTCTTTTTAAAATATCCTTTTATTTTTGAAATTTAAAATATTTCAGCCAGCCCTATAACTGGACAAAAAGATAAACTGTAACAAAAAAAGCAGATTTCCCACTTACAAAATCATGTTAATTGTAAAACTTTTGATGAGTTTGACCAGCTCTGCATAATATGCTCTCTCTGATGCAGTTGTTAGTGCTGTCATTGAAGTGCTTCATTCTCATTCTTTCCCAGATAAATCAAAATGACCATCTTGAAGCAGTGATCTTGTTTTCCATACTGATGGTATTTTACTTCAGCAGGTCTATTAGATTCTGTGTGTCTCATCTTCGTTTCTTACTACTTTGGATGCTTATATGTGCAATATTTCTTCATGCTCCACCAACACACAGTAGTGGGTTTTTTTACTAATGAAATGGTAGAAGACTTCTGAGCTGTAATTCCTGAAATGGATGTTTGTGCTGGAAGTATCTCAAGCAAACAGTTTACTCTAACTTTACCAGATAAAATATTCTGGGGAAAGGCTACCTTGGTTCTGTGATTATATCAGCTAAATTGTCCCTTTGGCGCTCTAATTAAATGAAAGAGGTTAATTGATGCAGAAATGGCTTGATGAGGCACGGGCAGCACAATTATTTGGAGAAGCATGGTTTCTCTAAATTTAAACAAACTCAGGTTAGATTCATATAGATTTGGATCTGTTGGGATAGAAACACAGGATGCAATTCAAAAAGCAATTTAATTCAAAATGTTACTTAATGCTATAGGCCTACATTTTATACCTTGGGGCATGCATGTGGCTGCCTCACTCTAGGTGCCCAGGCATGATCTCATGTGTAAGCCCCAGAGTGATTCAAAAACAGGAGGAAGACAGATGTTTGTCTGCCTAAATTGCATGCCTACCCAGATTGGGTCCCATTCAATATCCAGCTGCTGGAGGAGGTGGTGTGTCCCTTATAACTTTTAGTCTAGTGGTTAGAGCACTCACATCAGTGGGAGGTTCAGGTTCAGTTTCCTTCTCTCTGCCAGCAAGGGAGAGAGGATTTGAACAGGGATCCCCCCCCCCTCAGGTGACTGTTCTAACCACTGACCTATAGAATAGTCTGTTGTGAGTGCCCTCAATCTCTCATATTGAAAGCATTCCACTATGGCAAAATAATTAAAGTGATTGGAGTAGGAGATAGGACCCTGGGTCTCCCCAGTGGGTTTGCTAATGACTAGACTACAGCATTATTCTCACACTCCCTTCCTATCTCTGGCCCAATCTATTTAAGTGTTTATCCATGGGGGAGATTTATCCATCACTGGGGTGGGGAGGAAGAATGGGGGGAAATGACTCACTGGTTGGAGGTGGGAGACCTTGGGCCCAGTCTAACCACCACCACCCCCACTGGCTGTTGTGTATAGCAGGAGGGAGGTGCCTAACTCATTCTTGGAAGAAGTGGGTTAGGTGCCTGAGCTGCCTGATCACATGTGATGGTTTCCTGTTTGTGGATTACAAGCAGGGGTTAGGTGCCTCCCTGCAGTCTTGACTTGGGCACCTATCTCTGAGAGACAGGGTAGAGCTGAGCCCAAAGCCTATCTCCGATTGCCTAGCTTAGGCAACTCCACATCTGGTGTTCTTGCTTTTGTGGATTGCATTCCTAGGTGCCTGTCTCTCCCCGTTTTTTGTATGTGGAGCCTACGGATTGTGAATCACAGTGCTGTTCCTGTGATCTTTCTAGGCACCGAAAAATTAGGCACCGAGATGCTCACTGTTGTGACAACTAAATTCCTTTGTGGCTCCCACTCATAATTGTATTTCCTTCCAGTGTTCGTCACTTTGGTTCCCATCCTTGTGACTGTCCCCAAAGGAGTATACCTAATAAGGGTCCCGATCCTGAAATGTGATGCATGTAACCAGACTCCTTTGCTTGCAGAGAGCTACATTGAAGTCAGTGGGCTCTGAGACCCCCGGCATCTGCCCATGTACATCACATTACACTATGATGGGCTAAATCCAACAGTCTACAAGACTAAGCAGGTGTTTAATTTTATATAGAGAGAAATTATTTACATTTGGCTGCTCCTCATTTCAGTCCCCAATTCCTCTGCCACTGTTTGACCCAGAGTCCCCTCTGCCTTTGAATGGAATGTCCCCAATCTCAACCATCTCCACCTTCATTAGTCTTTACTTGCTATCTCAGGGCTGCTGCAGTGCTTGCCCTATATGTTTGTACATACATATAATTTATATCAAAATTGAAGTCACCCTTTCATGTGGGTCAACCATGACTTTTCTTGTGTGATTAAATATAATTGTGGCAAAGCATTCGGATAGCAGAACAAACACTTCTAGTGTGGGCTGATTCACACTAGAAACTCTTTGTTCTCTCAAAGTAGAAAAACATCCTCATTGAGCTGCAGCAGGAAAACAACTTGCTCAAACATTACCTGAATCAGGATGTTCCAGCTCATTGAATCTAAACTTATTATATGCCTGAGTGCACTCATACAACAGAGACCAGTGCATAATTAGTAGGCAAGTCCAAGATAGACAATGTGAGTGCTACCCTGCCATCCACACGCTAGAATTTCATAGCGGTTCATTTCTCATATCCATTTAAGATCACTTAAAAATTGTGTTGATAATGACTTAAGTCAGGTCTTGCTATCTATCAGTTATCTGTACCTCCTTTTTGAATGCATGATACCCAGCTTTAACAGAAAAATAACGTGAATTAGGAACACTTCTATGTGAAATAGCTTTCAAGCTGTCTGAAGCGATCAAAACCAGCTGGCATGTGACAGGGAAGACTGTGTCCTGGAAGCATTACATTAGCCCTTTGTAAGCGGGGAAGGGGAGGAAATAACATCTTACTTCCTTGAAATACAGACACTGGTTATTGAAAAGATGTACTTGTAAATAGACCCTACAAATCATGGTGACATCCTCCCTATGCATGCTTATGTATAATCTGCATGTGTTTCTCTAATGGGAGAAAGTGTGTAAAATGCAGTGCAAGCACAGAAAGAGAAATGTTAACACTGTGCAATGTATCTGAACTGAATGTGTGCATTACTTTTCTCTGATTGTTCACATGCACTCTGAAGAAAACGGTGTGTGAAGCAACTTTTTTATATGGCCACAGTTCTTTTTCCCAGAGCTCTTCTTGGAGGAGCACATACAACCCCTATACTCAGGTCTGAGCCTTATCGCTCCGTCTAGCTCTGGATAATTTTCCTTGGTGTGAGTTCTCCATAAATGTGTCTAATTTTTGTTTTATTTTTCCCCTTAATTTACTGAGCTCACCCTGGAAGAGGCTTTACACTAATCTCAGTTTGAGGAATTCTGGTGTAAATTATTAAAGGAGAATATTAAAAGGATAACTTAAAGTGAGTTGTTAAGTATTGGATAAAAATACAATACAAAAACTCATTTGCACAATCAAACTTCCAGTACAGTACAATAAAAATACTGGTATCCCTGCTGCAGTGGATGATGGGGCATATCACTGGGAGTGTGATTTCAGGATCTTGGCATGAGGAAGGTAATGAAAATTAGTGAAGGACCAAAGACTGAACAGAGAAAAAAGGGACTGAACTCAGGGCCGGCTCTGGCTTTTTGGCCGCCCCAAGCAAAAAAAAAAAAAAACCTGCGGCACAGCTGGAGCACGGGTGCAGGGGGACCGGCTTCGGGGGGGGGTGAGGGGAGGGAGCGGGCGGGAGAGAGAGAGAACGGGGCGGCCAGGGCTACAGCAGGGGCGCTGCCACGCGGCCCCTCCCGCTGCGCCGTCTCCTGCCACCTGCCGTGAGGGCTCCGCTCCGATCAGCGGGGAGGAAAGGAAGAGGACTGCCCTGCAGGGCACTCTGGTTCTCCACGCCGCCGCCCCCTACAGGGCGGCCGGAGCGGAACAAAAAAAAAAAGCGGCCGTGCCACCCTAGGATTGGGCAGAATGCCGCCTCGAACAATCTGCCGCCCCAAGCACCAGCTTGCTCAGCTGGTGCCTGGAGCCGGCCCTGACTGAACTTCACAGCATCTCTTTTCTCCCTTAACTCAATGGGTCAGACTGTCAGCTGTTGCGCATCAGCATAGCTAATGAAATGGCCCAGTGGCTTCTAAATCTGGGTTTGTAGCATCAAGATAAACTTTTTTTTTTTAAGAATCTCTTCACTTTTACCAGTAGACTCAGACTTTGTCTTCACTACCCGCCGATCCGGCGGGTAGCAATCGGTCTATCGGGGATCGACTTACCGCGTCTAGTGAAGACGCGGTAAAATCGATCCCTGATCGCTCTGCCGTCGACTCCGGAAATCCACCTCGGCAAGAGGCGGCAGCGGAGTCGGCGGCAGCGCGGCAGCGGTCGACTTTCCCGCGTCCTCACCGCCAGGTAAGCCGACCTAAAATACGCAACTTCAGCTATGGTATTCACGTAGCTGAAGTTGCGTATCTTAGGTCGGACCCCCGCTGCAGTGTAGACCTAGCCTCAGACTTACTTTAGTTTCTCTTTAAATGTAGGAGAAGACACATTGGATAATATTTCAAAAGTTGCCCAAGTGACTTACAAACCTATATCCCATTTTCAAAGTTACTTAGGCATTCAGGAGACTAAATCTCATTGAAGGTAAAGGGATTTAGTTCACTTATTCATTTTTTGAAAATTGTACATGCTGTCTCGTCTTTAAGACCAAGTAGTGGGAGTCAGGACATCTAAGTTGTTTTCCCCATTGTAAAATGGGGGATAATATATGCACCTGGCTCTCTTGGGTCTTGTAAGGCTTAATTCTTTATTGTTTGTACAGCACCTTATGTTTTTAACTGGAAAGTGAAAAATATTGTAAATAGAAGAAAAATACAGGCCTCAGCAAGTGCTCCTTTCCTCCTCAATGGATTGACCTCCTCTGTGACTTGCAGAACTGTGGGAATTTGCCTTATTCTGGAATAAGCTGGATAGTGACGAGTGTGGCACTTTTGAGTATTGGTGCACTTCTCACAAGAGCTGGAAAAATTGATTTTTCTTTTTGGTTTGCTGGCAATTTTGAATATACACACATACCCCCTTCATTTAGTCTTTCAGTCATTTTGACAAAAGTGAGCAAACGATTCACAAAATTGGCTGGATGAGGAGGAGGAGGTGGTGCTGCTGCTGCCTCTTTTTGTGTAAGTATTAGTCCAGTGATTAGGACTGCCACTTAGGAGGTAGGAAGAACTAGTTCAAATCCCTGCTCCAATAACTCTTTATTTATTAAAAGTGGAACAACTTCAAAAGGAGATACTGGGAGAGCCCCATACCAGAATATCCATCCATGACTAGGGCACTCTCCTGTGATGTGAGAAAACAAGTTCAAATCCCTTCTCCATGGGGGGGAACCTGGGCCACCCACGTCCTAGGTAAGTTCCCTAATCATTGGGCTAAAGCTCATAAAAGAGGCACGACTCCCACCTCCCCTTGAAATTCCTTGCTTGCTTTTGTCAAAATGCCTGAGTTAAAATGAACTTTTTTCAGGTTTGACTTTTTCAGTTTGCTCTCAATTATTTTGTGAATAGTTTCAGTTAACCTGAAACTGAATTTTTCAGTGAATAAATTATTTGTCTGAAAATTTTCACCCAGATCTACTTGTGATCTCACAGTATGTTTCGGAGATGCATATGAAAGGGGAGAGGGGCAGGTTTTTTTTTTATGTTTGACCATTCCACTGAGAAATACAGAAGGAGAAGTGAAAACACTGAATTTTGATCCTTTGATTCTTTTGTTTGTTTGTTTTCTGGGGACTTGCTGTTTGAGAGCCAACTGCATGGAAACAAGAAATGGCCTGAGTACTATTAAGTCAGATACAATTGGAACAATATGGAAATATGCTTCTCGTAATCAGGCTCTGAAATTGAAATATGGAAAAAAAAATCCACTCTCCTTTTGAATTTGAATTCCACCACAGCAAGTTGATACTTTTCGTCCCCAGCTCCAAGACCCTGCACAATTTATCTCCAACCTACCTTGCTAATCTTAACTTGTAAGGTGTTTTCAAAAGTGTTCCGTTTTGGCCTAACTCTGTTCCCATTGAAGTCAATGGTAAAACTTTGGCCAAGCCCCCAGTGCTGAGAGCTTTCAACCCCCTCCCCCCCGCCCCTGGCTTTCAGATGGAGGTCCTTTGTGAACAAGGCTACTATTGAAATCAGTAATGGCTCATCATTTCTGAAAATCAGGACCTTAGCACAGCGGTGTCCCCTTAGATCCACGTTTTCTGCACCACTGGTTGTATCAGCCTCTCTTTCAGGGTTTAACACTCTACTGCTGTAGCCTGCCACTCATTTGTTGTCTTATGCTAACATGAAACCCAATCCGCTAATGCAGGGGTTTGTGACTTCTTCAGATTGTGGGTCACATTTTAATACATTATCTTGTGGCCACCTGCCCTGGCACCCTCAACTGCACAGACTACCTCTTCTTCCATGTGCGGAAATGCAGGATCCCTGTGGTTATTGCTTACATGGCAAAGTATTCTTAGTAAAACATTTAATTTTTTAGCTGCATTTTGCAGCTCAAAATTAAAAGGACCTAGCACTAAGTGATCAGCCAGCTCTCTACAGACCATCAGCAAATGTCCCAGAGAGCACCAGTTGTCCACAGACAAGTGGAGGGAGCTTTTTAGCTAACACATCTATATCTTGGTAGTGGTCTTGTTTAAAGTGCTCTAAAAATAAACCACTCCTGTCATAACTAGTGGCTCCTCAAACAGCTTCAGTTATGTTTGTTTATGAAAAACTTTTCTAATAAAAATATTTTACTTAATTTAGGATTGCTTAATTACTATAGTACTGTCATACTGACTTAGATCATTTGTGTAATATAGCTATCTGTAATACAGATTTGTGACACAATTTTTTGCGTTTGGGTCATGCAAATAATTCTTTCATCTATAGTTTAGATTTAAATATATAAAAAGGCTTTCATCTGCATTCTACTTGGGATTCAGCTGGGATTTTAAACCACAATTTGCTACTATATATACGTGTCAGTTCATCTGTCTATGAACAGATGCATACTGAGAGGACTGGGGCTTCAAGATAAATCTGCTTATTAGTCACATGCTGTGCAAGCTACTGTAGTGATAGCACCAGTGTTAACGCCATAGTTACAAAGCACATGCTACAAATTGGAGTGTATTCATCCTTCAAATGCCGACACAGCTATCTTATCTCATCATGAATTTAAAAGTTTAACTCAGTACTTTTGTTAATAAGTGAGTGGAGAGTTACATAAAGTGGAGCTCTAAGGTGCTCTCAAATTCATTATTTTAAATCTCAAAATATTCAGGAGGCAGCTGTTGGGAGTATGTGGGGTGGGGGTGGGAGGAAGAAACTAAAACTAATGTCCTATGACTTATTCTATCCGCTTTCTGGAGTGAAAAGGGTGAAGAGAATGAATATATGCGAAATATTCAGAGACTATATCTGAGATGCTGAATGCAATAAAGCTAAGATCTTTTACATGCATTGGGGAATTCCAGTAACATGTATCACTCTACAACATTTCTTCACTAATGTATTGCAGACAGATTAATATCTTGAAAACAAACATTTTAATTTCATTTGCTACACTGAAGGAGGTCATTTTGGCAATAGCCCTTGTTATTTTAACTCACTTTCATCCATAAACAATGTGTTGCTGAGATGAGCAAAGAAAGTATTATGCATTTATAGCTTAAGAAATATTAACACGTCGTTAGACTGGTGAAAAAATGATCAACGTGAGTAAACCATTGTTAGATTGTAGTGCCTGACTCTGACTAATATTATTGTCCTTATTCACTGATTGGGCTTTTCTGGTGAGGTCAAAGCATCTGCCAGCAGTATAAAATTGGGACCACATCACCAAACAAAACCCCTCATATCTATCCTTTATATTAAATGGGTTAAAAAGGAAAGCAGGCGGGGAATGGCAGAAAAGTGGAACTCCTAATATTTTTTCCATTTGTTTGTTTCCTTTTCCTAATAAGGGTAGTAAGAAATTTCATCTTCTATTTATTGCTGCAGCCTCATCTACCTGTGGCAGTGGTTCTCAAACTTTAGCAGCCCGAGGACCCCCATTTTGATTTAAAATTTTTTGCGTACCACCAAGCCTCCTGCTCAGCCCCAGGCCCCACCCCCACTCCACCCCTGCCCCTCTTCCACGCCTCTTTCCACCCCCACCCTGAGCGCTCTCCATCCCTGCTCCTCCCCTTCCCTCCCAGTGCCTCCTGCACACTGGGAAGGATGGGGAGGAGTTGATCAGAGGGGCCCATGGCCCTGGACATAATTCCACCCCCCACCCCCACCCGAGCGTGTCCAGTTCCCTCTCCTCCCTTTCTCTCCTAGCACTTCCTGCAGACCAGGGAACAGCTGTCCCCGGTGTGCAGGAGGCACTGGGAGAGAGAGGGAGGAGTTGATCAGTGGGGCCTGTGCCCCCCTAGAGGGGGAGATTGGGAGATTCCCAAACCTGAGCCATCCTTTGTAGGTGACAAATCTGAGGAATTGTGACCGATTGAAGTGTCACTAGAGGAGGTTTTGGAATTAATTGATAAACTTAACAGTAACAAGACACCGGGACCAGATGGCATTCACCCAAGAGTTTTGAAAGAACTCAAATGGTGAAATTGCGGAACTATTAACTATGGTTTATAACCTGTTCTTTAAATCAGCATCTGTACCCAATGACTGGAAGATAGCTAAAGTAACGCCAATATTTAAAAAGGGCTCTAGAGGTGATCCCGGCAATTACAGACCAGTAAGCCTAATGTCAGTTTCGGGCAAATTAGATGAAACAATACTAAAGAATAAAATTATCAGACACATAGAAGAACATAAATTGTTAGGCAAAAGTCAACATGGTTTCGTTAAAGGGAAATCATGTCTTACTAATCTATTAGAGTTCTTTGAAGGGGTCAACAAACACGTGGACAAGGGGGATCCAGTGGACATAGCGTACTTAGATTTCCAGAAAGCCTTTGACAAGGTCCCTCACCAAAGGCTCTTATGTAAATTAAGTTGTCATGGGATAAGAGGGAAGATCATTTCATGGATTGAGAACTGCTTAAAAGACAGGGAACAAAGGGTAGGAATAAATGGTAAATTTTCAGAATGGAGAGGGGTAACTAGTGGTGTTCCCCAAGAGTCAGTCTCACAAAGCTAAGTGACTGGGCAAGAAAATGGCAAATGAAATTTAGTGTGGATAAATGTAAAGTAATTCACATTGGAAAAAATAACCCCAACTATACGTACAATATGATGGGGGCTAATTTAGCTACAACTAATCAGGAAAGAGATTTTGGAGTCATCGTGGATAGTTCTCTGAAGCCGTGCATGCAGTGTGCAGCGTCAGTCACAAAACCAAACAGGATGTTAGGAATCATTAAAAAAGGTATAGAGAATAAGACGGAGAATATCTTATTGCCCTTATATAAATCCATGCTACGCCCACATCTTGAATACTGCATACAGATGTGGTCTCCTCATCTCTAAAAAGATATACTGGCATTAGAAAAGGTTCAGAGAAGGGCAACTAGAATGATTGGGGTTTGGAATCCGTTCCATATGAGGAGAGATTAAAGAGGCTAGGACTTTTCAGCTTGGAAAAGAGGAGACTAAGGGGGGATATGATAGAGGTATATAAAATCATGAGTGATGTGGAGAAAGTGAATAAGGAAAAGTTATGTACTTGTTTCCATAATATAAAAACTAGGGGCCACCAAATGAAATTAATGGGCAGCAGGTTTAAAACAAATAAAAGGAAGTTCTTCTTCACACAGTGCACAGTCAACCTGTGGAACTCCTTGCCTGAGGAGGTTATGAAGGCTAGGACTATAACAGGGTTTAAAGGAGAACTAGATAAATTCATGGAGGTTAAGTTCATTAATAGCTATTAGCCAAGGTGGATAAGGAATGGTGTCCCTAGTCTTTGTTTATCAGAGGGTGGAGATGGATGGCAGGAGAGAGATAACTTGATCATTACCTGTTAGGTTCACTCCCTCTGGGACACCTGGCATTGGTCACTGTCGGTAGACAGGATACTGGGCTGGATGGACCTTTGGTCTGACCCAGTATGGCCGTTCTTATTTTTAAAAGTCTTTAGATGTCTGTCTCACAAGTTCCCCCATTATATTAACTAAGATATTGATCCAAACCTCACTGAAGTCAACGCGAGCTTTTCCACTAACTTCAATGGTTCTCAAATAAGGGCCTTACAGTCTACACCATTTTGTGACTAATTACTTTTTAACAGCCTTTTATGCCAAGTGTGGTTTATTTTTTTTTCTTTACATATTAAAGGTTACAGCATTCTCCCCAGCCCCCCTTCCTCCCAAAAGACCAGTTAAATAGCGTGGTGATATGGTCGCTGATTTCATTGTATTTAAAATCTGCTTATAAGACTGTTATTTTGTTACTATTTATCACTTATACACTGTGCAATGCATTAAAGTGTAATGAATTCTCAAGCAAATGCTAAAGAAAGCTGAAGCAAAATGACACGTTTAGTTTTCTGATAAGAGGGTTGACTTTTCAAACTGAGTAGGTTGTATTTGTGAATGTAGGAAAGATTTATGGATACATACTGCATAGAATGAGCACAATTGGGATAAGTACTTGGAAAGTCAGAAATTAGCTGCATGTAAGGCTTTCTTACATTTAAGCGGGGTCCACGGTAGCCCAACTGATTATCAGCTGTTCGGGCCTAATGCACTAAGGGTTCAGAAGGGGTTTGTGGCTGCTTTGCAAAAACATGCAATCTACGAAGGTGCTTTGAGGAGAGGAAGGGTAAAATATGGAAATTGGGTCTGCTGTCTGAGCACCCCTTCTGCATGACTTACTTTTGTCTCATCTGCCAGACCTCAGGAATTACTAAAGCACTGGTGCTTTAGCAAAATCTGTGGAAACAGGAAAAACAGGAGCAAGCACAGCTCGCTAAAGTGACCTAAGCCTCAAACACATTAATTTTGTTTTTGTTTTTTCCTTTTGGAGAGGCCACGAGACACTTTGTTTACCTGAGCGTCCACAGGTATGGCCGCTCACAGTTCCCAGTGGCCGCAGTTCACCGTTTCCGGCCAATGGGAGCTGAGGGAAGTGGCGCGGGCCAGGAATGGCGAACTGCAGGCAGGGTCCTGGGTATGTCAGTGGTATTCCACAGGAGAGATGGAAACATGAGCTGGTTGGATTTTTATTTTTTTTTATTTTGTGAACAAAATGTGTTTTCATCTAAACCAAACCTTTTTGCGTGTCAATGTATTAATTTCAACACAACTTTTGTTGGGAAGGTTTTTCAGGATCAGGATGGATTTTTCTGGTTAAAACAAGAGGGGTGGGGTGCAAGAGACTGACCAACCCACAATAAACAATTGCCTGGTGGTGAGAGCTCTCCCCAGGGATATGGGACATCCGGGTTCAAGTTCCTTCTTTGCCTCATTCAGAGTCAGCTGGGATGAAAATCTATGCTCTGAATCAGAGCCTTGAAACTGTCTCCCCCACATCCCTGGGGAGTGCCCTAACAGTGGACTATTGGCTATTCTGTTGTGTGTGTCTCTCTCTCTCTCTTTTTTTTTTTTTAAAGTTCTTGGTTTTGTTTTGCATCAGAACAAAAACAAATTCGGAAGCCTCAACACTTTTCACAAGATGAAAAAATTGTTTTCTGGCCACCCCTAGTGGGAACCCCTTCAGGGTACAAGAACGTTAGTGCTCCACAGCACAGGTATGCTCCAGCTCCAGCAGGGCTTTTCACCCCAGGGGAAGCAATGCCAGGATCTGGTTCTGTGAACATACTATTCATGTTTGTAATTAATGATTTAAAGAAAGCATTTTGCTTTTCTTAACTACTGAGTTTAAAACTACCAGTTGTGAATGTTTAAATGGCTTTCATATTAGTATATATGATATAATATATAATGCATTTTGTTATAGAAACACTTTTCCTGTTACCTCATTCACAGGAATTCTTTACTAAGCACATTGCTTCCCTGGTGGCTTGCTTGTTACTTTGAAGTTATGACTCTTTGGGCTCATCAATATCTTCTATCGACTTTTCTCACTTTTATTTACTTTTCCATTACTTTTTTCAATGAGACTTTGCAGTGGGTAAGGAATGGAAAGTACTATGCTGCATATATACAGGCTGTACTGAATTAAACCTCTTGCTTCATCTTTAAATATTAAAAGATAAGCAAACGTATCTTGAAATATATTTAAACATGGGAGCTGTGGTTTTTGAATTTCCATTAAAAATTTATATCTTTTAAGAAGTAGGGTTACTGTTGCATGCAAGAGCTATGAATAAAATCAATAGTAAGCAGCAGATTTAGCTATAATATAATACAACAAATGGGAATATTATACATAATTGTATGATCTTTGAAAGTGAAACAAAATGAATGGGAAGGGCTTAGAATGCTCTGAGCAGAGATCATACAAAAATTTTTCTTTTTAAACTGGAATCTTCGTTGCGTAAGAAACTATGCCTTGAAGAGAGAAAGCTGAGCAAAATATGCAACTTAGCAGAAGAAATCTGCAGTCTATAAGGAACACATCCTATAGTAATTACACTGTCAAAAATTGAAATCTCTGAGAAATTTGCCTGTGTAGGGAATACAAGACTCAGAACAGCAAATCTGGTTCATGACATTAGTGATATGTCCCATTCTCTTTTCAGACTCATTCAGCAAATCCTGGCCCATTCCCTTCTGGTGCACTAGTAAGCTTGGCTCACATGAATCACTACTGGGGAAATTCTGTACTACTGCACATGTGCATAATTAATGAGCCACACATTTTTAATTTTTCGCGCAGAAAAAAGCTTCTGCCACAACGTTGCTGCATTTCTGCCTTTTGCCCACCAGAGGGCACTGTGATAATAGAACACAGCAACTGCTGCTAGGCAGCTAGAGAAGAAAAAGACCTTTCCTTCTTCGCAGTGCCTGTCAGGCCAGGTCAAGAGACAGGCTATGGGGAAACAGTGTCCTCAGTCTGAGTGGGGGTGGAGGGACATGTGGACAGGGGCATAAGGACACCTGCAGGTGCAGAAACACATGGGGACAGGGGCAGATCTGCCTGAATGAATGGGAGAGGCTAGAGGTCAGCCAGGGTCTGCATGGGCTCCCTAGCAATCCCTCCCCTCCCCACACCCCACCTATTCCATACTTTTCCCACCTACACCCAATGACCTTCCAAGTTCACAGCCAGGCTCCTTCCCAGCAATTTACTTCCCTCTCTCTCAACTCCTCCGTTACTTCTGACTCCCCCAAGCCTTTGCACTGCTTCTGAGTGATACAGGAAATATGGTTCTGTATTGTAGTTTAAATTAATTATTACTCAAATTTCTGTATTAATATGCCTAGTAAGGAATCTATTTGTAAAAAAAAAAAAATCCTGAATCTTTTTTGTTTGTATTGTTAGACAAACTTGTTGACATTTTGAAATAAATGACCAAAAATAATTGAAACTGGTGTGATTGTATTGTGTTATTTTGACAAATAAAATATGCAGAATTTTAAAATATTGTGCACATAATTTTTAGTTTTTTGTTGCAGAATTTTAATTTTTTTGGCACAGAATTCCCTCAGGGAATGTCCCAATAACTTCAGTGAAACTAGTCACACAAGTCAAGGTTCTTCATGTGATTAAGAATTAATCTAATATCATGGACTCAGCACAATCTGGATTCAGGCCATGACATGGGATGGAAACTGATTTAATGGCACTAATGGATGATTTCTGTTTTCAGTTAATGGGGGGCAGACATCCATTATCATCCTCCTACTCCTTATTGAGGCATTCAGAACTTGAGATACTGCTGAGATATCAGAGAGATGACAGAGATCCAAGAGACTATGATAAAATGGTTGAGTCCTTTCTGGAGGGACTCACCCTACAGATAGCGTTGAGAAACTGCTCCTTTACTACTACTATTTTACACTTCTGGAGTAAATACTTTCACTGGTCTATTCCATATCTTCATGCAATCACTAAGTGAACTGATCAGAAAACATGGACTAAAGTGCCAGCAATATGTAGAGGACACACAGCTCTACCTATCATTTTTTACCATGCCACAATCAGTAAGATGGGTCAGTGTTTGCATGAGATCAGCTCATGGATGAAGAACAGCTGGCTGAAGCTGAATCCAAGCAAAAGAGATGTTATGCTGGTGGGCTGAGGAAAGCACTGAAAAGTTTGCAGCCACGGTGCAGTCTCCTTTTTTTGCAATTCAGTCCATAGTTTAGGGGTGCTCCTGGATTCCTACCTGACACTAAACTCTCACATAGCAGCATCTGAAACTAGTGCTTTCTATCATTGCCTCTTGGCTAGAAGAGTCCCATCCCATCCTGGCAGATGATGACCTGGCCTCTGTTTATACTGTGTTCCTGGGCACAAAGCCTTCAATGCTTAGGGAACTCCAACTAGAACAGAATACTGCAGTTCATCTCCTCAGTAACACAGGCTACTGTGAGCACATCAAACCTGTCCGCTGCCTCTCTATCTAAACAAAACACTCACTGCACAACTGAGCAGAGGATGAGGGGAAAAAATGTTCCAGTTACATGGTAATAGAATTATGGGAACTACCTGTGGCAGTTCAATGAACAACTTGAGTAAGAATTTAGATAACTAAAGAATGTGAATTCAGGTGAAAATTACCGTGCCTAGGTGATATCATAGCCAAGATTTGCCACTTTGACATATGAAATTATTGCACCTAA
Organism: Emys orbicularis; assembly: GCF_028017835.1. Classification (NCBI taxonomy): domain Eukaryota; kingdom Metazoa; phylum Chordata; order Testudines; family Emydidae; genus Emys; species Emys orbicularis. The sequence goes on from NC_088687.1 coordinate 105,005,028, forward strand.
GCGCCAAGCAGTATAAGTATTTAATTATTTAAACTTATTCTAATTTCTCTGAAATTTCACCAGTATTGTAGGCTCTTATGCCACTTTAAACAAATGTTTAACCAGTGGTAAAACTTTAGCTTACAAACTGATTCGAGGCTTCATTTTTTTTTTTTACTAAAGCTGTCAGTTCTCTGGACCATGAAATCTATTATTTCAACTGAAGTCTTTGAAACATTCAAGGTTTCTCTGAGCTATCTTTTGCTGTAAGCAAGCACAGTTTCCTGTTAAATTCTAGGTTCAGTGTAATGAATTTTTTCAGCCTCAACATTCAATTACTTATTGATTAAGCTTAATTTCTAGATGATTAAGATTAAACTGGTGCTAAAACACAAGTATGCATTATACATTTTAGTCATGCACAGAGTTTTAATTCAGGTATACTTTAAGATGTGTTTAGCTTAAAATAACCAATTTTTACTTGGGTAAACAAAACATATGCATAAGTCTTTTTTGCTACTTATCAGTTGGACCCAGTATGAAGGTGAATTTTTAGCTGAGCTTCCTAGTTACAATGACTGTTTCCTTGAGAAACATAGAAAGTTAATTGTTACTTTTAATTCAAGATATTATGACAGCAGTAGTTCTTCCTGGGTTTCACAGTGTCAGTGGTTTTCCTAAGTAGAACTTCAAAAGACAGTCAATACGTTACTTGTCTTATGACAAGATTTTACAGTTGGGGAATGTTTCCCTGATCAGCCAGTGTCTCACTTGTCCAGATGTTTTGGCTTCAGCAAGCAATATGATGAACAAAAAAGGTCATTTTATATATTTTCTACTGGGTGGAGTAACCTGATTCTTCCTCCTGGCAAAGTTGATGTGGCCCAATCAGAAAATGACCCATGCTCTTGGTGAAGATATAAAATGTCCAACCAGAATAAAAGTTGTCACTTCTTGCCATCCAGTCAGGAAAGCCAATATCTCCGTAATTTCATTCTTGCAATTTGTCTCTGGAAAATTCTAGTATCTTCATGCAAGATAGCTTGTACCATGCCAGTTTCCATTAGATGTTAGGGCACAAAAGTTTGTGTAAAACATTTTGTAATGTGCTTTGAATCCTATGCTTGAGCTCTGATCAGCAACCTATTTTTGCTGTTTGTTATCCATGAGGCCCTCTTCTGATGTGGTCCTTTGATTGGCCAACTTTGGATGACACCATATTATTTCCAAGTTACAGTTTCTCTGTCAGCAGTCATAGATGTCTGCAGATAGGTCCTTGTTGAAATTGGGATAGTTTTTTATGTAAAGTTTCTTAATATTCTTTCAGGATGCTACTTTTATTTAGTGTCTCATCTTGCAGCAATATAAAGACACATGACTCAATTGTTTGGTCCTTCACCGATAAGATGTAACAGTTAACAAAAATATACCTCTGTACCAGTAGTTTAGTAACTGACAATATTTTAACTGTAAATGAGTAGGATTGCTCTATTAAGTTGTCTCTGTGCAATGTCAATGAAACCTTAGTTATTTAAGACACAGCATTTTTGTTGGGTTCACCTTAAAGATTTTTCAATTTATGCTGGCTTCTCTGCATAATAATTGAATGATACTTTTAATGTAAAGCAAATACCTTTTAACAAATATGTTTCTTATTAGTAACTGAAATAGGGTGGCTTATCTCTTGAGAACCTCCTCTGTCCCATTCCCTCCAATCTGTCCTTACCTTGTCTCTTCTCCACCACAGCGCTATTCTCCTTACCTAGCCAGGTTTCTCATCAGTCTACTTTCCCAGCAAGTCTTAGTCTCCACCTCTGGACTACTTGTCCCAGTCCTAATCTCTGCCCATCCCAGTTCCTGCCCCTTCCCCACTAGTCCCCAGTTCCTTACTCAAACAGTTCCTTTCCCACTTCCTGACTCCCCCTATTCTGACTCTGATTTGGACCAGGAACTTGAAGCTGGATTTCCCACATGCCAGGTGCAGGCTTTAACCACCGGGCTATTGGTTATTCTGGGATGACTCACTCCACTCACATACATTGTTTGTTTATGTTGTATTACTGCATGATTCAATTTCACTATTATTTAAAATGTCATTGTTCCAGAGCACAAGAGTACTCTGATTTCAACAGGACTTGTCATTTCTATTTCTTTATTGTTATTTCCTAGGCAAAAGAAGCACTTTCTCCTGAAAATATTCTAGGGAAGTTTGCATATTTTAGTAGCAGTTCAGCAGTTGTCTTAGTCACATTTCTATATTTCACAGCTTGCAGCTACACAATACCATTAAACTTCTCTAATGGGAGGTAATTCTTTAACACCACAAATCCTAATTATTTGAACATCAGTGGTCCTTAATTCATAACAGATTCTTCTGAAAACAAAAGATTCTAGTAACCAAGGATGAAATGCCTTTGAGGGGCACTCTCCGTTTATCAGATGATGAACTCCATTTCTGGAACTTCTGCTCCCTTAGATGTGATAATTATCACAGTAAGAGGCCTGCCATCATTCCTGCTGCTGAAGCAGTTGGACAGTTAATAAATTACACAGTGGCACCGCCCATGTTCAGATATACCCATAGCATCTCATCTTAGATTCGTTTTTAGGGAGAGCGAGTCCTGTAAAGTGTTCTTTTGTTTTTATTAAACTTAATTTTCATTTCATTGTCTTTCTTCTTGAATTAGTTATTGTCACATTAATATTGTTCAAATTGTTTCAATTAAGTGTTGTAGTAATGCCCACAATGTCCAGGATGTGTTGTCCATGTACACATAAAAGCACTGTCACTTCCTCATGGAGCTTACTCTTGCCCATTCTCTGGAATCAGGCCAAGAAATAACCACAAACAAAGGTCATACTATAGTAGTACTGTCATAGAAATTCCTGTCCGTTCCAGCTGAGGAATAAGGAGAGACGGACACAGCTAATCAAGCAAGGAGCCCTGGGAGCGGCGAGCCGTTTATTTCAATTGCAATTGGGTTCGAGCTCATAAGTCAGCAAGAACCCCGAAAACACTTACACCAAAGCATTATATGCAGTTGACTATGATAATCTATCACTCTATGATTGGCCAAAATTTGCTATCATTACCATACATAATTAGCAAGCTACATGTATCTGCCCCTCTTATGACCCCTTATTGTTCATCTACTTGCCCCCCCCTCCCCGCATTATTTTGCAAACCAAGCAGTTAGTTATCTACAGGACGCAGGCACAGAAAGTTCCATTGTCTGCAGGTTTGGAGTTTGGCTACATTTCCTCTCGAAGGAACTTCATGAGTTAAGACTGTGACGTTGTGCAGTCTATATGGTTTTATAAAAACATAATAAGAAGTGAATATAATGTAACTGGAATAGTTTTATAAAAATATGATAAGTGAATATAATGTAACTGGAATATGCTTCATGCAAAAGGTCATTACAAAGCTTATAATCTACTGAGTGTGATCATCCCATTTGTATAAATGTACCACTCTTGTATCTAAAACTAGAAATATAAAACATAACTCTGAAGGCCTATTGTAATTATGTAATATGTGGGCCATTAATGATGGTTTGGAATCTTGATGACTCCCATTAACAAGGACCATTGTCCGCAGATGGCTGTGTTTACCTGTTAGTCTTCCTGTATATGTGTGTGCTGGCAAGTGGGCAATGAAGTCTTGCAGTGACATGTGATCATGTCACCTGAACTGGAATCCATCTTTAACCTGGTGCTTTTCCAGTGAGGGGGGGGGGGTGTGGAAACCCAGAGGGACAAAGGGTTCCCGCCTTATGCAAAAGATATATAAAGGGGTGGAAGAGAACAGAGAGGGGGAGAGGAGCCATCATGAAGAATCCCCTAGCTATCACCTGAGCTGGAACAAGAGCTGTACCAGGGGAAAGAATTGTGCCCAGGCCTGGAAGGTGTCCAGTCTGAGAAAAACTTACTGAAGCATCTCTGAGGGTGAGATTATCTGTATTAGACATAGATTTGCGCATTTTATTTTATTTTGCTTGGTGACTTACTTTGTTCTGTCTGTTACTACTTGGAACCACTTAAATCCTACTGTCTGTATTTAATAAAATCACTTTTTATTTAGTAATTTACTCAGAGTATGTATTAATACCTGGGGGAGCAAATAACTGTGCATATCTCTCTATCAGTGTTATAGAGGGCGAACAATTTATGAGTTTGCCCTGCATAAGCTTTATGAAGGGTAAAACGGATTTATTTGGGTTTAGACCCCATTGGGAGTTGGGCATCTGAGTGCTAAAGACAAGCACACTTCTGGGAGCTGTTTTCAGGTAAACTTGCAGCTTTGGGACAAGTGATTCAGACCCTGGGTCGGTGTTGGAGCAGATGGGAGTGTCTGGCTCAGCAAGACAGGGTGCTGGAGTCCTGAGCTGGCAGGGAAAACAGGAACAGGGGTAGTCTTGGTACATTGGGTGGCAGCTCCCAAGGGGGTTTCTGTGATCCAACCCGTCACAAAGACTATGCATAGCTGACGCTGCATATCTCCCTTCTTCTATCTCCCATGTGTACGTGACAAATTTGCCCCCTGGCAGTTAAGTAGAATAATTGTATTTCAGTACTGAGGGTTGATTTATTGCTTGCTTCCCTTATTTGCGCAGTTATACTCACACACACACATTCCATTCGTACTGCTGACAGGCTGCAGGTGCGGCTGTTTGATTTAGTTGGGGATTGGTCCTGCCTTGAGCAGGGGGTTGGACTAGATGACCTCCTGAGGTCCCTTCCAACCCTGATATTCTATGATTCTATGTTGCTTTTGATCTTAGGTGACTGAGACTGGCCAGGTTCCAGCTTCCCAGAGATCAATCCCGTAGGCAACGAGAGCCCCCAGCGTCCCTTCGGATCTGCAGGAGGGCTCTACTGCTTCTGGTCCGGTCCTGAGTTTTTGCTGGTGTGGGTTTTATTCTTCTCTCTGGCCGCTACTGCCGTAGGTTTATATACAGCCCCATATACACCTTGATTATCCTTACATGGTAATATTTCGGTTCAAGCCTTGCGATTGGTTCCTTACACTCATACTATCTCATTCATTCATTCATTATATATTGATTACATAATCAATAAGCATGAATACAATTGGTAATATAGTTTTAAGCAAGCCTCTCACATCAGTGAGGACTTCCGCTGGTGTTTGTGGTTCAGACAGGAAACTGTGCAAACTGCACTTTTAGACTGCTTGAAAAGGCAGGTGCGGGGAGGCCATGGCCTCTCCCGCCTCCCCATGGAGCAGGAGCTGCTCCTGCCTGACAGAGGCCAAGCCATGGACAGGGCCGCATCCGGCTACACTTACCATCTAAGCTCCCAGTTCTGCAATGAGCTCCTCATGAGTGGACCTCTGCCTGCACAAAGCCCTAGTAACTTCAATGGGGTGCTGCACAAAGCTCATTGAAAATTGGGGCCTAAGAAGGCAATTGCTTTATGAACAGTGGGGGGAGAATAAAACATACAATCAAAATAACAGAATAGCTGTGATGTTTTTTTTCTTTCTCCAAACAATTCTTAAAATGTTTCTCTGACTAAATAGAAAAAGATAATTTCAGACTACCATAGTGCTATGTTTCAGTCCATTTATAACAGACTGGCAGACCTGATATTTTCTAGGAAGATAATACTGGGAAGCAATAAATTAGAGACACCATTCCTGTGGAATACTTTAGATTCACACTTTAAGGCCAAGAAAAATGTTCATGGTAAACAGGACCCTGAGACTTCCCACAGTATACAGTAGTGATACTCAATCAGCAGCCTACAGGCCCTATGTGGCCCATCAGCTCACCTTAAAAAAATGTTTATAATTAAATTCACGAACAATAATGTGCTGCCTATTATTTGTCTATGACTTCCTTTCTAGGTAACTTACTGGCAGTGCTTAATTTTATAATGAAGCATTGGCACAAATTAAGCACTGGCTGTGTGGCCAGAAAGTGGCAGCTGCTGGCGAGGTGCCCAGCTGTGAAGGTAGTGCCACCACCAATAGCAATGTGGAAGTAAAGGTGGCTTGGTATTGCCACCCTTACTTCTGTGCTTCTGCAGATGGCAGTGATACCTTCAGAGCTGGGCAGCCAGAGAATGATGGATGCTGTCTGGGAGCCCAGAGGTGTCAGGGCTCTGAACTGCCAAGCCTAGAGATGTTGGGGCTCAGCTCCCGCAAACGCTGGCCCAAATTAAGCATTGCTTACTAGATCTTAAGTTCTCACAATAGCAGTAGAAACGACTGAGCTAGAACACAGGCCATTTTTTCCTTAGCAATGGAAATGGAGCCAAAAATGAACATGAGTGGGAGTAAATGTTGCAAAGTCAACAACAAGAACCAAGCTTTTAACCCAAATTGGACATCAGATTTTTTTCCTGCCACATCATTTAAATGCAAAATCTTTGTTTAAAATGCCAAACCACTTTATTCCTCTGTAAGGTCATCCGTGTGAGGCACCCCTTTGAATCAAAGCACAGTAACTTCAACGTGGCCTATGCTCTTAGCAGAATTGCAAGACATGGAAAAATTAAATATCTGAAGTCTTCGTATTGCTATACAATTTTAATTCTCACAACATCAGGAAAAGGAACAGTGGCTTCTTTTTGGATAATGTTGGTACTAGCAAAAAAAAGAAAAAGCCTTTCCTGGATGCTGAGCTTGTGAGGGAGTGCTTTAGGAGCTTTTTCCTGGAGATAAAAACAAAGATGACCTCGTGAACTGTAAAGCAAATTCCTCTGTCTGATTGCATGGCAGTACAAAGATTGGACATAATTTATGAGGATTGTTTGTCAACACTGCTTTCCAATTTTAAAAATGCCAAATACATGTCTCTTACTTAAATCGCTTGATTTGTCCACTGTGATGCTGCCCAACTATCGTTGTTGTTTGTTACATGTCAGGACAGTGAAATTTTCAAGGAAGAATTTTTTGTGCTTAACATCATTACAAAACCTATACCACAGACAAAATAATTTTTGAAAAGGTAAAAGGCTTTTTTTTTTTTTTTTTAAATGTGGTTTAGAGCTGCAGAAAGTTAACTTGCTTGTTATAGATGGAGGTCCCTCCATAACAGGGAAAGAGAAGGGCTTTGCTTCACATTTTGCAGCGATGCATCCTTCACTAAATAGACCTCACTGCATCATTCACCAGATTGTTCTGACAGGTAAGTTGTCTGGAGACTTGAGAAAAACAATGGGTATTGTGATGAAATGTATGAACTACATATGCTCAACTTCTACCTTGCAACGTCATCTTTTTAATACTCTTTTACAAGACATTTCAGCCAAATACAGTGACCTATTGCAGCACAGCAATGTTCACTGGTTACGTAGGGGGGCACATGTTAGGGAGGTTTTGTGTGCTTCAAAAAGAAATAATAGAATTTCCTTCAAGCCACAAGATGAATAAGACTTGTGAGTTACTAGAATTTGATGAATGATGTCCTCTCTGTCATGTAGCTTTTCTGTGCCATATTACTTGAATTCCCTCAGCTTGCAACTCAAAGGCCGTGCAATCAACATTGGCGATCTGTTTGGAAAAGGCGTGTGCCTTTCAGAGGAATCTTGAAATCTTACAGATAGTACAACATCTTTCTTGTTAAATCTTTCCCACATTGTGTTGTTGCTACAGATGAACATTTGATGAAGATGACGCAAGAAGTCCTAAACAATAAATACAACATTTTAAAATGTGATTTTGGAATTTTAAAATTCCAAAGGATTTGCTTTTACGTGTTTGTGATCCATTTGTTGTCTCTGCTAATGGACCTGCTCTTCTGAAGCTAAGAACATTCTTGAATCAATTGATGAAGGTGCCTTACAATTTCTAAGTGAAAGGCAAGGTTCCAGAGTTCAGGCATCTTGAAGGCAAAATTCATACTTTGTGATTTGTGAACTAAATATGCTGATCAGTTTCAGAACAGCCAGAATCTAGCCATCTATCTTTTGACGATGTTCAGATCAACGTGCCTCTTTGAATTTGGGTTTTCTACCATGAACATTAAAAAAACAATAACCCAGCAATCACCTGACAGATGAACATTTTTCCCAGTGCATGCACCTTGTCCTGACCTCTACAAACCACTCTTCACAAAGCTTGCCAAAGATCACTGATGACACTTTTCCCATTAGAGATTGCCACAAACACAGGTGGTAATGTTGATGTATAAACTTTGGTAAAAGATAGAAACTAGGGCTGTCAAGCGATTACAAAAATTAATCACGGTTAATCGTGCGATTAAAAAAAATTAATTGTGATTAATTGTATACCATTTATTTAAATATTTTGGGCTGTTTTCTAAATTTTAAAATATATTGATTTCAATTGCCACACAGAATAAAAAGTGTATAGTGCTCACTTTATATTATTTTTATTACAAATATTTGTACAGTAAAAACAAAAGAAATAGTATTTTTCAATTCACCTAATACAAATAATGTAGTGCAATTTCTTTATCATGAAAGTTGAACTTACAAATGTAGAATTATGTACAAAAAAATAACTGCACTCAAAAACAAAACAATGTAAAACTTTAGAGCCTACTAATACACTCAGTCCTAATTCTTGTTCAGCCAGTTGCTCAGATGAACAAGCTTGTTTACATTTGCAGGAGATACCACTGCCTGCTTGTTTACAATGTCACCTGAAAGTGAGAACAGGTGTTTGCATGGCACTGTTGTAGCCGATGTTGAAAGATATTTATGTGCCAGATGCGCTAAAGATTCATATGTCCCTTCATGCTTCAACCATCATTCCAGAGGACATGTGTCCATGCTGATGGGTTCTGTTCGATAAAGATCCAAAGCAGTGCGGAGCGACACATTCATTTTCATCATCTATGTCAGATGCCACCAGCAGAAGGTGGATTTTCTTTTTGGTGGTTCAGTTCTGTAGTTTCTGCATCGGAGTGTTGCTTTTTTAAGAGTTCTGAAAGCATGCTCCACACCTCATTTCTCTCAGATTCTGGAAGGCACTTCAGATTCTTAAACCTTGGGTCAAGTGCTGTAGCTATCTTTGTGTTTTGTTAGATTTGCAGTGAAAGTGTTCTTAAAATGAACAACATGTGCTGGGTCATCATCCGAGACTGATATAACATGAAATATATGGCCAATAAAACAGAGCAGGAGACATACAATTCTCCCCCAAAGAATTCAGTCACAAATTTAATTAACACATTTTTTTTAATGAGCGCCATCAGCATGGAAGCATGTCCTCTGGAATGGTGGCCAAAGCATGAAGGGGCTTACTAATGTTTAGCATATCTGGCACATAAATAACTTTCAATGTTGGCTACAATAATAATAATTAATGGAGATATCCCATCTCCTAGAACTGGAAGGGACCTTGAAAGGTCATCGAGTCCAGCCCGCTGCCTTCACTAGCAGGACCAAGTACTGATTTTGCCCCAGATCCCCAAGTGGCCCCCTCAAGGATTGAACTCACAACCCTGGGTTTAGCAGGCCAATGCTCAAACCACTGAGCTATCCCTCCCCCCCCAAAGTGCCATGCAAACACCTGTTCTCACTTTCAGGTGACATTTTAAATAAGAAGTGGGCAGCATTATGTCCCGTAAATGTAAACAAACTTGTTTCTCTTAGTGATTGGCTGAACAAGAAGTAGGACTGAGTGGACTTATAGGCGCTAAAGTTTTACATTGTTTTGTCTTTGAGTGCAGTCATGTAACAAAAAAATCTACATTTGTAAGTTGCACTTTCACAATAAAGAGATTGTATCTCAGTGCCTATATGAGGTGAATTGAAAAATACTATTTCTTTTGTTTATCATTTTTATGGTGCAAATATTTGTAATAAGAAATAATACAAAGTGAGCACTGCAATATATTTGAAAATGTAGAAAAAGATCCAAAAATATTTAGTAAATTTTAATTGGCATTCTATTGTTTTACAGTGTGATTAAAAGTGTGATTAATTTTTTTAATCGTGATTTTTTTGAGTTAATCATGTGAGTTATATGCGATTAATCGACAGCCCTAATTGAAACACTAATACTTATGTTGTAATCGAGGTCTTTATTTATTGGCAGCTGAAGGTGTGTGTGGTTTTTTTTAATTTTGTCAGTCTTCTGAGCAAATGACCAGCCTCTTGTCATAAAATTCTCAAATCAGCCTGCAGGTAGATCTAATTGAGTATCACTCGTATACAGGGCACCTTAATAATTCTGATCCAGGAACAGACTGTTGTTAGGAGACTTGTTTATTAGAGGCCCACACAGGCACCAGCAATGTAACAGAAAATCCCTATTCATGGTCCTGATCATGCAACTACTTACACATATGGTTAACTTTATTCATAAGCAGACCCACTGACTTCAGTGAAACTGCTCATGGTAAAGTTGGGACAACTCACATGGCAAAAGGCAAAAATGATTCTATGATCAAGGTCTATATTCTGGGCCTGAGAACCTATTGACTTTTCTCCTCTCTCTACCAGAAGAGAACTGCAGTTATATGGTATTCTCTTTTGTTTTATAATTAGTTTTTATAATAACTAAAAATTATAACTATAATAACTATAATTACATAGTTTTATGTAACTATGGGATGGTTTAAATTATTGTACAATCTCATTTATACAGTACTAATATTTACATTTGCATGACAATGCTGTATACATATACCATCCTACACAGTTATTATTGGACAGTACATTTTGCAATTTTTATCCAAAATTTAAAAAAAAAAATGAGTCAGAGACCTTGTTACAAAGTCTCTCCCTATTTCAAACTAATCAAGTTAAAGAATATATTATACTATCAATATTCTCAGTATATTTTTCAGAAGAAACATTTCCATTAAGTTCACCAGTGGCATTGCCTCATTTCTTGTTCATACCAGGAACAAGTGCCTTTTGTTTAAAGGAGCAATCAAGCAAGTAGCCTTTTTCTATTCCTTCACCCCTTTTATCTGAGAATGTTCACCTGGTTACTTTGGGCTTGTAGAAACCTTTGTTAAAATATATGGGAGCACATCACTAACATATTATTACTAAGTTGTAGGACTATTAAAAACATTGAAATATTTGGAGAAATCTTCTGTCTGGCTAAGAGATGACTCTCAGTCCTGTAGCTGGCGGCATCAGAGAGCACTGTTCCATGAAGTACGGTGAGCACAGAAAAAAGTTTTAACAGAACACTCTTTTAGTAGCAACAGTGCCATTTGTGATAGTGGTTTTGTGGCCAGTGTGATAGTAACTTCTGATAGCTACTGCTCTGTGTGGATTCGAACTGGTGACATATTAGAGACTTCATATTCCATTGCCAATCATCCAGTCTCCCTGTGCCCCAATTATTTTCCAGAGTAATTGATTTGACTACTTCCCCCATGATCATAGCAGTTTAAGGATCAACTTTTGCCCCTCAGTTTGGAAACACACATCTTATCCATTCCATAAAGAAAAGAAATAATAAACCCGGAGAATAAAGATGATCATGAAGCAGTTTAAATTATACTTGTACCTTTATTTTAACTCTGTCTTTGATTTATTTTTGTACACACTCTACTCTCTTGAGACTAGGAAATCACTTTCAATTTGTTCTGTTGCCTTCAATTTCATGCACATTAAAATACTAAACATGTGTTCCACTTGCCTTTATACTGTACTTCACAGTACTGACAAGCATCCATCAACATAAACTCAACAAAACAATTTAAACAATGCCGCTAACACATTTAAAATGCTTTTTTCCAAGTACTTGTAAATTAGTTTGACAGTGTTCAGGTGCCTTTATATTATAACAATATATTTTCATGGTTTTAGAAAAGAGACTTAAAACTTATAATTTATGCTGTACAAAATGTCACTCTCCCTTTTTAATGGAAGCTTACAAAATCAAAGTTCCATATTCTTTGCAGAAATCTTTTTCCTTTAACTTTTATACTATAAACTCACATCACACTGAAATTTCCCTTTTAACAAAAAATCCTTTTCTCCATCTCTTTCAATTGCAAATGTATGCTTTGTTTAGTCATCTTAAACTTACATTTAGGATTCACATTTCTCGTTGATCCCAGTAAGAAACTGCTCCTCTGAGTATGTATTTGTAATCCATGCCAATATTATCAAAATCTTTACACAATATTTTAACCTAATGAACTCATTATTCTCTTATAATCTCTATCAGAAGGAGTTAAAATAAATAACACTAATGAATTTCACCACCACATGAATTGCCTATGTCCCAGACAAATTGGGTCTATTTCACTTGAAAAGTGGGCTGTGGGTCTTTAGACACACCGCTGGCATACTAGTCTTCCAGTTCTGTACCATGGCTTGAGGCAGCTTCATCTGTGGGAGCTTCAGGCAGCTCTGCTATGTCTGGGCTCTGCAAATCTCTGGCAATTCTTCAGTGATTCTACTAACTGCCATTTTGGCTTGCTGAAAAGTGTTTTAAAGAGAGCTTCTTTGAAGTCTCATAGCTTTTGGTAAAGCCTCTGTACCTGTTCTTAATTCCTTTTGGCAGTTCCTCTAAGGTACTACTGATGATTGCCCCCCTCCCCCCCTTGGCATTATCTTTAGACACTTGGCTTTCTCCCACAGGACCCAATTTATTTTCCCGTTGCTTTGTATTTAACAATGATTCCCAGCTCATATGCTCTAGTACAGCTTTTTCAGTACAAAACCCATCTTGGTCATGGCTCACTCTTCTTTATTTTTCCTATATAAACCATCCTAACACAATCCACTGGTTCAGATGAACAGTTCAAACTGCTCATGTGCTCTGATGGTTCTGGCTCTGCCATGATCCCTCCTGTCTTGAGTCCAGCAGTAAAAAAGATCATGTAAAAGACAAGTTTATTTTACCCATCTGTTTTCTTTTCAGTCATCTTTCTCCCAAAGCTACAGAATGTGCTGATGGAGATAGGAGTTTATCTCTACAAATTCTTCCTTTGCTCCAAACTAGAATTTTCTTTGGCTCCAATTTTAGATCTGGTTTTGGCCTGATGTCTGAGCTGGTTTCTTTGGATCTCTTTCTGGTACTAAGTAAAACTGAAGAGCTTATAGAGCTGTTGACTTCAGACATAATTTGTTGATTATATGGTGGAGTTCATAGTTGTGGGTCCTGGCTGCAAAAGGTTGCCTTTGAGCTCCATTCTTTCCTCTTTCAGAGAAATCAGAAGATCGTAATGGAGGTGAGTTTTTTTCCCCAAAGGGTCCAATACAAGGGCTAATGAATTGTTCTATTCTGTCATTTAGAAAATATGTATATGTCTTTGGGGACTTCTGTAGTTTTTAAGTGTGAGGGGTCTTTACTTGGTGCTATGATCATTGCCAAAGTTTCCTTGCTGGTGAGATAGCTGAGCCGGAAAGCTAAACTATAGCTCTACTCTTCAGGCTATCAAAAGTTCAATTTAACAAAAAGAATCTATATGAAAGTCCATATCTCCACTAAAACCTTCAAGGGAAGTCTGTGACCAGCAATATAGGCTGAATCAATCTTCACCCAGTCTCTCACTCTTTAGGTACAAAACAGACATCCTCTAGTGGTCCCTGAGATCTGAAGGGAATTCCTGCCCCTTCCCTCTTTTGAGACCTATGACATTTTACCCTAAATGACAAAGCAGGAGTTTCATGCAACTCCAAACTCTCCCATACAGGTAACAGGAGCTTCTCTTGCCCTCCCTCCCCCCTCCCCACAAGATACATCCTTCAGCATGGTCCTTTTAGCCTCCCTCTTGGGGACTAGTTTGGCCCAAAATATCAGCATCTTCTGGAGTTCTCTGACCCAGCAATCTATCTCTCATTCATGGCTTTTTAACAGGTTTTATCCAAAACTCCTCCCAGGCTTATTACCAGGTCATTGGACTGGAGAGACCTGCCACTTTACTAATAGGTCTCAAGAGGCAGGTCATGCTCCCTCTCCTGCCCCTCTACTGTAGAAGAAAGGGAGCTGCTAAATCCCTGTCACTTTTCCATCTTGCTTTGCTGTGTGATATTCCAACTCCAGGATGTCCCTCTAGACTGCAAGCTTTGATATGCTTTACTCTCAGAACTGAGTGGTGCCAGATAGTAGGTCTGGTTTACAGGACCACTACACTTTGTCATAACACATTTTGGGGGTTATTTATATGACAAATATGCAGCATTTGATGTTTATATACATTTATTTTCACATAAAAATAATAAGCCCTTATTTCATTTCCATACGTTTTAGAGCATAAACATAAAAGGATAAAGGATTTTGACATGGGAATCACCAGACTGTATGTTTACTTGTACAAGTGGAAGCAAGTACCTTTACTGATCTAACAATTACTATGCAGTCTTACTAATTTAAAATGTAACCAAAGATCTAAAATCTCTCCTGAAATGTAGCAGTATTCCTTATCGCTTTAATTTAGTAATTGCTTATTCAGACTCTCTGGCTTCTACTGGCTTTGACTCTGAAAACCCATGCTGATGTATTCATGTTAGCTTTTAAAGAATGCAGTTTACTGTACCTAGCTCCCAAAGGAATAATTAATATCTCAACATAGATTGTCTTTGGCAGCTGAAATCCTGTTTTTTACACGGCATCTTAGGCTATTACTTTGCACAGGTGTTACAGGAGCAAAAAGTTCATCAGTTCCAGTTTCTGGCTCATGTGACTGACACTCAAGGGACTTGGAAAACATCATTGGAGAAACCTGCTTTCAGTCATCAGTTACATACTTCCAAATTGTTAATGGTCTCATTAGACATACTACAGAGAGAATGTCTGAGTTATTAATTGCAGCTTCTCCTATATGAAATTGCTTTCACAGATCCCTGCTCAGACTCTTTTGCGGAGTCTCTCAGACTCCAAAATGTTGTAAAGCCATATAATCATTAGTGGTCTAGTGTCTTCAGTTTGCTATTGGAGACAGTGTCTACAATGTAACCTATCCCTGAGGCTTTATTTAATTACCTCAGGTACTAGTTGCCACTGAAAACATTTGGTATGATTTTGATTTTGCATATTCATATTTAAAATAGTGCAGTACTTTGTTTTCTATTCACTTTTAATTGTTAGTAGCTTCTCCATGTTTGATACTAATATTTTTAAAACTAACTATATTTTTCTCCTGTCCCAGTAAGTTTAGGTGTGCTGTGTCTCCCTATTGACTTCGTGTCCAACTTGACTACCGGTTGCATTTGAAAAGCCACCTGGGAGGTTTTCTAATTAGATCTCTAAATTAGATTCCTGGATCCCAAATTGGATTCCTGGTTAAATTCAAAACCAATTTGAAGTTCTATCAACAAGTCTTGCTTTTTTGTCTTTTATAAATAATTGTTCTTCCATGTTGAGATAATGTTGTCATCAAACTAACTCTCAGATCCACTAGCTTCAATGTCTTCTAAGTGTTCTACATTTTCAGTTCCAAAGCACTGAAGGAAGGACACTAGAAAATTCAAGGACTCAACATGGACACTCCCCTCCTTCTGTTAGCATTTGATAGCAAGAATGTTATTGGCACAGGTACAGGCATCATATTCAGTCTTAGGCTTATCTTCTGCCTCTCTATCAAATTGGACATCATATATGGCCTAGGTCCCACCTCTTACCACAACATCTGTCTTAGCATTGATAGCCTAAACACTGACAATTAAGTCACATCTACTTTTCCAGCTTTTAGACTTCCCTGCCCTTTATTATGACAAGACACATGGTGACTTAGGTAGGTATCTGTGTCTGCTTTCTCTTTCTTCAGCAATGCTAAGCTTATTGATAATCTCATTGACACAAAAGGTCATCTTAATATACTGTATTGCTCAATGAATGGGACCACCTTCTGCTTTAATGCCAATGTATGCAGTATTGAGGCCAGTAAGTGGGCCCAAGATTTTCCTCAGCACAAATAAGTTTCTAGAAGTCAACCTCCTCTCTAGTTCTGAAGGAGTCTTGGCCTAAGAATTGGAGCATTACTAGTCAGCAAGAAATCCTAAGGACTCCATGCACAAACTTCAAATTTCTATTCCCTCCCACTGAGGCTCTAGATCTGTTAAAATAAAAGTTTACTTTTATTGCTATAGAGTAGTGTTGATAATTTTTACAAAACAGGATTTTTTGAACTACAAAATATATAATTTACATCTTAATTAAATAAAGCAATTTATCTTAATTTAGGGTACAGCAAGCTAGTCACAGGAGAGTTCAGTGGAATCAGTGGAACTTGATGGTTCGTACCAGCTGAGAATCTGACCCTGTTTAAGTGCCTGATTTCTCAAGGCCCATAACTTTCTCCCTTCATCATCATTAGCATTGATAACAGTGGAACAATAAGTGGAATATAGTGCTATATAAGGTAAGGGTGGAATAATCACGCCCACAGAATTTAGATCTCCACTTAGAATTTAAATTCTAAATTATGAATTTAGATTACTCCTGTAGGTAACTCTTCATTATAGATATAATCCCCCCAAACCATTAGAATTGCTGTGTTACTTCTGTGGAGAAAGGGAAAGATGCAGAGCAAGTATGCAGGGGCCCTTGCACCTCCCGTGTACAGCAGAGATGTCCTCTGCATAAAATGGTGGCTACAAAACCCCCATATGGGGGCTGCATGAGGGTTTGACCCATGGCTTTGAAGTATCTGCCACTGAGGGACTGCAGATTTCTCCCTGTGTTCAAACTTCAGTGTGTGGAGTGGATTCCATCCCACATGATACCCACAGGTCTCTACACAAAATGTATTTACTCCTGCTCTGAATGGGAAGAAGTAGGTGGAATTTGACCCATCTGAAAGTCTCCCAGCTGGACAAGTAATGTCAAATCATGAGTTCTTTTTGTAAAGAAAAACTCTGACCAAGCCAGTGGAAAGTTCAAATAGCACTAAGTGAATTAGCCCATGGAGAAGCTAGAAATGTATGACACCACTGTATAGTTATTGGTAATAAAGCTATATTCATTAAATAGAAATTACAATAGCTACAGACATTAATGACTGCATTAGAAATCTTTGTAATTGACAGAGAATGGATGTCCTAGGCCTGGTCTACACTAGGAGCTTATATCGAATTTAGCGCCGTTACATCGAATTAACCCTGCACCCGTCCACACCAGGAAGCTACTTAGATCGAAATAGAGCTCTTTTAAATTCGACTTCTGTAATCCTCGAAAACGAGAGGAGTAGCGCTAAATTCGAAATGGCAATATCGAATTAGGCTAGGTGTGGATGGAAATCGACGGTAATAGCTCCGGGAGCTATCCCACAGTGCACCACTCTGTTGACGCTCTGGACAGCACTTCGAGCTCGGATGCTCTGACCAGCCACACAGGAAAAGCCCCGGGAAAATTTGAATTCCTTTTCCTGTCTGGCCAGTTTGAATCTCATTTTCTGTTTGGACAGCGTGGAGAGCTCAGCAGCACTGGCAACGATGCAGAGCTCTCCAGCAGAGTTGGCCGTGCAATCTAATAGAAAGAGGGCCCCAGCATGGACTGATCGGGAAGTCTTGGATCTCATCGCTGTGTGGGGCGATGAGTCCGTGCTTTCAGAGCTGCGCTCCAAAAGAAGGAATGCAAAGATCTACGAGAAGATCTCTAAAGCCATGGCAGAGAGAGGATACAGCCGGGATGCAACGCAGTGCCGCGTGAAAATCAAGGAGCTGAGACAAGGCTACCAAAAAACCAAAGAGGCAAACCGACGCTCCGGATCCCAGCCCCACACATCACGTTTCTACGAGGCACTGCATTCCATCCTAGGTGCGGCCGCCACCACTACCCCACCAGTGACCGTGGACTCCGAGGATGGGATATTGTCCACGGCCGGTTCCTCCTCGGAAATGTTAGGTGACGGGGAAGATGAGGAAGGAGATGAGGAGGACGAGGCAGTCGACAGCGCTTGCACCGCTGATTTCAACGACAGCCAGGAGCTCTTCATCACCCTTACCAAGATCCCCTACCAACCGTCCACAGCCCTTACCCCGGACACCGAATCAGGGGAAGGATCAAGCAGTGAGTGCTTTAAACATCTAAACATTTCATTTTAACATAAGTGGAATATTTATATTGTTAAGAATGGGCTTTTCAGTCACTCATTTAAACATAGAAACTTTTATTTATAACAAAACAGGAATATTAACTATATTAGTAATTTGTTGTTCATGATTTAGTTGGCTTAGTGAACTATTTACTCCTAACTATGTATAGAAAATCAAGTACTGTCCGGATATTCATGATTAGTCCACCACAGGACGCTCCACTCTGTAGTCCGTAATGCTGAACTTAAATGAAAAGGCGGTCAATGTGCCCGGGAATGGACAGACAGTCCTCCTGGGATAGCTCGGCATAGCTCTCCTGCAGGTACCGCTCCAGCATGCGCACGAGGTTCAACGGCAGGGCGATCTTGTTTGGTCCCCCGTGGTAACACACGTTCCCACGCCATGAGTCCATCAGGTAGTCGGGGATCAGTGCGCGGCACAGCATGGCGGCATACGGCCCAGGCCTCTGCATGCTTTCACGCAGCATCCTTCCCCTCTCGGTCTCCGAGATCCTCATGAGTGTTATGTCACACATGACGCCCTGCTTTAAATTAGGGAGGGGAATGTTAGTATTGGCACTGCTTTACAGCCACGCTGTGGAGGCGGCAGAGGGGCAGCATACAGGGATCTTTCCTGGGGACAGCCGCGAGGTGGTGGGACAGGGGTAGAGCTCATGCTTCCCTGATTGCTGCCAGCAGAGAGTGGCCTTGCATTCAGTGCGAAAGGAGCCCAGTGCTACTATTACATGTTTAAGCTGCCACTAGTCTACGGCTTACCATGTTTTCCTGCAGCAGAAGTAGAGGTGTCCTGCAACGCTTCTCTGATCGCAACTGCAGGACCCCAGACACTTAAGGCGCGGGCCGAAAATTCGACCTTGTCCTGAGTGCGCATGTGAAAGGTGCAGTGCATGGTGTTGTTCACAGAGAAAGACTATGCTCTTTGTTAGCAACTTCATTTATCTGTCTCAGGAATTTACTCCCTTTTTCCCATTCCCACAGACACATCTGCGACTGTCTCCCAACCCAGCCTGGCATCACACTCCCAGAGGCTAGCGCAGATTAGAAGAAGGAAGAGAAAAACTCGTGAAGACATGTTTTATGAACTTATGGAGTGCTCACGAGAGCAGGCAGCCCAGACGACACAGTGGAGGGAGAACTTGTCACAAATGCACAGAGCAGTCATGGAACGGGAGGAGAGGTGGCGCCAGGAGGACCAGCAGGCTACTCAAACCCTGCTTGGACTAATGAGGGAGCAAACGGAGACGCTCCGGCGCCTTGTGGATGTTCTGCAAGACCGGAGGCAGGAGGACAGAGTACTGCTGCTGTCTATCTCTAACCGCCCTCCCCCGCCACCAAGTCCCACACCCCCCTCACCAAAAGTACAAAGAAGGAGGGGCGGCAAGGTCCGTTAAAACTGTCAGTCGGCCACTGCACACTGCTGCAGCAATGGAAGGCTCTCGTTCCAAAGTTTGAAAAGTCCTTTCCTACCCATCTCACACTAGCCCATGTCCAAGTTTCCTCCCCCCCCCCCCCCTTTTCATGTGCGGTTCATAATAAAACATCTGTTTCTGTTAAGTACTGTTTCCGAGAGTGTCTTTTGGAGGGGATTCTGTCTGAAGGGGGGGAAGGGGTTTGTTACTTGGACAGGACAGTCACCTGTAGCAGGCTACAGAGGCGGGGGCAGGTCCAGCATCAGGACACATACACAGCACAGTCACCAGTTACCCTGGTCAGTCTGGGAGGCGGTTTTCTTGTTCTGGGGTGCGAGGGGGTTGATCTGTGACTTTGTGTCGGGGGAGGGCAGTTAGAGATCCTATGCCGCGGTCCTTATCCTGGATCACAGAGCCACGCAGCAGGGGATCTGTTACCCTCCGCCCCCTGCCAGAAAGTCACTTGGCCGACACATACATCAAGTCCCGCCCAGGACTGCTGGCAGGCTGCGTTGAAACAACCAATCCAGCACTGTGGAGCCTGTCATTCCCGGACTTTAGAAGCATCATTTGCATCAAAACACTAAGCCCGTCCCCGGTTTAAAACATTCCCGCGAAAACAGTAAAAAAGAGAACCTTGTTCATTAACAGAACAGAACAGATTTTATTTGTTGGGAAGGTGGGGAAGGGGGTATGTAACTTGGAAGGATAGTCAACAGTAACTGGGTAAAGAAACGGGGGCAGGTTCAGCATCTGTGTCCACAAAGTAAAAAGTCACTGGAGACCCTGTTCAGTCAGGAACCTGGCTTTCAAAGCCTCCCTGATGCACAGCGCGTCCCGCTGTGATCTTCTAATCGCCCTGCTGTCTGGCTGGACGTAATCAGAAGCCAGGCTATTTGCCTCAAGCTCCCACCCCGCCAGAAAGGTCTCCCCCTTGCTCTCACACAAATTGTGGAGCACACAGCAAGCAGCTATCACAATCGGGATATTGGTCTCGCTGAGATCACAGCGAGTGAGTAGGCTTCTCCATCTCCCCTTGAGACGGCCAAAAGCACACTCCACCACCATTCTGCACTTGCTGAGCCGGTAGTTGAATAGTTCTTTCCCTGAGTCCAGTGCGCCAGTGTAGGGCTTCATGAGCCAGGGCATTAGCAGGTATGCAGGGTCCCCGAGGATGACTGTTGGCATCTCCACATCCCCAACAGTTACTTTGTGGTCCGGGAAGTAAAGACCTTCCTGCAGCCATCTACACAGACCAGAGTTCCTGAACACCCTAGCATCATGAACCTTGCCAGGCCATCCAACGTAGATATTGGTAAAACGTCCCCGATGGTCCACCAGTGCTTGCAGCACCATGGAAAAGTAGCCCTTCCGGTTGATGTACTGGCTAGCCTGGTGGTCCGGTGCCAGGATAGGGATGTGAGTCCCATCTATAGCCCCACCGCAGTTTGGGAATCCCATCTCGGCAAAGCCATCTCTGATGAGCTCCACGTTTCCCAGGGTCACTACCTTAGATAGCAGTAGCTTGACGATTGCCCTGGCTACTTGCATAACAGCAACCCCCACGGTAGACTTGCCCACGCCAAACTGGTTAGCGACGGACCGGTAGCTGTCTGGCGTTGCGAGCTTCCAGAGGGCTATGGCCACTCGCTTCTGGACAGTCAGGGCTGCCCGCATCCGGGTGTCCTTTCGCTTCAGGGAAGGGGACAGCAACTCACACAGTTCGAGGAAAGTCCCCTTCCGCATGCGAAAGTTGCGCAGCCACTGGGATTCATCCCAGACCTGCAGCACTATGCGGTCCCACCATTCCGTGCTGGTTTCACGGGCCCAGAATCGCCGTTCAACAGTATCAACAAGACCCAGTGACAGCGAGATGTCCTGGGCGCTGGGTCTCATGTTCTCAGAGAGGTCGGAGCTAGTGTCCGACTTCATGCCGTCACGGTAGTGCCGTAGCCTCCTCTCATGATTGATCTGCAGCTGCCTCTGGTACAGGTGGAGGAGAAGCTGTGAGGCGTTGAGAACTGCCACAACTGCAGCGATGGTCGCAGCGGGATCCATGCTCGCACTGCTGTGGCGTCCGCGCTGTCAGTAATCAGAAAAGCGCGCGAACTGATTTCCCGCCGGCGCTTTCAGGGAGGGAGGGAGGGAGGGCTTGAGTGACGGACGGATGACGACAGGCGCCCAAAAGCACCCTCGACACATTTTTTTACCCAGAAGGCATTTGGGGCTCGACCCAGAATTCCAATGGGCAGGGGGGACTGCGGGAACTGTGGGATAGCTGCCCACAGTGCACCGCTTCCAATGTCGACGCTTGCCCCGTTAGTGTGGACTCACAAAGTCTCACAAAGTCGAATTACTGTCCTTAGTGTGGACACACACGTTCGACTTAGTAATATCGATTCCACATAGTCGAATTAACTAAAATCGAAGTACTCTCGTAGTGTAGACAAGGCCCTAGAGAAAGTACATGTAGGAGTAACAATATGAAACAAAGTAAACAGAATAACAACAGAAAAAGGTAGGCTTCATTTTAGGAAGACATTTCTAATGGTGAGATCTGTTAGATTGTGGCATAAGTAATGGTGGAAGCTTCATTGGACAGAATGTTGTCAGACATCCAATAGAAAATAATCCTGTATTGTCAGGGAGATGGTCATGAGCTACAATTAAAGAAATCAGAAACAGAAAAATCATATGATTGCCCAGTTTGGTCAGAACTGTTTAATATAAGATATCAAATACCACAGTAAATATCCTAGCTAGCTAGATATAAAATTGTGTGTCAGCATATTAAATAGTTCCCTCTCTCCTTCTTGTTTGTGGAGATGGAATACGGTAACAGACTGTAATAGTCAAACTACTTTTGGACAAAATCTTGCCCCTTTTGTTCAGGGCCGGCTCCAGGTTTTCTGCTGCCCCAAGCAGCAGGGAAAAAAAAGCCGATTGGCGGCACTTCGGCGGCATCTCAATCGCGCCGCAACATTCGTCGGCGGCACTTTGGCGGCAGCTCAAAGAGGAAGAGAGGGACTGAGGGACCCACCATCGAATTCCAGATGTGCTGCCCCAATAGCGGACGGACTGCTGCCCCTTTGTATTGGCTGCCCCAAGCACCTGCTTCCTTAGCTGGTGCCTGGAGCCAGCCCGGCTTTTGTTGCTCCAGTGTAAAAAGATTCCTGAGACAGGAATGGAACTGTCTTGTTAATAACATACCTAGCTCTTATATAGTACTTTTAAACAGTAGATCTCAAAGTGCTTTACAAAGGAGGTCAGTAGAATATCCCGATTTCATGGATGGGGAACCTGAGGCACAAAAGGGTGGTGTTAGTCAATCAATTTTCCATAGTTTTCTGCTTAGAGTTGTGGAGTCAGCTGCTGTACCTTCCTGGTGCTTGTAAGACCCTGGATTTTTCTCCTCTCCAGTACTTCATTTCAGTTCAATAAAGCCAATGAAAAGTATGTCAGTTGGGAATGAAAAAATCTCATGCACAATTACAAAATGGGCAACAACTGGGTAGGTAGTATTGCTGAAAGGCATCTGGGGGTTACAAAAACAACAAGGAGTTTGGTGGCACCTTAAAGACTAACAGATTTATTTGGGCATAAGCTTTCGTGGGTAAAAACCTCACTTCTTCAGATGGGGGTTACAGTGGATCAATTCGCAGCAGACAACACATGTATTTTAGATATAAGGTTGCATTTTGCCTTTTATATTGAGCGCCTGCCGGTATGGTGACACATCACACACGGTTGGGCAACAGAATTCGGTTTGCAGGCAGCCATGGTAAGCAAAAGGGTACATGGGGTTGGCTTCTTCTGTGTTCATAACATGTGGGAATGGTTTTAAACTGCAGCACCCTCCTTTCCCATAGCAACCAATGCCAGTTGTGTTTGCCATTTAAAAGGAGGAGCTGTGTTTAAAAGGAGGGGCTACGGTTGCCATTTAAAAGGAGGAGCTGCGGTGGATGTGCAGCACACCCCTTCCCCCCAGTGTGGCTATTCTCCGGGATGATCCCTTTCAGCCAAGCGCAAACAGCCCAGCATGCCCAGGGTCTAATGTGTCGGGGATCACCAAACAGAGGGGATTACCGTTCCCTTACATAACTTCCCCTATTTCAACCAGGTGACCATGAATGATATCACTCTCCTGAGGCTGACACAGAAAGATAAAGACCGAATGTTGCATGAATGCAACGAAAACCCAGGACCATTCACTACCATGCTTTATGCTGCAATGATTCCAGACAACTTGCTACTGGCTTCGCGTGGTAAAGTGTCCTACTATGGAGGATGAAATAAGGCAGCTCTCCCCAGAAACCTTCTGCAAAGGCTTTCAGAGTACCTCCAGGAGAGCTTCATGGAGATGTCCCTGGAGGATTCCCGCTCCATCCCCAGACACATAAACAGACTTTTCCATTAGCTGTACTGGCAGCGAATGCATCCCAATAGTTCAGGGCAAATCAAACATTAAACACAATTACTCACCACTCACCAGAGGTGCCTTCTCCACCATCAGGGTCCGGGAACAATAGGCCCTGGGAGGGTATTGGCTCCAGGGTGAGGAAAAGGTCCTGGCTGCTGGGGAGAACGGATTCTCCCCTTCCCTGCTGCACATTATCCTCCTCTTCCTCCTCTTCCTCATCCACAAAATCCTCATCCGTGTTGCCTGAGGCTGCCACCTTGCAGGTGTCCACGGAGAGTGTTGGGGTACTGGTAGGGTCCTCCCCCCAGAATGGCATGCAGCTGATCATAGAAGCAGCATGTCTGGGGCTGTGACCCAGATTGACCGTTTGCCTCCTTTGTCTTTTGGTAGGCTTGCCTGAGTTCCTTAATTTTCATGCGGCACTGCTGTGCATCCCTGGTGTAGCCTCTGTCCACCATGCCCTGTGCGATTTTGGCATATATATTAGCATTTCTTCTGCTGGATCGGAGTTCTGCCTGCACAGATTCTTCTCCCCACACTGCAATCAGATCTAGTGTCTCCCGTTCGCTCCATGCTGGAGCTCATTTGCAATTCTGGGACTGCAGGGTCACCTGTTCTGCTGAGCTCGCCATGCTGATCAAACAGAAAATGAATTTCAAAAGTTCCCAGTGCTTTTCCTGTGTACCTGGCTAGTGTATCAGAGTTGAAAGTGCTGTCCAGAGCGGTCACACTGGAGCACTCTGGGATAGCTCCCAGAGGCCATTACCATCGAAATGCACAGCGCTGTGTCTAGATACCCCAAATTCGATCCAGGAAGGTCGATTTTAGCGCTACTCCCCTCATCAGGGAGGAGTACAGCAGTCGATTTTAAGAGCCCATTAGGTCGGCAGAACGAGGTTGGTTGTGTAGACACATTCATTATAAAATTGACCTAACACGGCTATATTCGACCTAACCTCATAGTGTAGACCAGGCCTGAGACTCTGTGCTTGTGAGAGGGGAAGTATTGCCTCTTAGAGGCACCCAGGGCATGGTATGTAATTGTCCCAGATTACCTGATGGGGGTTTGAGCTGGTTTTGTGTTGAATTGTTGAAAAGGAACCCCTAGATATTGAACCCAGCCCTTGTTACTGCCAATGTTGACTGGCAAAAGGGTTGCACCAGTGAAGGCAAGACAAGAAGTAATGGGCTTAATCTGAAGCAAGGGAGATTTAGGTTAGATATTCAGAAAAAAACTTTGTAATTATAAGGATAGTTAAGCACTAGAATAGGTTATCAAGGGAGTTTGTGACATCCCCATCATTGGAGGTTTTTTAAGAACAGGTTAAACTCCTGTCAGCAATACTGTTGGTATTCTTGGTCCTGCCACAGAGAAGGAAGATGGAGTAGATGACCTCTTGAGGGCCCTTCCAGCCTACATTTCTATGACTCTGATTTGTTGCCTTTTCTGTTTGTCTTAAACAATTATTCAGACTTTATCATAAGCAATCATACTGTTGTACTGTAACCAACAGTGTTCTATTTTGTATATTTCCCCTTAATATTAATCATTTATTCTATTGGTCTATGGTATATCTAGCAAAATAATACAAGTCTAACATCCCACCGCCAGAAAAACAATGAGGAGTCCGCTAGCACCTTAAAGACTAGCAGATTTAAGGTGCCACCGGACTCCTCATTGTTTTTGTGGATATAGACTAACACGGATACCCCCTGATACTTCCTCCCTGGGTTACTCGGGAGCAGGCAACACTCACCTGTGTGCCAGGGCATCTGATGTTGACATTAAAGGAGATTGTGAGTATCCCAGTGGTGATGTTGGATAGGTGGGAATCCACTATCTACCCCTCTGCTGCAGTCCATTTACTCCTAAAGGAATTTAAAATTAGCTGTGCCTCCACCTGGCTTGCCCCTGTACACACTCAGGTCCCTTGGAAACCTCTGGGAATAAACCTATTCTAATAATAATAATTAATAATCTGTGGCCTGGGTGTAACTAAAAAAATATCAGTTATAAGTAATATACATCCAATATAATTAAATTAGAGTTGACACACCTTTACTTAAAATAAAACAGGGTATAACAAACTAAGATTAAATGTCACTACAGATTTAAATCTACAGGGGGCAGTTGAATTAAATCAATTAACACATATAGTATACAGTAATAAATGAAACTTATCTAACTGGCATTTACACTGCCACCATTTTCCCCACCCCAGAGTGTACTTGCTTGCGTGGCATGCTGGAAGATCTGCAGCTGGAGACAGCACTCTGTGTGTCAGTCCAGCCAAGGCAACAAACTGCACAACCCCTCTGACGATTGGAGTTGGCTCCACCAAATGTCAGCATCTCTGCGTCCTGGTTCGGTGGGAAGATCACTCTGCCTCTCCTCAGACTCAGTCTCCCTGCTGTGCCCCTACCCTTGCAAGTACTTTCCCAAACAACAGTGGGGGTTACTCTCAGTTCCTTCACTGCAGGCCCACCTCAGTCAGCTCTAGGCACAGCAACAGTCTCTGCCCTGGTTCCAGTGAAGCCACCAACAGCCTCTGAGGTTCCCTGCTCAATCAAAGCCCCTGCAGGCTCTCAGCAGCAGCTCCTGGCTTCCTAGCAGCAGCTCCTGGTATGGACACAGCTCCACGGCAGCAATCTCACTCCTCTCCCAAAATGGAGTCCACCGCCTGCTCTCCCTGGAAGAGAAAGTCTCTCACTCTTTCCTCAAGGCATATGGGAGTTGTAGTCTCTAAGGCTAGATTGTTGTGCACAGGATCTTCCCAACTGGAGCACGCGCAATAAAGTTCAGAGGCCCGTCTAGTAAATGGTGTCTATACAAGGAAGCATATTTTTTTTTTGTACTGGGCAACTAGTAGATATATTAAGCTCAGAAACATAAGTGGCTCATACTTTTAGAAAGCATAAGTACTTACCTGGATATGTACTTTAGTTTGTGCCCTGCTTGAGTGCACTCACAGACCTAGATTTACTTAAGTCACAACTCTACAAGATTCCTGCTGTTGGATCCTTGTGCTGTCACAGAACCTCCCTGAATGCTGTAGAGCTTTATATGGGTGAAAAAGTATGCTGTACACACCAGCTTGCAGTCTTGGGGGGTCTTAGTAATTCATGCCTTAAAATTTGGACCTGAACCTACAGTTATTTGGTGGTCACATTTGATAACCTCAAATTTGTCTATGAAATCTCTGCAGACAGCTGGATCCATGCAAAGAGTTCTATCAAAATCACAGCACAAAATAACATGTAAGATTGTTGTTGCCTACAACAATCCACTGAAGCTCTGCATATCAGCATGCTGATCTTCAACAGAGGAGAATTCAACCACAGAGGAGAAAGAGATAAGAGATGGGATGTGCAGAGTGAAATACTGAAGGACATTTTTATAAAGAAGAAAAGGAGGTATACATTTTTGAGTAATAAAATCATCACAAGCAACCTTGCCATTGCAAAATAATTATAATTCCATAGATTTATTTATACGGATGTTGTTGTGGGCCCTACTGACTCATATATATATATATATGAAGAGAGAGAGAGAGAGAGAGAGAGAGAGAGAGAGAGAGAAAGAGATTTTTACTGACTATATTAAAGCTCATGTGTTATCCTAGTAATCTGGAAAGCTTAATTTTAAAAGTCCTGTTGATTTTAATGAGGCTGTTTTCCAAGCATATCCAGCTCTAATGAAGATGCTTTTTGCTATTAGGAAAGGTCAGGTCACTTGAAACTGCTGAGCCTTTGCACTTATGTCTTTGTAATGCATTACAAGACATCAGTGAGACACACACTGAAAATAAAAATAAAAAGTCACCTTTCTTTCAGCTGCAGGTGCAAATCTGTACCACGTAGATGTATATTTATATCCTGGATTATGAATGAAATATTACAAGGACTCTGTGTGTGTGTATGTGTGTGTGTGTGTGTGTTTATTTCAGTGGCTTAGAAGTATTGGAAGGGAGACCCTTCCCCCCCCCATTGAAACTAGCACATTAAGATCCTCTCTGTTCTTTTATTTAAGAAATGAAATTGCATCCTTAATCAGATTGTACTTTGAAGTTTCTGTATGGATCCTGTGTCCTGTGTTTTATATGCACTGGTGCCAGCTACTCTCACCCTCCTCGCCCCCCCCCCCCCCCCCCGCCATGAGATGGATTTCAGTTTTTGGTAAGAGTTTTTTGCATGGTTCAACATTCAAAGATGAATAATCAAGTTGAAAACGTCTCTTCACTGCAATGATCTCCATCAAAACAAGGTGACCTTCTGTCAGCTTCCATTAAAAAATTTAATCTTAATATGTTGCACTCAACTAAATTTTAATGTTAACTCTTGTTTAAAGGGATGCATCACATTTAAA
Source organism: Emys orbicularis (assembly GCF_028017835.1). Classification (NCBI taxonomy): domain Eukaryota; kingdom Metazoa; phylum Chordata; order Testudines; family Emydidae; genus Emys; species Emys orbicularis. Next base: position 105,033,168 of record NC_088687.1, read on the forward strand.
ATTTCACTAATGTCTACTGGAATAATTAGTATTATGGCAGTAATTAGTAAAACTAAAACCTCCCTAGATACTTAAAAAAGTAAAAGCATATAGTAACAATCTGATGAACATTAGCAAGATCCATGAATTCTGGTTTGTAATAGTTTCAAGTAACATCAATTCTTTTTAAACTAGAAATAGCCGAGCTCCTGCACTTTTTTTTAAAGGAGAAGGTGCTGATTTTAATATTCACTATCTGAAAACAGTAGTGGTAATTGACTTCATCTGCTCATAGTGTTGCTAATAACATGTGCAGATACCATGATTTTTCAGTAGAAATAACTTAATCATTATACTTTCTTTAACTGCAGTTGTGCACTTTTTAAATGTATAAGAACTGTTAAAAGCTTGCAATTCCCTATATTTATTAATCTCTTGATTTTAAGAATTGTGATTGAATGATGCTTTCTTTGAGAGATGACATTTCAATCTTTAAAAGCTGAACAGAATTTATAATAATCTACACAGTGAGCGCCTCATTTATAATATTAGGCATTCATATAGACATAGAATAATTACCATATCAAATTGTTGTTCTATCATCCTTTTATCCCAAAAATTTAGAGAATTATGTTAGGAAAAAAATTTGGAAGTGAAATTCCTAGCAAAGAGCAATGATCCTTCAGACTTTGCAGGAAGTCAAGGAAACCTTTGTTTTATATTATGCTTTCTTTAGAGAGATTTGCAGAATAACACATAGAAAAAACAGTTATTCAGTGTTCACCACTGAATGTTAAAATAAGCTGTTGACTAGGTGATTTTTGCTTAGGAAGAACAATTACATCAAAATATTATAAATGGTTATTTGAATGTTGCATTAATCATATGCTAAGTTTCTTTGAGGATTGACTGAATCATAATAGCATCCAACAGCAAGGGGAGCTCTAAGACAAGTTGGAGTAAATGAAGAGGCTGGTGATGGAAGATTAGAAATGCAGCCAGGAAAAGATGGTGAGAAGCTGGGGGGGAAGGGGAGGCGGTAGGGGAGTGGGAACTGTTATTCAATCTAAGTCATGCGGATGGAGGTGTTTACAAAGTTCATGTAAGAAAAGGAAGAGAAACTAAGAGAAGCAGTCCCATAACTAAATAAAGATGGCCAAAGAACTTTAAAAAAAATCAAGCACAAAATGTAAGAGATGTCAGGTAGCTAAGATGATGATTACAGTGATGAATATGTAATAGCTGAAATACGGAGATCAGATGTGGATTTTACGATGTGCAGCAACCTCCATATGTTACAAAGAAGCTCACTTCTTTCCAAATAGTCAAGTGGAAATAGCCTATGAATTGAAGTTATACTGATTTTTTCCCCCTCATTGGCATGAACACTAACACAACTTTTTGGCTATTTAATCTCAATTTGTGGTGTCTTTCACAAATATATTACAAAATTAAACATGTTTATTTTCTTTATCCTGAGATTTGTGGTATTAACTTCTGGATCTAATTAGAAAAATAGCATAATTTCTGATAAACTGTATATATAATTATCACACTCTTATGTTTAGTATTAACAATCCAGGCCCTAAATTGTAATAACAGTGGAATTTTCTATTATCTCTTTCTATATGCAGTGTCTGGGTAGCTATATGTTACATTATGAAACATTAGACTGAACCTGCAAAAGAACTTGGCAGCTACAGAAACTATATAAGCAATTATACTGCATTCGTCACCTTCAACAAGCATGCATGGGAGGGTTTGCTTCCAGCCCAAAACTGCAGTATTCAGCTTGCAAATCCTTTCTCAAAGACTGCATGGTTCACAAATCCCAAGTGTGTGTGTATACATTCCTGCACAGTATACGTACACATTGAATTTTACAATATATGTACAATAGCATGTAAGGTGTTCCATTGCAGCATACTGTATTAAGAAGCTATTTTTAAAGACTTTGTTGATTTGAAGATGAGATGGTCAAGAGACAGCAAACAGAAATAGTGGAAATAAACAGAGCCCCATCACAATGTTAGCGAAGATGGGATTCCTTATTAGCAATCATGATAGAGAGAATGAGGTTCCTATTGCAGCAGGTATGCTGATGAGTTTTGATGTAGTCCCAAAATATTGAATCCAGTTTCTTGTAGTCCTTATTCTTTCCACAGAAGTTGGTCATCAACTTCTCAAAGTCAGTAATATCCTTTATTTGATTAATCCACTGATCAACCTTTAGCTTTCATATGTGGGATACAGCAAGAAATCTTGTCGTTTGTGATGTAGGTGAGATGACTAGTTAGTCCTCTGTTCTCTATGAAGAAGTTCTCTTTTACATGCCAGCTCAACAGAATCTTCATTCCCAATGCCAGAAGCCATTTGGATGACTTTTTAAAATAATCTTTAGAACCTGTCCCGTAAACTTCTCACGTTTGGGCAGTTTTAACAGAAATGTTAGGTACTAATCCAAGTTCATATTCCAATATGTATATGCCTAGAACTTTACATCTTTGTCAGGCACTTAAGACTGGTCTATAAGATCTTTAATATAAGCTATTTTGAGTGCTTGAGAGAAACTAATTAAAGAGACCAATTTAATATTAAGATTTCCAGAAACCCAGGAGTTCTTGCCCCTATCTTGCCACCGATATTGAAACAGAATCCTCTAATAAATTCAGTGGGGAGTTCTGCTTAGAAAACAATGACACAGTATAGCTCTGTGTTTGCAAAGCTTTGTTTTTACTGATTTATATTTTTTTTTCATAATTTACAGTAAAATATCAATCTGACTTATCAAATGCAGTTTCAGACATCATTTCTTACAGTTTCCACTACAATATGGGCCTGCTCCTGCTCTTGTTTAATGCAATCAGGTCATAAATTATTTTAATGACATTTATCTAGATAATAGGGCATATAATTAGAGGATTTTGAATAGCAGTCTAGTCTCTATAGCTACAAAAATAATACCAAATTGTATTAATTAGTTGGACACAGTGTGATATTAATGGCCTAGTTCTCTTTATTTAGGAAGAACTCCAAATTATTTTGGTGGAGGGTTTTGCCTGAGTAATAAGTTTGGACTGAGGTTTGAAGTAGAAAAATGAGGTAAGGATGAAATCTATGATTTGAAATATTCAGTGTGGGCAGCATGAGAGAGCAGTTTACACTAGAAAAATAATTGTTTTCAAAATCCTAATAGGAATTAATTAAAAATAATTCTGCATTTCTGTAACATTAAACAGTTACCATACAAAAAGTTACATCCACAAAAATCCATTGTATACAATGCTGTCTAATGAAAAAATGTGGTATCCCACAGGGCAGGAATGGTAACTAACAGATTTTTCTATATATTTTAATAGGAAGCTGAGTGTCCCAACTTTCAACCTGATGACATTTGTAATAGTCACCGCTATTCTGTGGATAGTATGCTAGTGAAAAATTCCAATGGAAGAAGATGAATATTTTCAAACAAATGCATTTTTGGATTAGGACTATATATACGTATACTTTCAGGAAATAAAGTTGCCTTCTGAAAAGCAAACAAACAGAAATGGAAAGCAACTGGCTGCCCATAAATTGAAGTTCATATTTGGAGTCAGAAACATCTTGTGAAATCACTTGTGTATGAAGAGATAAATGCACTAAGGAAAAGAAGTATATTTAGGAGCTGTCAATATTTTTCCACTCTAAACTGCTGTATTTCTATCTGACCGGTGCATTCTATCTCATTGCTTGGCAACAGATTGAGAGGAACGGCTAGAGAAACTACACCACGTAGCTGTAGATCCTGGAACGAACTCCATCTACAAAGCCAGAATGTGAGAGAATTGTCAATAGTATATATTTTGCTAGAAAGGTAGAAGGTTTGTGTTGAGTAGAATAAAATCCTATGTCCTCCCTCATAGGATGTTTCCTTTAATTGTTTTGAAAGACCCCAACATTCAATTTTTTCTGTATTTATCAGTAATGGTGGCCAAATGTAGAAGGTAAAGATACATTGGATTGGGGATGTCTTCCTTACTGTAGTGCTGCCAAACTTTGATGCAATAATTGATATAAAAATAGGTATGTATCGTCTATAGAAATTAAATTTACTGTGTTTTTTTGGGGCCAACAGTTTCTTTCATATAGTTTTTGAAATAATGTGTAAATATCAATATGTCTAATGGTACTCACTGCACATGAAACAGATAATGGCCCAGTTGCTACTGAAGTTAATTAGTTGCTTATGACTAAATTGCTAATGTCTTCAAACAGGGACTAATCAGCAGACCAGGTTATAAGCATAAGCTTTTTTTTAGGTAGATTTCTTCAGAGGGGCAGATATGTTTCAAGGGCTAGATCCTCAGCTGATAGCAAATCAGAGTAACTCCACTGAAGTCAATGGAGCTTTGCTACTTTACACCAGCTGAGGATCTGGCTATAAATCTTTGTTCAAACAAATTATTGTCAGAAATATGAAGTCATTGGTTCAGTTGGTAACGATATAAAGCAGACCCACAAATGGTGTACAATATATTGCCATAACTAATACTCTGTAAAAGTACAATTATAAACTTTTTTCAAACAGTACCATAAATAAGCTGGAATTTTAGATCAGGAGTTTACCATCTAAATTAGATATGACATGTCACGCAGATGATCAGATGATGACATGCAAGAGGAAGGGTCACATAATATTACATAGTGTGGCTGTTTAAATCAATGACTTATGTATTATGTTGATTCATTGCCTTTAATGTAGGTTTTAAGATATGATAGAGAATCAGCTTTCTATACTTGAGATCCATAACACTTCATGTAGGAATAATACATACACTGAACTGAAGGATAGAAAAGAAATAGAAATCTGGCCTCCATCAAGCCATACTAGAAGGAATCAGAAAATTCTTTGTTAGATACCAAGTTTGTTTGTTTTTTCACTAGGAGTGCAGCAATCGATGAACTCTGAAAATTTCCAGAGTGATAAATCTAGTTGAAGTTTTGATTCAAAGAGCTTTTGGCTGTAGATCAAGATATGCTTTACTTTTTTTCCCTAGTCACAGAAAACACACTCCTAAACAAAAGCGCTAGCAAATGCTATCCATCATGTTAATAGAAACTCTCATCACCTTGATGAATTGATTTGAACACATATTTCCTAAAATCAGAAGACCTGAAATGGCTGTTTGCTGAATGCAACAGTGGGAGCATGATGTTTTCATAATTCTTTCATGAATTTAATATTGTGTTTAAATTCAAATGGCGACATTCACCATTGACCAACTGGAAAGAATCCATTTCTTGTGTGACTCTAGTTCAAAATAATGACTGACAGTATCAATACTTTGATATATCACAAAATGAAAAACTAAAATATGTCCATTCATCATGGAAAGCCTAACCCACCTGGTCGAAGCATAAACATAAATACATTGAGCCAAAATAACATTATGAGCCATCATTTATGGAGGCTATCAACCATTAAAACATTGACAAATATTGTTGGTTGTGGAAAAGATACTCGGTGTGGCAATGTGTGAGCTCAAAAAGCATGAAAGGTTTATGCCATATAGTCTGTGGGATGCAAGGTTTTTACTGGGATCAAGATGCTTATGAATATCTTTAATCTTTCCAGTCTCCTCACAGCAAATGTTGTAATGTGTGTAACAGTGTGGCTGTTTAAATCAATGACTTATGTATTATGTTGATTCATTGCCTTTAATGTAGGTTTTAAGATATGATAGAGAATCATATCTCTATCATTGCTCTTTCCCCTGGCTGGCTATTCCAAACTCTTGCTAGTCCTGAAGTAAAAAGCAGTGATATGTAAGAGATGAGGAATAACGTGGGGTGGAAATGATGCATGAAGGAGGATTTCATAACAGGTGCTGGAACTGGTTAAAATTTCCCCACTCTTTTACACAAAATTTTGAACTAAAAATAAGGAAAAATTTTGACACCATTTGTGGGTCTGCTTTATATCGTTACCAACTGAACCAATGACTTCATATTTCTGACAATAATTTGTTTGAACAAAGATTTATAGCCAGATCCTCAGCTGGTGTAAAGTAGCATAGCTCCATTGACTTCCCTTGTCATCCAGTCTCAGCATGTAGCAGTCTGAGGTTTAGTGACACCCAAAGCATAGGGATGCATCCCTGACGATCTTGGCTAATAGTCATTGAGGGAGCTATCCTCAGCGGCGGCTCCAGGCACCAGCGCTCCCGCGGATTCGGTGGCAATTCAACGGCGGATACGCCGAAGCCGCGGGACCGGCGGACCTCCCACAGGCATGCAGCCGAATCCGTGGGACCGGGGACCTCCTGCAGGCATGCCGCTGAAGGCAGCCTGCCTGCCGTGCTTGGGGCAGCAAAAAAGCTAGATACGCCCCTGGCTATCCTCCATGAACTTATCTTTATAAAATAGTTATTTTTGGCCTGCACAACATCACTTGGCAACAAGTTCCAACTGTGTGTTTGTGAACAAGTACTTCCTTTATTTGTTTTAAACCTGCTGCCTAGTAATTTCACTGGCAAAAGGACTATGTGAACCTGCCCAGGAGATTTGCACTGTCTATATGGATGGTTGTGTGTGTGTGTGAAGGAAGGCAGAATGCAGAAAATGATGGAGATTGAGACGGCAGCAGACTGAATAAATCCAAGATGAAGATTGTAAGCATGATGGACTCTGAATGAAACTTAGAGATTGGTTCTGGGTCACAGGTGCTGGCTGAAAAGGTTGGGCCTGTAAGTTAAAAGGCAAAAGGAGTCGTTTCTTGGTTCCTCCTGCACTTGGAGAAGCAGGACCTTGTACAAGTTGTAAATAAACAGGACAGCTTCAAAGAAAATACCAGACTCCATCACCAGTTTCTAGTCTCAAGTGGATCATCCCCAGGACCAACACTTTAACTAGCTGCTCAGGTCAAAAAGGGGCAACAGTGTCCTTGAGTCAAGAAGCATAGCAATCTTTCTTCTGTGTAGCTCATGTGATAGTTATATATTTAGAGGAGCAACTATTAGTGAATTTAGAGGCTAGAGAAAATAAGGGATTGGCACTTTAGGAGCAGGACAGAGGTAAACGTGTGGTTGTTAGGAAACTGTTAGAACAGCAGATATACACCTTTGGGAAAGGTTATAAAAAGAACTGGAAATACACTCAGAAATTAGGAAAACAGCTTAGTTGCATCTCTGATTGTGTTATCTGTTCTGGAAATATATGGAAAACTGACAGTTTAGATTCAGATGATGGAAGATGACAGATTTCATTTCATTCTGTATTTCTATTTGATTACGCTGTGCTGTGTCTATGTGGGTGTGGTTACTTGCATGTATTCATTCAGTTTGGTCCTATACACTTCAGTGGAAAGCACCAATTGAGAGCTTAAACTCTTTTAAAAAAACTGTAAAAAGTTGCTAATGACAACTCCCAACAATGTTTTACAAGCTATTTTCCAATTTGGCTGCTTGGCTATATTTGGATTCAATTCCTACCAAAAGAAACAAAACAAAAAACACCTGACTCTGTCAGCTTGTGATATATTTAAACAAACAGTATGTCAAGCTAGGATGTTTTTAAAAGACACCTTTTGTAGGCTTTTTCTGAACTGCTCTGCCAAATAAATACATAACCCTTATTCACTATTTTTATTATCTTTAAAAAAGTAAATGAACTGGAAATAATCACACAATGAGACAAATGTGTAGCTCTACTGGAGTCAGTGGGACTACCTGCATAAGAGAAACAACATGAATTAGGCCATGATAAAAAGCTTGTGCTGTGGAATAGATTTATGACGTGGCTATTTCCTCTACATTCAAGTTTTATGGTGTAAAATGGAAATTGATAACACTGCACACTAACTAAATGCCATTTAAAACTCAATAAAATTAAGAAAGGCTAAGCTGAAACAAATTTAACACATCAACCTATTATATTTACCCATAGACATGAATTAGTATACAGAAAATGTATTCTTGCTTTAATTATTATGGAAAACACTACCTTGTCCATAGTTAAAATTACATCAAGCTTGCATTAAGCCCAGCTTCATTATACACCAATCCATCCCCAAACAAATTTGGCTTACAAAATTGCTTTTTTCCTAAAAATTGTTGTATACTTAGCAGGCAAAAAGGCAGAGTTTCTGCAACATTTGAAGAAAATTCAGCAAATGGTTTTTGAATTGCAGATCATAAAAATGTAACCTGTTTTGAAATGTTGACCTTTGTCCCATATTCTTTGTCTCCCTGTAGCTCAAAAAGAAGTTTGTTACCCTTTCCTGTTTTCCATATACTTAAACCTCTGTGTGATGAAGAGTTTGTCCCTTCTTGCTCGAAGAATTGTTAGTGGGAAATTTTTGCTATTGACTTCAATGAGATCAGGATCTGGTACCATGTCTGTTTCTCCCCGTCTTAATTTGGACCGAATGTTTATGAACACAATGCCCCTGTTGGACGGCTACAAGTTGGGAAAAACATAGGGGTCCTCAGAACCTGATCTGCGTTGTCTCTGTTATATTCTGGGACTGACATGGCTACAACAACTATGGTGACCAGATAGCAAGTGTGAAAAAAAGTGTAGGGGGTAATAAATGCCTATGTAAGACCTGAATGCCAGGATTGTCCCTATAAAATCAGGACATGTGATCACCTAACGACACTGCATACGGCGTATGGGTCCTAAAGCTGACAGATTCTCTTTAAGCTCATGAGGCAGAGGCCTGAGTTTCTAGAGTATACGGTTCTAGTCCCAGCTCTACAGGCTGGGTTTGATATATTATGGATAGGTAACATCATCTTTTGTTAAGGTTGCAGCCACAGATCTTTCTCAAAGTTTAATTTAGATCCCTCTTGTAACTTCAAAAAATACACTCCAATCTTTAGGATTAAGTCTCCTTGACAACTTCATTCTAAAAAATATAGAATAAATAAACTTAATACTTGAAAATGTTCCTTTCTGAATTTTTGAAGTGTTTAATATTATTTAAATAAGCTTTCATTTCATTGTGTTCCTCTAACTGTTCAATAAAATCACATCACACCCCACGATTTAAAACATACTGTAGGGAATTTTTGACTATTTTACAAAAGAAATCGTATGAAAGGGCAGGACATTTAAACAATCACCTGTTATTTGAAAATGAGACACAATAGTTAAGAAAATGGAGGAAAGAAGTGTGATGGCCAATATTTTTGTTGTTGACCTCTGGCTCAGCCCACTTTTCAAAGGTGAAAAAGTCCACAATCTGGCAAAACATTGACTGCTTCCAGATTTTCCACCAAAATGTCCCCTTTGCCTAAGAATATGGGGGACAGTGCTGTCTGGGCTGGACTCATCTCTTCCACTTGGAGGTTTATCTAGTCTTTTATTTCATTAGCTTTTAACATTTGATCATGTGTGCTGTCACTAATCTATTTTTTTAAGACGGTGAAAACCAATCACTGCATGACATTTTTGAAAGTGAAACCACTTGTTTAGGCACCTCAACATGAATTTAGGAGCATCACTTGAGGTGCCCGTTTTTAAAAAATCTTGACTAAAGTTTTTTTATTTTGTAAATTAAAGGGTCTCAATCAAAATGTAGGAGCAGGAATAATTAGATGATTAAGGTTCTACATTACTTTATTCCATCAGTCTCCCCTTTAGCCAGTTCCTTATCCACCTTTTAATTCTCATATTAATCCCCATCTTCTCCACTTTAATAATTTCCGATGTGGAACTGTATTAAATGCCTTACTGAAATCCAGATAGATTAGATCTACTGCATTTCCTTTGTGTAAAATATCAGTTATCTTCGCAAAGAAGGAGATCAGGGTGGTCTGCCATGATCTACATTTTCTAAAACCCTGTTGTATTTTATTCCAATTACCATTCACCTCTATGTCCTTAAATACTTTCTCTTTCAAAATTTGTTCCAAGGCTTGGCGTACAATTGAGGAACTATATTCGAAATTCTCTAGTCATAGAGTCTCACCCCCAAGTTCACAGATTCATTAGAAATCCTTGTTATTGGGCTTGCAATTTCATGTGTCACTTCTTTAATATTCTTGAATGGAGATTATCCTCCCCACCCATCCCCTGATTTAGTCCCATTAAGCTGTCTGAGTTTGACTTCCACCACAGATGTGATAATCTCTACCTCATATCTTTATTGCCATTTGCCACCCTGCCACTATCCCAAGCTCTTCATTAGCCTCAAAAAACAGAGGCAACGTATTTGTTTAGGTGTTGGATCTCCACCCCATCCTCAGTGCTTAGCGGTCCCACTTCCTTTGTTTTCTTCTAATTTATATGGCTATAGAACCTTTCATTACTAGTTTTAATTCCCAGGTCCAACTCCCCTTGGCTTTTGGCAGTTCTCATTTTATCCCTATACTTCCTTACCTCCAAGAGGTAGCTCTCCTTGCTGATCCGTCTCATCTTCCATTGTTTGTAGGCTTTTGTATTTCTTTTAACCACCTGCTTGAGATACTTTTTTTCCTCCAGCTTGGTCTGCACCCCTTCCCTATGAATGTTTTCCCCTTGCTTGGGATGCAGGCTTCAGAAACCTGTATTTCTCCTTCCTGGTCAGCAAGAGCAGCCACTCTTAGGCTTCTTGCTCCCCAGCCATCACCTCTCTTGGGTGGAGACACATGTCTCTCTCCCTCCTGCTGGGGTATTTCCAGGCTACACAATTCCCTGCCCACACTGTGAATTCCACAGCAAAGTCAGACTGCCTATGCAGGCCTGCTTTATTTTTTTCCTCAGAGGTGGTAAACAGTTTAATTGCCACAATTAAGTTGCACACAACTATTTTTAAACAAGCACATTAATTGTTAAGGAAAAAGCATTACAGAGGAAAACATATTAACAACAATTAAAGAACCTACTAATAAGTTTATCAGAGATCACTCCCCTTCGCAGCTCCAGAAGGGCTTTGGCCAGCAATAGTTCTTCCAACATTTCCCTAAAGATTCGTAGCCTCCACTTGGACAGGAGAAACAGAAAGAAAGCACCGAGTCAGGTTAAACTCAGGTTATTTATCCAAAAGTCTTTCTTTGTCTGCTGATCTCTAGAGAATCCAGTTTAAACCGGTATATGCATGCCTCTCTAAGTGATGGTGCCACCATATTCCAATCCACTAAAGAGATGAGAGTCTCCTTGCAAAGGATGCTTTACTTTGTGGATTTCTTCTTACTGTAGGTCAGAAGATGCTTTTTGATATTATAAATCATTAAACCAAAGTTAGTTGTTATACAACTTTTTTCTTGAAATGAGAGCCATGATAGAAGAGAAATAGGTATGCTTTGAAAGAACACACTAAAAATATCTCCAAACACATATTGCTTGAATATCTACCTGTGTGATCTAGTTATTTTACTAAATCTCAGGTGTTTTGATCTAGTCTTGATTCATTTATAGACATTACTCTAATGACCTTATTTACTACAGTTTATTACTTATGTTCAACAACAAAAAAACATATTGCATTATGCAAACTATCCTTCATGTTTACAACACTCCAACTTTTCAATATAATTTTTTGTTTCAACTGTGCTTTTTTCAAGAATGGAAAGAGAAAATGAAATATGAGTAAGGCAAAGCTGACATATTTCTTCCTCCACAATGAGCACTTGAAATGTGCTCAGAAACAAAAGAAGCCATTTGAGAGAGACATTAAGGAATGCAGGTACACAAGGTACTATCTTCAGACGTGTCCTGATTCAAAGCCCATTGAAGACAATAGAAAGATTCCTATTGACTTTAGTTTTGGATCACAAAAAAGAATTAATCTTTGCTCTTTCCCCTTCACTGGTTCTTTATCTCAATGCCTTTACTCATTCCTTGGGACTTGAGGCAATTTTCATGAATTGAGTTGTACATGTTAAATATGGTTTTGTCTGCCTGACATTCCATTTGCTTTTTATGTGGCTATGAAGTACTTTTAGATAATACAGTGGAAACTTAAAGGACTCTAGCCCATTCATGAGTATAATAAACTAATGTGTTTTCATTGAAACATAAGGTTGAAAGGGACCTCGAGAGTTCATCTACTTCAGTCCCCTGCACTCATGGCAGGACTAAGTATTATCTAGACCATCTCTGACAGATTTTTGTCTAACCTGCTCTTAAAGATCTCCAGTGGGCAATTTATTCCAGTGTTTAACAATCCTGATAGCTAGGATTTTTTCCTAATGTCCAACCTAAACTGCCCTCACTGCAATTTAAGCCCACTGCTTCTTGTCCTATCCTCAGAGGTTAAGGAGAATAATTTTTCTCCCTCCTCCTTGTAACAACTTTTTATGTACTTGAAAACTGTTATCATGTCCCCTCTCAGTCTTCTCTTCTACAGACTAAACAAACCCAATATTTTCAATCTTCCCTCATAGGTCATGTTTTCTAGACCTTTAATTATTTTTGTTGCTCTTTTCTGGACTTTCTCCAATTTGGCCACATCTTTCCTGAAATGCGACACCCAGAACTGGACACAATTCTCCAGCTGAGGCCTAATCAGCATGGAGTAGATTGGAAGAATTCTCATGTCTTGCTTAAAACACTCCTGTTAAGACATGCCAGAATGACTTATTTATTTATTTATTTATTTATTTATTTGGCAACAGTGTTACACTGTTGACTCTATTTAGCTTGTGATCCTCTACGGCCCCCAGATCCCTCTCTGCAGTACTCCTTCCTAGGCAGTCATTTGCCATTTTGTATGTGTTAAATTGATTGATTGTTCCTTCCTAATTAGAATGCTTTCCATTTGTCCTTATTGAATTTCATTCTATTTACTTCAGACCATTTCCCAGTTTGTCCAGATCATTTTGAATTTTAATCCTATTCTCCAAAGCACTTGCAACCCTTGCCAGCTTGGTATCATCCACAATTGGATAAGTGTACTCTCTATGCCAGTGTTTCCCAAACTTGGGGTGGCGCTTGTGTAGGGAAAGCCCCTGGTGGGCCGGGCCAGTTTGTTTACCTGCCACGTCTGCAGGTTCGGCCGATCGCAGCTCCCACTGGCCACGGTTCGCCGCTCCAGGCCAATGGGAGCTGCTGGAAGCGGTGTGGGCCGAGGGACGTACTGGCCGCCACTTCCAGCAGCTCCCATTGGCCTGGAACAGTGAACCGCAGCCAGTGGGAGCCGCAATCAGCCGAACCTGCGGACGCGGTAGGTAAACAAACCGGCCCGGCCCGCCAAGGGCTTTCCCTACACAAGCGGCATCCCAAGTTTGGGAAACACTGCTCTATGCCATTATCTAAATCATTGATGAATATATTGAACAGAACCAGACCGAGAACTGATCCCTTCGGGACCTCACTCAATATGCCCTTCCAGCTTGACTGTAAGCCTTTGATGATTACTCTCCAGGAACGGTTTTTGTAACCAATTATGCACCCACCTTATAGTAGCTCCATCTAGATTGTATTTCCTATGTTTGTTTATGAAAAGGTCATGTGCGACATTATCAAAAGCCTTACTAAAGTCAAGGTATACCACATCTGTCATTTCCCGCCTATCCACAAGGCATGTTACCCTGTTAAAGAAAGCTATTAGGTTGGTTTGACATGTTTGTTCTTGACAAATCCATGCTGACTGTTGCTTATCCCCTTATTATCTTCTGGGTGTTTGCAAATTGATTGCTTAATTATTTGCTCCATTCTTTTTCTGGATACTGAAGTTAAGCTGACTGGTCTGTAATTCCCTGGGTTTTCCTTATTTCCCTTTTTATAGATGTGCACTATATTTGCCCTTTCCCAATCCTCTGGAATATTTCATCCTCTCTCATGACTAATTGAATAAGGACAAATAATTCTATTATGGGCAAGTGTCTAATCATCTAAATTAATATTGACTATTTCCTGCAACAGGCCTTATTTCATTTACCAGTTTAAAGCCCAAATGTCAATATCTTATCTAAATATTTAATACTATAATATATTGGGTCAGGTCTTCAGATGGTGTAAATTGGTATATCTCCTTTAATATCAAGTTACACCAGCTAAGGATCAGACCTAATGTTACAAAATTGGTACTTAATAGGGCAAATATACTTGTAAAATCAATGGGACTGCTGATTTAGATAAAGATAAGCACATGCCATAAGCATTTGCATCAGGGCACCTTTCTGTGTTCTATGCCTGATGCCTGAGCATAATAATGAGGTTACTCAACCCATTTTTAATGCCCCCAAATATACCTTCCTTTATAAAAAGGATAACCCTGGTGGATGACAAATTTTTCACTTAACACATTGTTTATTTTTCATCCTGTTATTTTTTTTCAACCATTAAAAGATTGAATATTTCCAGAAATACTTTGGAAATTTTAAATAGCTTAGGTTTTCAGCAATCTCTCTTCATAAAGCTCTCTGGACTGGATTTTACCACCTTCTAAGGAAAGTATATATTCTTACGGTATATGACTCCTGGTGGTGCTGTTGTGCATTGTCTTACAAGTCTTTTTCCCCTTAGTTTCTGAGCAAGTTTTGACTCTTGGGAAGACGTACTGTGGTTTTAGTTTTGGGGTTATGCAAGTTATGTATGTGTACTGATAGCTTCAGAAGAGAGGGAGCTGCGGAAGCAGCAGGAGGGTTTGCTCTCTGCCTTAGGCTCTGATTACAGTCAATTCTGGAAGCAGAATTGCTTCACAGGAACTGGGCATTCATGTTGGACTGAAGAGATTGCTCTGCATGCTGTTTGATGATACATTTCAGGACTGATATATGTGTGTAAATAAAGCAAATTACACTTATGGTATAATCCAGACTCCTTGACACTGAATTTCTTCTCTACTGGGAAGCTGACTTGCCCAGACTGAGACATCTGCTACTGCTCAACAGAGGGGCAACACTGGTGTCAGAAGACAAAAGTGAGTTGAAATAGGCTGATTGTGTCCCTAGTTGTTAGACTGGAGAAAGAACAATTAGGCTGAGAGAATGTTTGTTTTGATAATGGAATCCACCCAAGATGTATTTGTGTTAAACATTTCACTCCTGAACCTAATCTTTTTTAGCATAATGTTTCATTAAGTGCCCTCCTGTCTGTGATGAGAAGAGGAGGAACATATGGTAGTTTGAGTTCTGCCCTCTCAAGTTCTCCAATAAAAATGTGGCACATACGCAGTCATGGCATCAACTGTGGGAAGAATGCACCAGTGACAGGAAAGTTTAGAAACCACCTAGATGAGCAGTGATACATATTATCTCATTAAGTCCTTTTTTACATAAACTAGTCCACACTTTGACATTATAAAGGGAAAAAAAGAACTAGAAATATTGAAGTAACATGCTTCAACATCAATGAAACAAAAGCAACCAAAATAATTACTTGGTAAAGATTATGTTAAACTCCTTTCAGCTTAACCACTTTTCCCCCACACAATCTCCTGAATTCTGCACTGGTAAGGCCTCAACTGGAGTATTGTGCCCAGTTCTGGGTACCGCATTTCAAAAAAGATGTGGAGAAATTGGAGAGGGTCCAGAGAAGAGCAACAAGAATGATTAAAGGTCTAGAGAACATGACCTATGAAGGAAGGCTGAAATAATTGGGTTTGTTTAGTTTGGAAAAGAGAAGACAGAGGGGACATGATACCAGTTTTCAGGTATCTAAAAGGGTGTCATAAGGAGGAGGGAGAAAACTTGTTCACCTTAGCCTCTAAAGATAGAACAAGAAGCAATGGGCTTAAACTGCAGCAAGGGAGGTTTAGGTTGGACATTAAGAAAAAGTCCCTAACTGTCAGGGTGGTTAAACACTGGAATAAATTGCCTAGGGAGGTTGTGGAATCTCCATCTCTGGAGATATTTAAGAGTAGGTTAGATAAATGTCTATCAGGGATGGTCTAGACAGTATTTGGTCCTGCCATGAGGGCAGGGGACTGGACTCGATGACCTCTCAAGGTCCCTTCCAGCCCTAGAATCTATGAATCTATGAAAAACAAATAATTTTACTTTTAAGTTACAATTAATGATTGAATCTTTTCCGTGAACTGCGAGCTGGGGCTAAGAATGCTTTGTTTGCAGTGCTCTTCAGTCACTTGTCACAGTGGTAGACATTTTTTTTTCATTGGAGTGCATAGTGTAGTTTTCCTGAAGTTCATATTTATGTTGTTTGTGAAATTTGACAGCTATTTGGGAGCAATTATATGAATTATGGCAATAAAAGGTTTCTAGCTGGTTGACAAAGTCATTAGATGGTTAAATTAGTCATCATTCTAAGAGTTTTTAGCAATCTTTTCTTTGATTTTAAATCGTTGTACCTCCCATTTGAATTACAATTTTGAACCCTCCCCAACTAGCTCCCCCCACCAAAAAAAAAAAATATATTGGCCTGTAAGGTCAAAAATCGAATTCACACCTGTTATAAATTAAAGTGTCTTAAGATTTGGAATTCTCCAAGCATCTATTATAAGTCTTACTGTCTGCATATAGCAGAAACTTGCAATCACAGATATGGCTGCATGAAAAATAGCATGATTTTGACATTTAGAGATGGTTTATGAACATAAACAATACATTAGACCACAGTCTGCACAGTAACACAGGCTAAGTCAAATAGAGACTTTTAGCATACCCATATGCATTTGTTATATCTGCATTTGGTTAGCAAAACTGTATGTATTTTACATACAGACAGTTGAAAAAAAATTGAAATTTTTTGATGAAATTTCCTTTTTGATAATATGCAAGTTTTCACAAGAATTTATCTAAACCTCAAATATTTCAACAAAAATAGAACCAGAAAATCACATACAAATTTACAAAGTAAAACATTTTGAAGTAAAACAAAAAAATTTGAAGATTCATTTTTGACCTGCTCTAATTGGGCACCTTCCCAATATCCTTTATCGGTAACATTACATAAGGTGTGCCATCTATCCCTAAATTACTTCTCAAGCTTGTCATTACCTGTCAGCAAATCTCCTTTAGAAGATAACAGCAAAGGTATGTTTTCAAGAGTTCAGGAAGGTGTTCTGTGATTGGAGGGAAGCCCAGGGATGTTTGTGTGAGAATCTGACAAATGGATGGGTAAGACTGCCGTCACTGATGGAGTGATGTAAATGTTGACGAGGGACAATGAAGAAAGAGAGAAGGGTGGATAATAAGGCAGGAGCAGAGAAATACTGGGCTTTCATGGCAGTAAAAAAAAGAAGCCTGATTTTATGTGGATGAGGGGTAATCTGGTGGAAGGACTGAAATAAGGAGGTGATACGACCAAAACAACAGGCACCAAAAACTAACTTGGTGGTATCATGTTGTATGGACTGACTACGAGCGTGTCAGGGAATACAGGGAGGAGGAAGTTACAGTAGTCAAGATAGGAGATACTGAGGTCCTGGATCAGAGCTTTTGCTATAGATATAGACAGACAGAAAAGGATGGATCTTAGAGATGTTAAAGAGGAAGAAGTGGCAGGATATGGCAGCTTTCAAATACATGTCATTAATTTATTTGGTAACTTAGCACAGCTTTCATTATATCTTTTGAACAAACTCTCTTTGTTTGTCTTTCTTACTCTTTTCAGCCAAAACAAGGTTTTATTTTTATTTTTTAACTTCTACATTAGAATCGGGCATTCATTTCTTGATCCATCCTGAATGTGGCAAATACAACAAAAAGCTCACTTTTCATTCATTTTTGGGATGGATGGGGTTGGGTGTGTGTGAGTGTTTGTGTGTGTGTGAGAGAGAAATACAAGGTGCATAACTGTCTTTTTATCTAGATGCTCCATTTCAAGACTACAGTGGCACAGAGTGACATTTAGTATAGCATCCGTTGACATTCTTTAATAGCATTGTGTTTTATGGGGGAAGTGAAAAGAATTTTCTGATGCTTTGCATGTGCCCCTTTCCCCGCCTTCCATAAGTATGTGCAATTGCCAAAAAAGCTGAGAATGCAGAGACAGAACATGTTAGAACACCAATGGAATCTCCATGTAGAACATGCTTAGACTGTTCTGTATTGCATCCTCTTTCCTAATGCTATGGAATCATCTGGTTCCCCCATACAATTACTGACAGAACCTGATTCTTTGTTGCAAAATAGAAGCCACACCTTATTCTCATATTATTTTTTGTCAGTATAGCAAGGGGAATTTTTTCTTGTGTCCACAAATGTGTGAGCAAGTTGGTAATCCCTGGTTATACATAAGGGATGGTTTGCATGTTAGAACTGGTCAGAAGATTTCATCAGAATGATTTTTTCTGACAGAAATGCAGCTCCTGCAAATATACATTTTTCATGTGAAAATGTTGATTTTGCTGGCAGGGGTGATGGATTTCTCCATTGGGAATCAGTTCAACCAATATCAGAATATCTCATTCTGTTGAGCTGACCTAAAACATTGCATTTCAAATCTGTTCAACATCATTTCCCTATCAACACATTGCCTTATGGGAATTGTAGTTTTCACCCTGGTTCTCTTTTATGAATCAGTCTGACTGGAGGAATATGTATCCTATAATACAAAACAGATTTGTATCTGACCAATCTGTGTGGTGCATCATGGGAGACTCATGACAGTGTTCATCATAGGAGATGTAGTTTGGCCAGGGAGCCTGGCCCATAGGAGAAAACATGGGACATCAGACTCAAATTTCCACTCCCCTGAAGCACTGTGCTTCTATGGGAAAATGCAGTATATATATTGAACTGACTCTAAATGAACCATTTTGGGTCATTTCAACAAATAGAAAAAGATTTATTTCAAAATATAGAAATGCTTCATTTCAGTTGAAAATTTGGAATGTCCATTCCAGGAATAATTTCTCAACTACAACTTTCCATCCCAATTTGTGATAAGAAACAAATGTTGAAATGTCAGGATTTCCTAAGGGATGGAACTTTGCAATGTTGTTCAGGTCTATTTAAAATATTGTTTAATGGTGAATAATGTGCTGAGAGTTCCTCCTCACTATGGATTAATTACTTATGGGGAATTTTTGTGAAGGGGGAAGATAAGAATATGCATATTCAAAATATCCTGGGTTGGATCCTCAACTCACTTCAACCTTTAGAGTATGTAAAAGGCTTAGAGCAACATAAATGTCACTATGTTCTAGTGGAAGATAGCTGTAAATCTGCCCTCCGAGTCCTGGCATAAATGTGTCTGGGGAGGGAGAGGAAAGGGTTGGTGGGGAGAATAGGCATATAAAGAATGAGAGACTGTAGCATACAACACTGTAGAGACTCCTAGCAGCATTCTGAACTATAGGGCAGCATTGGGCAACCTTTTGGAGCCTGTAATAATAAAAGGCTTGTCTACACAGCCTCCCAGTTTAGACTATGAGGGTGTAAACTGAAACGCAGAGTAGCATGCTGTGCTTTAACAGCTCGTGCTCCCAGTGTCAACACAGGGCAAACAGGTACCTAGGTCGTGCTTGCAGCATCCACACAAAGCAGTTACATGCCCTTTGGCAGGACCTAGTGTCCTGAAACAGACAGGCAGGATAGTCTGGAGTAGCTCTCCTCTCCTGCTCTGATTCTGTGCTTCTTAGAAAGACAGCACAGAATTTCTCCCCTAAAGTCTAAAAATAACATTTTTCTTTCCTTTATTGTATACAGGCCTTTTTTTTTTTTTTTACACTGTACCCGCCTGTATACAGAATTGAAGTTATTTTCAGTTAAACTTCAGAAGCTATAACAAGGACAATGTGGCTTTAAAAAAAAATCGTATCACTCTAGCACAAACATTAATTATATTATTCTAGCTTTTGGCAATTTTACACCTGCTCTTCATTAAGTGCCAACAAAATATTGCAAATTCAGTTGTACCTCAGAAACAGAAAAAAATCTTTTTCGTCTATATTTAGACCTCTCAAAAAGAGCATCAATTTAAATTGTCTCATAGCTAGGGGTTTTTTGTCATTATTAACTATTTTCAGATAGACTTATTAAATCCTAATGGATCATTATTTGATTGTATCCCACATTTTAATACTGGATGTGAGCAATGTCATCAATAATAATTAGTCTAAGAATAATGAACAGTTCAATTATACAATATTTATGCAGGGTATCTACTTTGACAAAATGGTTGCATTTAGTATAGTGTTTTGAAGGCTAATTTGAAAACAGTGTGCTATCATTATGACATAATTAAGTCTGAGAAAAAGAATTGAAAACCACAAAGGAAAGCTTTTGTGTCATATAAGTGATAGAACTAAGATAGAAAAGAACAAACTCTCCCAGAACATATTGCTTTTCAGCTCCATAAACTTCATTTCTGTCACAATGCTTTCAACTTGCAATCTTCGTTGAAAGTGTTTTCAATATCTGCTCAGCCTAACTTAGTAAAAGCCACCTAAATACTTTAAAAAATGACAAGCCTTCAAAAAATGAAGCTTCATAACTGCAGAACACCAAACAGTTTTATTATGCAGACTGTTTTTTTTATTCTTTCAGCTAGACAAGATTATCATTTAAGAAAGACAAACTCTGTTCTGTCCTAAATTTTCAGTTTAAGGCCTGAACAGATCTGTAGCTTATCTAATTTTATTTGAAAACAAGAAATGCATTTCCAGCTCATCTATCTGACTATGTAAAACCATTTATAGAAGAGAGGATACATGTATGAGCTTTTAAAATGATCTCTTGTAACTCTTTAGTCTCCAATAACAAATCTTTCCATAGCAATATGTAATAAATCAATACTACTACATAGTTTCAGCACTGGTTTTCTATATTTATATACAAAAATATATTTTTTTAAAAAGTTCGATCCTTAACTGGTGCAAATTGGTGTAACAATGACTTTGATGGAGCTATGATGATTTACAACCATTGCCAGTTTTGCCCAATGAATTGTAGGTCTTGCGCAAAGCACCAAATTGACATATGTCAAGTCTAAGATTATTTACACACTTACAACATAGGTAGGGTAGAGGCAGTGCAAGTGCAAGATGACTGTTGGTACCTTGCCAGTGTCCTTGTTCCTTACCCAGAGACACCACCTCTGAAAATGTCAGGGTGAGTATCTGTTTAATAGGATTGCTCAGATTATTTGTGTCTGGTTTTAAAACAGGTAATCTCCCATTAAAAAAACTTCTACTGTTACTGAGGATTGAAATGATAGCAAATCATGCACCCATATTTAAATAAAACAAGGTTCTAGGTTCTAGCTAACTGTTAGAATGCATAAGGAATAGAATGGAGAATAATACTGAAAACACAATGTCTTTATATAACTCAATGGTGTGGCCTCACCTGGGATAGTGTGTGCAGTATTGGTCACCGAAAGGATATTCCAGAACTGGATGGGGTTCAGAGAGGAGTTTGAGAATAATCCAAAAATTGAAAAAACCTTCATAGGAAAAGAGTTTGAAAAGATTGGTATTGTATACATAAGAAATAAAAGAAATAAGAGAGGACATGATACAAATATATAAAATAATGTATGGTATAGAGACGGTGGATCAGGCACTTCTGTTCTCCTTGTCTCATAACAAAAGAGCAAGGGGACATTCAAGAAAATTAAAAGGTAAGAAGTTCAAAACTGATTAAAGGAAATATTTTCACTTAATATATAGTTCATCTGTGGAACTCATTACCACAGGAAGTTGTTGAGACAAAGAGTCTAACCAATTTCAAAAAGGGACTGGATATTTATGTTTATCAAGAGTATCAAGAATTCTCACAAATGACAATAAAATGGTGGAAGGGGTATTATTCATTGGGTTTCAGGGTTTAAGCTAATTTCAAATTTTTAGATATCAGATGAGACCTATATGGGGGGCTATGATAGGGTGTGCACCCCACATTAGCCTTGATAGTGTTAATGAGAGCCTGATGTCAATTAATTCACCTGGCATCACCTGAGAGAAGTGAGTAAAGCCCAGCTGGGGAAGGGCTAGGCCAGCACTATAAAGCCAAGTGGCTGAAAGCAGAAGGAGGCTGCAGGGGATGGAGTCTGTAGTTGGACCCTGAGAGAAGGAAGGCCTCCAGGAACAAGGAGGAAACTCATGGGGAGCATCCTGTCCTGGAGTAAAGAGTCTGGCAAGAAGCTAGGAGGGGTGAAGTAGCTATGGGGAGTACAATAGGCTCTAATTGTAAACCAGAAGCAGGAAAGAAAACAGTGACAGGGACTGAGGTCCTGGATTGTTAGTTATAGGGTTCCTGGGATGGGACCCAGTGTAGTGGATGGGTCCGGGTTCCTCTGCCAGCCACTGATATAGTGGCACAGAGCCCGAGCTGGGGCTGAACAATGGCTGGAGACTGCACTCAGACAGTGGTGCAGTTAGACTTCATAACTCTGGAAGGGGTGGACTAAATGGTGCCCTGTCTGGAGGCCCAAGTTACCAGAAGAAAGGCTATTGCAGAGCAGAAAGGGGGCACCCAATGCAGCAACATATATGTTCTCCAGCCTAGATGCAAGGAGAGCTAGCAGTGAGTGACTACCCAAATACAGGGGCAGATTATCCCACATCTACCTACTGCAGAGTTCTTATGCCATCTTCTGAAGCATCTGGCCCAAGCCACTCTTATAGGACAGGATATTGATCTGGATGGACTGTCGGCTTGACGCAGTATGGCAATTCCTAGGTATCTATGTTCTCAATTATACAAATAATGGTCCCTGAACACAAGTACATGATTAAGGCAGCAAACATTTTATACCGATGTTTAAGTATGTGAGTAGTCCTGTTCAAGTCAGTGGAATTAGACACATCCACAACTGTTTTCAGGATCAGGGCCAAAAACCTCTGCAAGCCTCACTTTTCCCATCTGTAAAATACTTCTAAAATCCTAAAATGTAAATCTATTATTTATTATTACTGCCACCTTAAAAAAAAAAGTAGACAGTTTCAGATTTAACTCCTGCTGGTTCGAGCAACCACATTGTTATTACTTAAATTATCTCTGTAATTTCCTTTTTTTTAACATGAGTTAAACAGCTGATAGTGCTGAAAGGATGGTGCACGTGGTCATAAGTGACCTCTGGGCATTTAAAAATGTAAATATGGAAGTAAGACCCTTTACATAGCAGTCCTTCAGGCTTTTTGTAAAATATATATATATTTTTAAATTCTGTATTAGTTGTGTAACAGCAGTGGTGAATGATAGTGACAATTAAAAAAAAAAAAAGGGAAGACAGTTTTTCCAGTAAAGAAGCAACTAACTAGGCAGAAAAATGTGTTCAGAATACTAAATATTTTGACAGTAAATAAACACCTGGTTAACACAATTAGTTCCTGTACTGCAGATTATTTTAGGGTGAAATCCTGGCACCACTGAAATTAGTGATAAATCTCCCTTTTACTCCAATGAGGATTAGATTTCGCACTTCCTGTCTCTAAAATAATAGGAAGTGCAGTTTTTTTAAAGTCAGCAAATATATGGAAAACATTGAAAGAAAACCCAAAATGTTAACTTCAGCTATGTTGCAAAGGGTGGATTTGTCTGTGCATTGCTACAGTATAATTAATGCCAGTGTCTGCTATTTTGTTTTCATTTCAACATTTGCTTTAAGTGTTGTTTAGTTCCATGTAAGATGTTGCTGCAGCAACATAACTGGTTAGAGGCTAAGGGCCAAATTGTGTCCTAAGTTACATCTTGGACAACAACATCTCTTTGGAGCCTTTTGTTGTCTTCTGGCCACTTAAGTTCAGCTGATTCTCTATGGGTTGTCTACTCAGTACAGGGAAAATCAGAAATAGCAAAATGTAGTTTATGCATAAGAAAGAAAATTTAGAAAATATTGGAGGGAAGGAGGCAGACACAAGTTAAGCTGTCATTCAGTCCGGGTACCCTGGCATTCCTGTTATCCTGAAAGAAGTATAGATAACGCATCACTGATGATGTCCCAAGACAACCAGATGCTCTAATGAGAGCCTATGGTCTCCAAGATAGACTAGGGAGGGACTGGAACTTTGTCTTCAGTTTCATAGAATTTTTATAGAGGGAACAATCCAATTCTCATTAAGTCAAAAAAGACACCCATAGATTTAATGGTAGTTGGATCAAGTCGTTAATCCTTAAACGTAAATAGATGCTTTCTGAGACGCCTGAATATGTAATATGCTCTTTCCTCCCAGATCTCATTCATAATCACATACTTATTTACTGACCCTTATGTTAAGTTAAAAAAAGTAAAAGAAGGAGGTTTAACACATTTATCCTCAGGAATCTTACTTTGTGTGAACTATGAAGGACAGAATTGTTCCTTTCCTAAAAGCATATTGAGCAATGCAGCAATTATCCTTTAGGTTTGGCCTTGAAAAAGGAATGTAGCAAATATGCCTCAGAAAAGAGAAGGAAAGAACTGTCGTGGTGGAGGGGGCAGAGGGGAATATGAAGGGGTGAGGGATGGATAAATTGGATGGATCCATTACCAAAGAAAATACCTGAAAAGAACTTGAACTGCACAAATATGACCCCTGATCCATGATATGTCCCTCCTGAATGAACTCCCTTGCCAAGATCAAGTGCCAATAAATTCCAGTCTCTCTGGAAAAATTGAATTTCTAATGTCCAGAGTAAAACAACATTATGAATTGTGTAACTGTGCCAGCAGACTCCTGGTGTATAAAATGAGTGATGAAAAAGCTGCCATAACAATCCCCATTTTAATAAATAACAGTGATCAAATAATAAATGACCCTCTGGGCATCAATGCCTGATTTAAACCATTTTTCACAACAGCTCTCATTAGGATTTTAGAGAGCTTTCTCCAAACAGCTGCCCAAAATATGCTGTCACACACACAGTCAGATACCTTGGATTACCACAAATCCTTGCTGGGAAAACAAAGACTTCAAGGTTTTTCAGAAACTAATTTTTCCCCACTGCTGCAATCATTTGTTATTAGGATTCTCAGTACAGCCTCCTTCTCCAAAGAGCTGTGAATGGTTCTGAAAATGCTGTTCTTCCAAACAAGTTTACCTGGGAGAAAATGTATAAGTTAGAGATTGAACAAAATTGGGATCTTGAATCCAAGAATTTTTGACTTTATGGGTAGTGCAGTTTTGCTTTCAGATTGCTTATGTAAAAGCAGAAGGGAATATTTTCTTGTTCCACTGTGAACATGGCTGAAATCTCACAACAGTTCTTGGGAGATTTCATCATTCGAGATAGCCAAAAATTTAATTGGATCAGTTGCTTTTATTACATTTTTGCCACTTTGGGGCAAGAAATCATGAAAAGAACTCACAAGATCGAAGGTACTGCTAATCCAAATTTAAGCCTTGATTTGGTGTCAAAACTAGCTTGAACCTAATCCAGCTCTGAATGCTTCTGTGATTTACCTCTAGGACTATATTAGACCGATCTCACCTTCATATGAAAACTAAACGTTTTGCCTTGGATCTGAAACAATATTTATCTTTTTCTTTATTCACAAATCTGAGGCTATTTGCCAACACCAGGAAAACAATCTACCTCCACAATAATCCAGTGACAGGTTCACAGCAACTCTCTTTCTTGATTCAGAGAAAGCTTGCTTGGGGTCGAATAGCTTTATCTAGTGTTGAGGTAGCCTCCTAGACCTTATCCCCCAGGAGTATGTTTGGGTGGCTTCTGAGCCCACTAGTTGGTTCACAAGAACTCACCTCAACTCCTCGCTTCTCACTGAGGTCTCTTTATTGGAGTACAATCAAACCACAATTGAGTTGATCGGGGGTGGGTACATGGCATACCACGTATCCAAACGTACACAAAAAGCCTCTTCCTTTATATACACTTACACATTAAATTGTATTTACTATACATTGCATCACACATTTCGGGATTGGCTTGGCCACTCTGTAGGAACCAATACCTGTACAGCATGCACTGTCCATGTGTGGCTTACTCTTTACCTCATCTTACATTCTAGGCATAGTTTATTCATGGCTATCTTGTCCATTGTAAATGGTTCCCTGGGTGTTCCCCCCATCTTAACTAGTGCAGACATTCTATTTCCAGTGTGCTGATCCATTTCCCTCCTTAATCCTGTCTCCCAATCACCTGTGTCCAATTATTCCTGTCATGTTAGGCCTAAAACTAGAACACCTTGTTCTGCTAATCATCAAGCATGCTAATACAGAGATTGTCACCCTAACCATCCAAAGGGGCCCAAACCTGGTGCTGCTCTGAAGTAAATGGCAAAACCTCCAATTGATATCGGTAGGGGAAGCAGATTTGGGCCTGATTTAAAATATGGAGAATATATTTTCAAAAGTGCCCTACATTGGTCTAATTCTGCTCCCACTATAGTTAGTGTGAATTTTCCCATTTACTTCAATGGGAATAGTTAAGCCACGATGGAGTTCTTTTGAAAATCCCATCCATAGACACTGATTTCCAGAGATGCTGAGCTCCTTACCTCCAACTGACTCCACCTGATGCTATGGTTGCTCAGCACCTCTGAAAACAAGACTGATACAGTACACTAAAATGGTCTTTTCCATTGATTTCACTGGGGCTCACTGCAGGTATAGGAGTTAGTTCCATATATATCACATTGCAGGATAAGGATACAATTTATAACCCTGGGACATGGGGTCAATAGTGTTAATGAAGACACAGTCTGCAGTACCACATAGTGGTGTGAATCCATCAGAACTATGGTAATTATCTTATTAAATTAGTATATGGGCAGAACATTGAGTACTGTAGTATCTTTAATAATAATGCCTAGTTATTAGGTAACATTTTTCATCAGTAGATAGCAAAGCACTTTATATAATCCCAATTTTTCAGATGGGGAAACTGAAGCACAGGGGGTGAAGTGACTTGCTCACACTGAAGTTCAGTTGTTGAGCTGAGAATAGAACGCAGATCTTGTCAGTCCTTGTCCAGTGCTTGCTCCGCTAGTCCACTCTGCCAGCACAAATAATGTGTTAACTGATTTGACACAACTTTGTGTGGCTATTTTTTTGCTGACTTGAGACATGTATCAGTACTTACAATAGGACATTAATATGTTATCTTGTGAAATGCTGCCCTTTGCAGCCAAAGGGTTAAAGTAACGAATTCACAGCTATATTAAATGACAATATTGCTTCCACGTTTTTCTGTTCAAGACTTAAGGGCATTTGTTCACATAGCGCCTGGATATCTTCCAGCTTAATCTTCAAATTTACAAAATGTAGCAGAAGTTATCTTTCTGAGTCCCAGGCTTAGGGGAAAAAATCTTATAAGAAGTTGCAATGGAAAAGATTTTCTTTTGAAATCACCTCTCTACCTAGTACAAATGTTCTTTTTTACAAATGTAAGCAACATAAAGCATAATAACGGGGTGGGGAAAAATAAACCTTCACAAACAGGAAGGGGGAAAAAAGCGTAAGCAGCCTAAAAAGGTAAAATAAAGTAACATATGGCCACATTCTATTGTCTTACACCAGTAAAACCTCTATTAGCATTAATAGTATTTCTGACCTAAAAACTGCAGGGTTGGGTCCATAGGTATCCAATTATTCATCCCCTTATTCATTCAAGTAGTTGATAGCTATCAGATTACATATATAAGTAAGGGGTTCTAAGCATGGGTGCTAGGTATTTAAGATGCAACAGAATGAATCTGTGTATTCTGTCTGAGTACATGATACAAAAATGATATAAAATATCTACTCCAACAATTAGATTTCCAGCTTCTTTTCAGATGCATGCATATTTTAATATATGTCATAACTCTGCCATGCATTCCTGTTAAGTGTCCATCCTGCATATTTCAATACATCTATCTCAGAACAGGGATAAAAGAGGAAAACAGGAAGAAAAACAAAAGTGGTGAAGGCGGGGGGTGGGGAATGCATTAAACATCATACAAATTTGGAAAAAGGAATAATAATCAAACTAAACAATAACTTGCAACTTATAATACACACAATATTTCAGGATAGTCAGAGGCCAAGGCCAAGCTCAACCTTCAGGCTGACTCATATAAACATCCTTATATATTTTGTGGGGGAAATGATTGCTACTGTCTAATTGCACCCTCACCCTTTCAAAATGGTTTACATTAAGAAGGAAATAATTCCCCTTAAAAAATAAACCCAAGATTCAATAACAAAATTCAGTTAG
This sequence comes from Emys orbicularis, assembly GCF_028017835.1. Classification (NCBI taxonomy): domain Eukaryota; kingdom Metazoa; phylum Chordata; order Testudines; family Emydidae; genus Emys; species Emys orbicularis. The sequence goes on from NC_088687.1 coordinate 105,061,103, forward strand.
TCTGGCAGTCAGGGTACTTGAAGGTGAGCGACCCAATATCCTGCATCAGCCCAATGATATGTCAGTGTTTGAAACGTGACCAGTATTGGCCCATGCATGTGAGGATTTTCAGAAAATTGTATTTCATTCATACTGAGCCCCACATAGATTACAATGGACAGGCCTTGCCTAAACAGACTGCTGCTGGAGATGTGGGTTTCACAAAACATGTGAGCAAGAGTGGTTCTGGGACTGTAACTGGATATAATCCTCTTCGCTAGAAATAGGCAGGAGGATTAATTTGATTATGGAAGTCTCCTTAAAAATTACTTCTCAGAATTACTTCTAGAAGCTTGGCACAGTAATGTGGGTGACCTTCCTATTAAAGGCAATGTTTCAGAGAAGAGGGACCTCCAAAATTTTTGAAAAGAATTGGGCTAACTTTAGAAACCTCTGATTAATACCTTGTGGATGGAGACCAAGATGTTACTCTTCCTTCTTCTCCTTGCCTCCCTTCCCTCATTTCCTTTCCCTCCATTACCATTCCTTTATTCTTTTTTTGTTGTTGCTCTTTTGTTTTTGTTTTTGTGGTTATTCTCTCCTTTTTGTTAAAGAAAATAAATCAATATAAATAAACAAACCTGACTGTGCTACAAAAATTCCACCCTTCCTGTATAAACTTGCCACATTGATGCCATTAGGGAGCATTGCTGACTTGTAGGCATTTGGTTAAATGTAAAAATCATTTTCAAAATATGGGATTTCAGGGAAATATTGTTGCTGACATTACCACAATAAGTGAAGCTATAGGACAGGCTGACTTCTGGTTTGCATTCAAACTTGGTACTGAAATGATGTAGGGACAGGATTAATAGACCTCCCTTGTAGCAGGGTAGGGAAGTGACTTCAGTGGCAGCTGGGGGATGCTCAGTGCCTTTGAAATTCAGTGTACTTATTTCTGTTCATAAAATGCCCATTTCTGAGTTTCTTGACCATAATATACTATATGAGCCTATTAATGTTTATCACTGTGCTATCAATACTCATCCCTTTTCTCTACTATACTAGTTGATCCATGCCATTTAAACTATGCTTAGCTTGTGCATTATTTCTTCCAAAATGCATCACTTTACACATTAAATTTCAAACTCCTTCTCTGAAATTGTTTGCCTGATCTGCCAGGAATATCCTATAAAACAGCTACTTTCTTGTAACTCATAACCACTTCACTTGTTTTAGTGCCATCTGTAATGTTAATCATAGAAATGTAGGGCTGAAATTGACCTACAACTCATAGAGTCCAGCCCCCTGAGCTGAGCAGGACTATGTAAACCATCCCTAACAGGTGTTTGTCAAATCTGTTCTTAAAAGCCTTCAGTGATGGGGATTCCACAACTTGGAAGCTATTCCTGTACTTAACTACCCTTAGAATTATAAAGTTTTCTAATGTCTAACCTAAATCTCCCTTGTTGCAAATTAAGCCCATTACTTCTTTTCCTACCTCCAGTGGATATGGACAACAATTGATCACAGTCTTCTTTATAACATCCCTTAACATATTTAAAGACTGTTACCAAGACCGCCCTAACTAGTCTTTTCTCAAGATTAAATATAGGTCAGTTTTTCAAAACTTATTTTTGCTGCTCTCCTCTGGACTCTCTTCAGTTTCTCCACATCTTTCTTAAAGTGTTTGCCCAGAATTGGACATAGTACTCCGATTCTCAGCAGGGCAATTACCGCCTTTAATCTTACATACAACATTTCTATTAATAAACCCCAGAAGGATGTACTTTTTTTCACAACTGCATCACACTGAATCAGATTCAATTTGTGATGCAATATTAGCCCCCAGACCTCTTTCAGCAATACTATCACCTAACCAGTTATTCCCCATCTTGTAGTTGTGCATTCGATTTTTCCTTCCTAAATGTGATATTTTGCACTTATCATTGTTGAATTCAGACCAGTTCTCCAATTTGTGAAGGTAATTTTGAATTATAATCCTGTCCTTCCAAGTGCTTGCAATCCCTCCCAGCTTGGTGTCATCTGCAAATTTCTGCAAAGCGTACTTTATGCCATTATTCAAATTATTAATGAAAATATTGACTAGTTTCAGACCCAGATTGACTCTTGTGGAATCCCATTAGTAATGCCCTCCCAGTTTGCCAGCAAACCATTAATAACTATTCTTTAAGTATAGTCATTCAACCAGTTGTACACTCACTTTACAGTAATTTCATCTAACCTCATTTCCCTAGTTTTCTTATGAGAATGTCACGTGGGACTGTGTCACAAGCCTTACTAAAATCAAAATATATCGTGTCTACTGCTTCTCCACATCCACTAGGGCAGTAACCCTATTAAAGAAGGACATTAGGTTGGTTTTGCATTATTTGTTCTGACAAATCCTTGCTGGCTATTCCTTATAATCCTTTTATCCCCTAGGTCAGGGATCGGCAACCTTCGGCACGTGGCCCATCAGGGTAATCCGCTGGCGGGCCGTGAGACATTTAATTTACGTTGACTGTTCATAGGCATGGCCCCCCACAGCTCCCAGTGGCCACAGTTCCCGGCCAATGGGAGCTGCGGGAAGCAGCGGCCAGCACATCCCTGCTTATAAAGGCGAGCCATGACAACTGGTGAGGAAGCAAGATACATTATCGATGTTTATCTTAATTTTATCCTAAAGCACAACTACATACAAGTGAATCTGGGCCCTATCCAGTCAATGGTAGTCTTTTTTTTCTTTTTTCAGTTTACATCAAGACCAACATGGTGAGAAAGAAGATGAGCTTGTTGTTGTTTTTTTAAAATACCCAATTTGTAAGGAAGGAACAAATCATTAGAAAAACAGCATAGCATTCAGCATTAATAGCTTGAAGCCAAGAGGGGAAAAAGTATACAACATAAAGAAAATAAGAGCTCCATGACTGCTAATGCCTGTGTAAAGCAACTATTCAGTCCAAGATGACACCCAGAATCTTTATTTTAAATATTTTTTTTCTTTTTAAGAGATAATGCAATCTTCCCCTACCATGCTGTCTTCTCCTAAGCTCTATAATTGAGATAGATACAGTAGAAAGGGGTGCTTTGTTATACACCTAGAGGCATGTAAAGACTGCAGCTCCTTGTCTGGCTCTCCCTGTCAGTGATACTGTGAACACTTCTAATAGAAAAGAAATCTCTGAACTAAAGTCTTAACACTGCAGGTTAAAAAATATGGATGTAACAAATACTTAATATGGATTTGATCTGTACGTGAATCTAGTTTCTCTAAAGGTATTTGGATTCTGTCAGATAGCAACCAAATAAAAGCATACAGGAGATGATTCCTGATACAATTGTACATTTTAATGTGATATAACCTAATGTAACATTTGAACTACATGTAACTCTATGCACAATAATGGAAGCTTTCAGAGTTATAGGAAATACTCTTGCAAAACAACCTACCTAACTGTTCAAAAATAAAACTTTGACTGTTACAACATTTTTCTAATGTTAATTAGGATAGTTAAAATTACAAAAGTCATTGCTAAAATTCAAGTCCTTTCTTAGTGCCCAGTCTAGCAGTGTTTCTGTCTGAGATTCTATTGTACTGGTAGTCAAGCATTTCACCCCTCCTTTCAAAAATTTGAGGTATATTTTGTGGGGGAAATGATTGCTACTGTCTGATTGCACCTTCATTCCATCCCCAAACAATGAAAGTCTTTGCAGTGTGGGATAAGGGAGCTGGTTCAGACTGAGTCCAGACATACATAAATATGAATATGTAAACTGAGCAACACAAAACATGTACAACTAGAGTTGTGGCTCCCAATCTGTCTTTGATGTTGGGGGTTGTATTGTTTCCTTTTCTCACTTCTCAGAGTATTTTGCACTGAGAAACTAAATACTCAGTCTTCAACATATGCTTAAGAAGAACCAAGGATTAATTTCATCCCCTAGAGGAGTGTTTCTCAAACAGGGGGTCCCTACCCAAAAGGGGGTTGTAAGGCTATTATAGGGGGATGGCAAGATGTTACAGAATTGCCACCCTTACTTCTGGGCTGCTGCTGATGGTGACACTGCCTTCAGAGCTGGAAAAGCTGGAGAATGGCAGCTGCTGACCAGGCACCAAGCTCTGAAGGCAGCACCGCCACCAGCAGCAGCACAGAAGTAAGGGTGGCATGGTATGGTACCACCCCTCCAGCTCTCCCTCCCTCCGTCAGTGTCCCCTTTTGGGAACTTGAATATGGTAACCCTACTTTACACTTTTTGAAAGGCTTCAGCGCCTTTGACTGCAGGGATAATGATTATATGCCTTATTTAGTGCTCTTATGAGTATATACAGTAATTTGTTATAACTTTTTTGGGAGGGGAGGGAGAAATCATCACAGCCTGAAATATTTATTTTCAAGCGGGGGGGGGGGGGCAGCAAAAAGAAGTATAACCCCTGCCCGAGAGGTAACTCAGCAACCTTAACAACCACCAGAAAAGTCAGATAGAAAGAGAGACACCTAGTTCTCCTAAAGATGAGGGTTGTGTCTTGCTTGGTCTGTGGGGCACTGTTATATAAACTAGAAAGGGTGACTATAATAATCCTGGCATTGGCACCAGTAAAGAGACCATCCTGACAGCTTTGGAGCTCTCAACATGCTGCTAAAGCCTGTCAGGATTTGAGGTGGGCAATTTTGCATGGTCAGGGCCACTTTGCACAAGTTAATGACCCATTAGTTGTAATTTAATAGGTATTTAATATCAATATTTAATAACTGTGGTCCCTGATATTTGGTACCCAGGTGGCAAGCTGTCCAATACCTTTACCAATATTTTCTTTTTGCTAGCTGCTACATGAAGAGTCCATGGACAGCTAGTCTCAGCTGCAGCTGTCCTGTAGGGCCTGGGGGTAGAAACAGCATCGCTGAATGACCCAAAGTAGTAACTTTCTGAAGTTCCAGTTATGTTCACATACACAACTGGTGTTGGTCCATATGTTGGTATGGGCCAGTTATTTTTGAATCCATGTGCACATCAAGATTAGAGCTGGTTGGTAATTATTTGATGAAATGTGTTTTGTCAGAAAATGCTGATTTATCAAAACTGAAACTTTTCAGGGGATTGTATTGGTTTTCATTAATTTTTATTGGGAAAGTTTTCTTGGGTCCAGGACAGTGCTGGGTTTTGGGGCAGGTGATCAGAGCCATTGTGTTTTTGCTCCTGTCCCTGCTCTGAGTCAGTTATTAATTTCCATAACATTATACTGTTTTTTTAATCTCCTACTACAGTAATGTTGTCCATTCAATAGGGCATTGGGCTGGGAGTCAGGAGATCTCATTTCTAATCTTGGCTCTGCTATTGATCTGCTGTGTGACATTGAAGTTACTTCACTCTGCCTCTGTATTGTTTTAGATCATAATCTCTTTTGGCCAGGGACTCACTGTGTGTATGTTCAGTGTCTATTTCAGTGGATTTCAGTTAGGATTTACAATGTACTACTATAATATAAAAAATTCAATCCTTTTTCATAATAAGGAAACCTACTGATTTTGCTCTATATACTCCTACATGTTATATTCCAATACTATTAATTAAAAATACATCTTTACCATGATTGGGGGTACAATCTTGCAACCTATTGCAAGTGAGACTGCAGGACTGAGCCCTGAAACATCAAGCTTTGCTCGTTATTTTGGTTACATCATACTAAGCTTCCTAACAGTCTTTGATCCTGGCAGGATAATATCCTTGCAATATTGAAGGTTATGATGAAACAGAATATCCTAATTTTTTAAAAAATGACTCCCAATGCACAGGTAATTGGACCTAAATAACGTTAGACTCTCTTGCTCCTCGCAGCTACAATCAATCAAAGACAGTTGAGAATAACAAGGGCTTACATGAAGCACTGAGTAAAACCATATTCCGCCAGTGCACTTGTTACCAGTACCCTCAGAAGGAAAGATTACTATATTATATCAGCTATCACTGGAAATGATGAGGAGCATGAAGGTATATTAACTTAGCAGCACATAAAACATAATATGTATGAAGGGGGGAAAAAAGGATACTGTGGAGTCCGAATATCAGTAAGTGGATAGACAGAAGTCAAACTGCCTGTCTCAGAGACAAAATTAAACTTTATTTTCCACCTAAACTGGTCTTTTTTTCTCATTATATAACAGAAAGCCTCTACCTACTACACTGTACTTCCTTCCTAGTTTAGTCTTGCATCTCACCTTTGGGATGCTGATACCTTCATCTGAGTCAGCTGATGTCCATCTGATTCCATCCTTCTCTATCCTATTGCTCCATCTTTCTTTTATATATAATAAGCTAGCTCATTCTTCATCTGTCATATGCTATCTCTTGCCCTCTGTATCATCATCTTCCTGTCTCTGAATTGCAGTCCTAATTGCTTCCCTGCCTATCATATTGTCCTAATTTCTTACATCTTACAATACTGTCCTGTTTCTGTAACTCTGCACCCTTCTGTCCTTCATCTCTGCCTCCATTTGAATATGAACATCAAAGGGTAAATGTATTTTGAGCCCAGAGACGTAAGAGATTGAAAAATTTACAAAGATGTAGGCAGGGTGAGTTCACGCTAAAATGAAAACATGCTGAAAAGTAACAGAGCTTCTAAAGTTTAATTGTCTATTATGCATAAGATACCATTAGAAATTTTGAGAGTATGAAGAAAAGGAAGTTTTGAGACCAAAAAAAAAAAGAAAAAAAAAACTAAACAAAAAAAACCTGCAGCCCAAGAGACTGGAATGTCAACTGAATGTAGTGTATCAATTTTTAAAGTTTTTCACAAGTCAAAATCAACCTTGTATGGCTTCAGGGTCAGGAGCAGTCTTCTTTGGTACTTGTCTGTATAGTACCTACCATAATAAGCCTACCCTGGCACTTGATTTGGGATTCCTAGGGGTTACTATGTTACTACTCATAAATAACCCACTTCTAATATTTAATAAGTCCTGAATATCAATGTAGAGGTTAAGAATTGATCCTTCCTTAGATATGCAAATACATATTGTCCGATTTTTTTTAATTTTACAAGATAGACACCAGTATATTTGACATCTGTATTAACAATTAAGAAGGTGATGGAAGAAAAACAATATCTGCTTTTATACATTGATTCAGTAAAGCATGTGCTTAATTATAATCATGTGAACAGTCCCACTGATTTCAAAATAAAGCAGGTGCTTATGTGTTAATATCCTTGCTTATACAAAGGAGAACTAAGGTAGCAAGGTTAAATGATTAGACCAAGGCCACAGAAATTAGGGCCTTATTTTTTTGAACAGTAGAAAAACTTTATGAAAACTTCTGCCAGAGCAGCATGATGGGTATGTTTCTCTGACAAGGGTCTTAATAAAATTTATTTAAGCTGGGGGCGCAAAGCCTTGTAGAATCTGTCTTGTGTGCAACCCATTATTCCTGTAAACTATTAATTGCTGAGAACAAACTGTCCATCATTAGCTAACCCTGGCAACTCAGGCTAGGTAGAGACTAATGGAAATAGAGGAAAACATCAGTTAAGGCAGCATCAGGTAAGGCACCGAATGCTATTTAAAAGTTAATTAGTTATTTTATATTTTAATAGTGTGGCTAGTATTGATAGCGGCCATTGAATAAACAACAAAGGTAATGGTTTGAAAAAGTGCATGGTAATTTTAACCAGCCAGCAAAAGCAGCTTTTCACTTGGAGCAAATTATATTAGTTCTCATTTGCAAAAACCAGGAATAACATATTGCTTTTTTGTAAAACTGGCAAAAACATATTTCACTAGTTTCACTGGGTCTGCAGAATTTCTCACACAGCTGTAATCAAACCCAATGGCTATGCCTTTTTAGCAAATGTGCTTACAAAAATTGCTTAGAAATACTTTGGTTGACAATAACTCTATTTTGATAGCTCTACCTCTATGAAACAGGCTCAGCTTTTTTTTTTTAATTGGTCAATGGAGATTGGTTATTTCACAAAGATTTGATACCACAGAGAGTGCGGTGCTGACTTTCAGTCTATAACCAGGTAACTTAGGAAATGAGAATTGCATTGACTCAAGAGGACATTTACCCACAGCTCTGGATTGAGACTAAATTATATGATTTAGCAGCCCATAAAGGAAGGTGAGAATAGAAATAACTAGAGAAAATAGAGGTAAAAATAGCTTTTTGTGATCAGCTCTTGAATCAAGTTGTCATTTTTTGCAAGCCAATGCTCAATCTTCTATGATGCTAGCTTCAGTTTTACATAGAACTATTACAGGTGAATCAGTGGTGATAAAACCAAAGCTATGAATGTCTCCTATAAAACAGAAATGAACAACCTGCCAACACTGCATGTAGATGGCAATAACATTGAATGGGTGAATAGTTTTATCTATCTGGGTAGTCTGTTGACAGCAGGAGGTTCTATATCCAAAGAAGTCACATGTCGGATTAGTCTTGCATCAGTGGCATTTCAGTATCTTCAAATGCCTCGGTTTGGGCAGTGGGATGCTTGCGTGACAACTAAGATATGAGTGTTCAATGCAGTAGTGATGACAACTCTGTTATATGGAGCAGAAACATGGCTGGTAAAAACAGCTGAAGAGAGGAAACTAAACAGTTTTCAGTGTCAAAAGTTACAGCTTATTCTTAACATCTATTGATTTGATTTATACAAATGTGGACCATTAAAAAAAGAGCTCAGTATTAGAAAATAGTAATAAGTTAAGCTCTGTCTATACCAGTGTGTTGTTTTGTTTTCATAATGATGTAGCTACATCAGTGCAAACCTGCAGCACATATATGTTACACTGGTGCAAGTTGGGCCTTGCACTTTGCGACTTGTCCCAGTAAAATACTTAGGTAAGTTGTGCTGGTGCAAGCTCGGTCTTGCTATGATGAAGTGTTTCTAAGTTAGGTTTGCATCAGTGTAACTATGCTGATGTAGTTTCAGAGGTGTAAATTTCACTAATCTAGACAAGTGTTAAGAAATAAAACAGATAATAGCCGAAGTCACACATAATTTATATTCTGAACCATAGAATGGTTAGATGTTCTACAGGACACTGTTTTAGGCCTGATCTACACTTAAATATTAGATCAACCTAGCTATATCGCTAAGGGCTGTGAAGAATTTCACATCTTGAGCATCATAGTTAGATCAACCTAACCCCCAGTATAGATGCAGCTAGCTCTTCTGTTGACAGAGCTATCACTTATCAGAGTGATGGTTTAACTACATCAATGGGGGGGGGAACTTTTGTTTAAAGGTGGAAGTATCTATACTACAGCGCTACAGTGGCACAGCTGCAGCCCCATAGCTGTGCCACAGTAGCGGTTGTAGTGTAGACATGTCATTAGTTTGAAAGTAGCAAACCTGGAGTGAAATTGGATAGGTATATCTATCTATGTCTATTTTAGGGTTTTATATTTCCACTCATCAACATGTATTGGAGTGCATTTGACATAAAATTAGTAGCAATATCAAAGTCCATCCTTGAGTTCATGGAGTCTCTCGCCTTTATCAGGTCAGAACTTGGGATAAGTTGTTTCCTCGGGTGGGAGGGAGGGCTGAAAAAGTTTGGGAATAAAAGGGGTATTGACATTGTGAGTGTCACTCATAGCGGAAAGACTTTCTCAAAAAGAGACTTTAAAATGTTTCCTAGAGGTGGTCAAACTTTGTTTTCACCTCTGGATTTCCTCTGGAAGCTTGCTCCATAGCCAGATCTCCTTGACAGAAAATCTTTGTCCCCAGCTCTCATATGTTTCATTCTGGATTTTGAGATCAGTGTTTTTCCAGAGGAGTGCAGCTGTTGTAGTGGTTTACAGATCATAGTTTGGTCTTTGATGTATCTGGGGACTGATCCACTAATTGCTTTTAAAATTAGGACCAAGGCCTTAAACTGGCATTAGAAGCTGACTAAGCTCATGGGATCACAACAGTCTGAGCCATGGAGGTGGTGGGCAGCTAAATTCTGCACTAGTTGGGTTCTGTGCATCATCTTCAAATTCAGCTTCACAGACAGTGAATTACAGAAATCCAGCCTGAAGATAAGTATAAGGATTACTGAGGTCAGGTCTTTGTCTGGGAGGAAGAGAGGAAAGTTCCTAGCAAACTGAAGGTGAACAAAGATATCTTTGAAATCTGACACTAGAGTCAGACAGGACCCTGAGGATTCACAGCACTTGGATGGATGGAGACTGTGTGCCTTCAGTGAAAGGTGGGCACAACATCTTGGCCAGTTATTAAAAGGATTTCCTCTTTCCAACCAGCATCCTGTTGGTTTTGCTTGAATTCAGCTTGAGCCAGCTTCTCTTCATCCAAAAAGTTGACTTCCCATAGGCAGTTTGCACACTAGTAGTGGAGATGGTTCTCAATTGATGTAATGAGAGAGAGAGAGACTTGTCTCATCCACATTCTTTCTCCATAGTGTCATGTAGATATTAAAACAAGAGGGGGTATCATGGATGCCTGTGGGGCCCCACAGATGAGCCATCTGCTCCTGCTCTGCCATGTAAAAAGATTAGCAGTACCTTGAGTCTAGAGCAAAATACTTTAAATTTTTAAACCCTGACATAAAAGGCTCCTTTAGGGAGCATTCAATGGAAAGGGCATACCTGAGGTTGTGAGTGTTTTATCAGGAGCATGTGTTTTGTGACAAACATGAGGTTTAGAGGGTTTTTTTTTTAATTAAAAATCACTGTCATACTTCTCTATGAATGTTACAGATGTGATTCTTCTCTTGGTGCTGTTCTGGTGCTTTGCAGTTAAAAAAAAACAAGCAAACAATAAAAACCTACTAGTAACAGCTATATCAGGCTTTTCCAAAAGAAAATCACCCTAATAATTAAAATATGCCTATAACCCATATTAATGTGGATGTAATGATATATTGAATGCTAGGATTTATAGAAAATCTTTTAAAAGTGTCCCTAAAATTTGTTATTTGTAATACTATTAAAATATGTCTAATGTGCTCATGGAGGTAATACCTGCAGAATGTTATTGCTTTTGTTATTTTTGTCATTCATTAGTTGGTTCTGAGAGAAGACAAAGAACAATACACTAAGCTGTCATGCTTTTTAATACACTGTGAAATAAAACAAAACCCTGACATAACTAGTGCTTGGCAATCTCCTTCAAGGTATTCAACAAGCCAAAGATTTAAAAATAAGTGGAAGCTTTTACAAGGACATTAGGATGATAAGCAAAATCTTTGGCAAATTGATTCCACTAAGAACAAAACTACTGTGTCTTAAAGCAACCCAGATACCATGTTCAATAATGCAGGATAGCTTAAAGAAACAACAGGATAATATCAGTAATCAGTGGTGAATAATTTGGTGGCAAATGCTAAAGCAATAAAATACTACAATTAGAAGAAGGAAAAACTCAGGACATTCAATATTAAGTTGGACATTTGAAGATAGGAAGGATACCAGATATTCACATCAAACCCCGCATTGTTCATTAATAGATATGTGGAAAAATGCCATAGGCAAATCTATTATCAGTTTCTACCAGTGCAGGAAAATAGAAGCATGCAGTAAACAGACCATTTTTTTTTTTTCTTGTGCAGAAGAGTATTTTATAGTAATTGCCTCAGTTTAGTCCTCTAATTGCTCATACAAGACCATCCTTATGCCGACATAAAGTGTGGGGGGGGGGGGGGGAGAATGGCACAACAGCTCTGTATAAAATGACATTTAATTACAAGATATTTTCCTGCAATTTCTTAGGTGACTTAATTAGGAAGTTAATGCCTGAAACTTGAGCTGCTTTAAAATGTGTTTAACCAATACAGAACTGACTCAGGATTCTGAATATCAATAAAAAGTATCTTATGAAAGGTAAAAGTAGTACATAATTAAAAGAGAGAAACTTACAAAAACCCAAATAAGCACATATCTTCAGCGGTGCTAGAAGTAGGGGTGCTATCGCACCCCCAGGCTTGAAGTAGTAATAACACCAAATACAATGTTTCCATCAGCACCCCCACTATAAAAATTGTTCTAGCACTCCTGCATATTGTGTGGGACTAAATAAAATGTTGGGCTATCTTAGCTGTCTCTACAGTAGAAACCTTGCATATTAACTGTATAACCACTGATACAGGGAAAAGTGAGCTCAATGTGCAATATTAACTATTTGTTATTTCAGTATTATATTTTTTTTCATTATTTGGATAGTAACAAAAACAGGCTACATGCTTCACAGATCAAATGAAGTAAAAGCTTCTGCTGCAAAAAGCCCACACAGGCAACATACAGTGCTGGAAATGGATAAGATGCAATGAAAAGCGCTGTGATTGATTAACAAAATTTAGCACAAGCCTTGTTAGTTCTGTTACTTTGTATTGTTAAAGATTTTCTGTCATCTAAGGGTAAGATGTGCGTTCTGAGGGGGCTCTCCAAGGATGAGTGGGAAGAGGCATGCCAAAGGTCAGAGAGGGGCCAACAGAAGGAGGGAACTACACAGAAGAAGGCCTGGCAGTGTGGTTATTTGGGAGGTATGGGATAAGCAAAGCGAGTGTTGTAAACACAGGTAGAGAGGGGTCATTTTATTTCCAGATTTGACCCTTTAAAAATTTACCACTTTATTACAAGTTTGAGGAATACAGTTGTGGCTGGGTGATGTAGTAAGGAAGCAATTTTAAACTGTATGAAAAATGGCAGTCTCATTTTTGCATATACTTGAACTATGGTCTGTTTGCTTAATTTGGCATCAGCATCTTCTGCAACTGATAGGGACTGGGGAAGATATATTTTTACTTCCAACCTTAGGGCACATGTAGCTGTACGGGGTTTTTTTTTGTACTGCATATTTCACATTTTCACTATCAGTAAAAAGTTATTTTCTCCACTGTTTTCAGTAACATTTTCATGAAAACACTGATCTTATTTCTTCTCATCTCTTTGGAATGTTTTCATTTCATTGTAAACCTGTCAGTTTTCACAAGTAGACATTTTGCCTCTTCTATTTGTCTCCCTCCCGCCCCCCCCCCCCCCCCCGCCCCATTTTTAAATGGGAAACCTCTTCACTGTTATTTTCTTTCTCTGAGCTGTTTGTTGTTATTGCCAGAATTGTTTGTTATGCCTGTCCTTAGACAAAAAGAAAACAGACAGGAGGGATGGCTAAGGGCTTAAGAAGTTAGCATGGGAGTTCGGAGAGCTGGATTCGAATCCTTGCTTTGCCACAGACTCTCCTGTGTGGCTGCAGCTCCCCATCTGTAAAATGGGATAATAGTAATTCCTGCCTTCACAAGGGTGTTGCGAAGATAAATACATTAAATATGAGTGTGCCACTACACCCCCATATTCTTCAAAGAAATATTGTTATAATATGATTATAGCATAACTATGATATATGTTTGTGCAAGATAAGGCATGTGAGATCTCATTTAAATGTTATGATTTACTGAATATGATTATACTATTTGTATGCATGCATCATTTTTTATCTAAAGTTAGGAATATTGACTATACATCTGTACTACAAAAGTGTTTTCACCTGGGGAATGCCCACCAGACAGAATGCAATCAGTCTGGATGGGCCATTAGGAAAAACAATAAGTCTTTGAAAATGCTAATCTCCCATCTTCCTGAGATGCTACAAATGGCCTCTGACTCATGGCTGCTTTGACACTACAGGGTCATGTAATCAAAGTCACCGGGTACTGTACTCCATAATTGAATACCAGTATTTTTCAACTGCGTGGGCAACCACACTGGAAAACAAAGGGTTCCCGCCATATGTAAAACCTATTTAAGGCCGAGAAGTGACTTACTCAAGATGGTTCTTCACTGAATCCCTGCCCAGGATGACTGCTGGAAACATCTAGGACACAAAGACTCTGTAGCTGAGTCTTCCCATGCAGAGCTGATTTCAGTGTCTTTGTCTTTCTGCAGATGGGTGTGTCCCTACCTGTATGTGTGCTGGAGGAGGCTTGAGGGCCTGGCTCAGCAGGACAGTGTAAGGGAGCCCAGGCTGGTGGAACAAGCGGGCTCAGTGGTACCCCAATACATCAGGTGACAGCCCGGAGTGGGAGGTAACCCATCACAATGACATGTTCAGATGTTATGGAATTGCAGCCATAAATACAAGCACCTTAGATAAATGTACTTTCAGTCTGGATTATTTTATGTTGTACATAAAACAGACTCGTTTTGAAGCAGCAGCCCTCTTGAGCTAACTCAGTGAGAGTACTTCTTCAGAGAGCCAATTTCACACACAAGTTTCAAGGACCAAGTAGCTAACAGTGAAAATACTGTCACTTAAATATGGACAATAGGACCGTTAGGTACCTATTTTTAAAAATCTTGAATATGGTACATATTAAATAGCCTTAGATATGTATTCTGTAGTTGGGAACTGGCCAAGGACAACATTTCTAGTATTAATCCAGGGTAACAAAGGAATTAAATCCATTACTGCTTCTATGCTGTCACTTAATTCAAAGAAAAACTTTTTCTCATGCAGAAAGATCATTCATGCAGATTATCCTGTATCTAACCTTGGATGGAACATTATTTTATAAGAAAATTTTTAAAAACCTTTTGCAAACAATGGAGAATTAAAATACAACTGCAGTATAATATATTTGACCATTCAACTTTAGATTGGCCACCCAAACTGTGGTAGAATATTTCTTTATTTATATTATATTTGGAAAGGAATATAATTAAATACTTACCTGGCTGTATTTCTCATACAGTTCTTAACCTAGTGGAGTAATAAAAGACAATCTGTGTACAATAAAAAAGGATTTGCTAACCTGGTAGATTAGGCTAATTGAATGGAGATGTTTTCTGTACTACTTGACGTGCCTTTATCATGTAAAGATTCTCCAGATGTCCAACTTTAAGCAGGTTTTCCCTTTCTCTGAATATTAACTCCAAATGAATAAAATAGCATCACATTCAAACGTAGCTTTTAATTATGGTTTTCACAATTGAATCTTCCATATGGTTCCTTAGCATTCCCCTCTGAGTCAATACCTGATCCCGGCACCCAGTCTGAGTAGCCAGGCTGGTATGTGTCAGTGCCAAAGAGGAGAAATCAGTTCTGCAGGACATAGAGATCCATGGAGGCTAATTCAGCCTTATGTGTGATTGTGAGGCTGACATATATTCTATGGGTTTTTACACATCTCCTAAAAGAGAGGAGATCTGCCCAGTAGGAGATACTCTGGCCATGTCTCTCCAACAGCTCACCCGTTGCCTCTTGCATGCTGCTGCACGGAAAGCTCATGCAAGAGGTGTGCAATACATGTATAGATCCCCACCCTGGTTTCAGTCACTATTTGCCATGGAGAAGAAGGAGCTGAATTTACCCCTAAATGTAACCTACAAATAGTGTTATCTCTTCAGGATAGTTAAACTTCTATTGTTCTTAAACAGGTCAGAAATGATCTTGAGTTCTTTGTGAACCACATCACAGTGTGATGGATACATTTGGCTGGGAACAACATGGCAATTCCTGTAATATCAATCAACCATTCAGCCAGATGGGAAAACCCACCTCCATGTGACTCTAATATTCTTCCCCAAGACTAACTTGTTATATGTGGCAATAAGGATAAGCTGAGACATGGGCCCCAACCCTGGAAAGCAGTGGCTGTGAAACAACCAAGCCTGTATTCTGTGAGCAGTAGGGAGTGAATACTTGCTCTTTGAAAATGAAAGCTGCTTCCGTGGATCGGGAGCCATAGAGTCTCCATTTAATCTGAAATTTTAAGGACCAAAATGTGCCCCTGGCTACCAGAGTGTTCAGGGGATGCATACATACAATTTAAGGGAAAACTTGTCCTTTATGATTCTGTTATAATAGGAGATACATTTTATTTTATATCCTATGTTTAGAGGCAATGTATAGTGCTTTCTGATTTGAACAAAGAATATTTATACTTTTTTTTTTAACCCTGGGAAAATATGAGCAACATCATTCATCTGCTGCATGGCACAGGGTTTCTGAAAAGTTCATTGCAGATGCTAATAGAAACAACAAGGCACACCCTTCCTAGTGTTTTTTTTCCCCTAGGCTGAAATGTGACTGCTTATGGCAATTACTGCCTTAGGACTGTGTATAGCAATTGTATTCATTGATTAAAAGGATACCAAAGACAAATCTATGCTGAGTGAAGTACAAATGAGGCCTTTCAACCCTATCAAAGATATCTAATGATAAGGTTTCTGCAGGGCACATATTTCTTACACTTCCAAACCATTCACAAATCTCTTAATAAAGTGTACCTCATCTGTTTTGCTAAAGGACTATAATAATTCTTTCCAACTTGTGTTCAAAAACTAAAGAAAGATCTTCACATCTATATTTAATGAAGAAATAAGACCCTTGTTAGAACAAAGCCAAGATTTCATTCCTTTTTATGAATAAGGGCAATTATGGTTAATTCCACTTCCTCTCTTTTTTCTCTGTCTTCCTCCGACAGTGTATGAAACTGGAATGCCTCATTATAAGTGGTTATTAGATGAGAGCTGTTGTGCTTGAAAAGCCTGCTATAAAACGAACAAGGCGATCCATCTAAGCCTAGTACTGAATCTCATTCAAGTGCTTGAACTGTAGTTTTGAATTCTTCCATTGCAATTATGGTATATTTTTTCCCTGTTCTCTTTAAACAAATGTATTTGATTTTTAACCTGCCACATATTTGTGCTTTTGTATCCTTAAAAAGAACTGCTAAAATGTAGATTTCCCACCCCCCACCAATTACAGTAAACTTTCTTCCTTATTTCTGATGAAATAGTCTTATCGTTATTACTAAACTTTTATAAAATGTCAGAACTATGTGTGGTGCTTTACTAAGCAGTTCTGAAAATCTTACCATTTAACAGCTTTAGTCATTTTGCCATAGATTTTAAAAGGATCAGGATCGGGGCCTGAACCATTGTCTTCACTACAAAAAATACCCATCACTGACAATTTCTGTCAGCAACAGGTGCTACTTGGTAATAGTGACCATAATATAATTAAATTTAACATCCCTGTGGTGGGGAAAACACCACAGCAACACAAAACTGTAGTATTTAATTTCAGAAAGGGGGACTAATAAAATGAGGAAGTTAGCTAAACAGAAATTAAAAGGTACAGTGCCAAAAGTGAAATCCCTGCAAGTTACATGGAAACTATTTTAAGACACCGTAATAGAGGATCAACTTAAATGTATACCCCAAATTAAAAAACATAGTGAGAGAACCAAAAAAGTGCCACCGTGGCTAAACAACAATGTAAAAAAACAGTGAGAAGCAAAAAGGAATCCTTTAAAAAGTGGAAGTTAAACCCTAGGGAGAAAAATAGAAAGGAGCATAAACTCTGGCAAATTACGTGTAAAATATAATAAGAAAGGCTAAAAAATAATTTAAGAACAGCCAGCCAAAGACTCAAAAAGTAATAGCAAAAAATAAATTTAAGTACATCAGAAGCAGGAAGCTAAACAATCTGTGTGGTACTGGACGCTCAAGATGCTGAAGGAGCACTCAAGGACGATAAGGCCATTGTGGAGAAAATAAATGAATCTTTGTACTGGTCTTCACGGCTGAGGATGTGAGGGAGATTCGCAAACCTGAGCCATTCTTTTTAGATGAAAAATCTGAGGAAGTGTCCCAGGTTGAGGTGTCATTAGAGGAGGTTTTGGAACAAATTGATAAACTAAACAGTAATAAATCACCAGGACCAGATGGTATTCACCCAAGAGTTCTGAAGGAACTCAAATGTGATATTGCAGAACTACTAACTGTAGTCTGTAACCTATCATTTAAATCAGCTTCTGTACCGAATGACTGGAGGATAGCTAATGTCACACCAATTTTTAAAAAGGGCTCCAGAGGTGATCCCAGCAATTACAGGCTGGTAAACCTGATTTCAGTACTGGGCAAACTGGTTGAAACTATAGTAAAGAACAAAATTGTCAGACAAGTAGATGAACATAATTTGTTGGGGGAAGAGTCAACATGTTTTTTGTAAAAGGAAATCATGCCTCACCAATCTACTAGAATTCTTTGAGGGGTGAACAAGCATGTGGACAAGGGGGATTCAGTGGATATATTGTACTTAGATTTTCAGAAAGCCTTCGACGAGGTCCCTCACCAAAGGCACTTAAGCAAAGTAAGCTGTCATGGGATAAGAAGGAAAGTCCTCTCATGGATTGGTAACTGGCTAAAAGATAGGAAACAAAGGGTAGGTATAAATGGTCAGTTTTCAGAATGGAGAGAGATAAATGGTGGTGTCCCCCAGGGGGTCTGTACTGGGACCAGTCCGATTCAACATATTCATAAATGATCTGGAAAAAGGGGTAAACAGTGAGGTGGCAAAATTTGCAGATGATACAAAACTACTCAAGATAGTTAAGTCCCAGACAGACTGCGAAGAACTACGAACGGATCTCTCAAAACTGGGTGATTGGACAAGGAAATTGCAGATGAAATTCAATGTTGATAAATGTAAAATAATGCGCATTGAAAAACATAATCCCAACTATACATATAAAATGATGGGGTCTGAAATAGCTGTTACCACTCAAGAAAGAGATTTTGAAGTCATTGTGGATAGTTCTCTGAAAACATCGACTCAATGTGCAGCGGCAGTTAGAAGAGCAAACAGAATGTTGGGATTCATTATGAAAGGGATAGATAATAAGACAGAAAATATCATATTGCCTGTACATAAATCTATGGCACACCCACATCTTGAATACTGCATGAAGATATATTTTAATTGGAAAATGTTCAGAAAAGGGCAACAAAAATGATTAGGTATATGGAACGGCTGCCGTATGAGGAGAGATTAATAAGACTGAGACTATTCAGCTTGGGAAAGAGATGACTAATGGGGCATATGATAGAGGTCTATAAAAACATGACTGGTGAGGAGAAAGTAAATAAGGAAGTATTATTTATTCCTTCTCATAACACAAAAACTAGGGATCACCAAATGAAATTAATAGGCATAAGGTTTAAAACAAACAAAAGGAAGTATTTCTTCACAGAATGCACAGTGAACCTGTGGGACTCTTTGCCAGAGGATGTTGTGAAAGCCAAGACAATAACAAGGTTCCAAATAGAACTAGATAAGTTCATGGAGGATATGTCCATCAATGCCTATTAGCCAGGATGGACAGTGATGGTGTCCCTATCCTCTGTTTGCCAGAAGCTGGGAATGTGCGACAGGAAAAGGATCACTTGATGATTACCTGTTCTGTTCATTCCCTCTGGGGCACCTGTGGCCACTGTCAGAAGACAGGATACTGGGCTAGATGGACCTGACCCAGTTTGGCTGTTCTTATGTTCTAACTAGTGTTGAACATGGCTTAGCTTCAAGCTAACCAAGGACAAGCAATGTTCAATCATGTTTTAGGAATTTTGATCCTTGAGCATGTCTAAAATTAGATTTTGGCGCCTAATGCTGGACACCATGTTTGAAAACTTTGGCCTTAATCTGCCTATGCCTCAGATTTCCTCAATGAAGTGAAGGCCTCAATCAAGGCCTAAATTAGTAAAATGGAGGAGTCCCCACTAAGGCCAACCTCCAGAAAACAACATGCAAGTTGCAAAGAGCTGAGACTATTTTATTTAGCGCTGCAGTTAAGCACATGCTTAAATGCTCTCTTGAATATAGATGGATTTAAATAAATGCCTTTTTTCCTGAAAATATACATTAAGAGCTCTTCAGGGATTTCAATACAGACATTGTTTCTTTATGCCTGGCCTGGTCTCGAAGAGCAGTTCAGATGACATCTTAAGGTTTATTTCTAGGCCTTTAAGATAATACATGTAGTCTCTTTTTGGGGATACACTCTGAATATTGCTTTGTGAGATGACTGACTCCCTGAAATGTAGAGATACAAGGTGGGTGAGATAATCTCTTAGTGGAGCAACTTCCGTTGGTGAGAGAAACAAGTTTACACAGAGCTCTTCTTCAGGCCCCTGAAACTGGCAAGTTACCTCCATAATTGTTCTATAGGCGTTTACATAACACTGTAAAAGTACTCAGTGCTTACAAAATACAGAATAAAGCATAGTCCTTATCCTAGTGAGCTTACCTCATGGCCAAGGTTGCTTCTAATCTAGGTTCTCTAAACATCACCACATAATACCACCAAGAAATTGACACCGAAAAGCCCATTTGTCACAACAGCAATGTTATACTTGCCTAATCTCATAGGTATATCAGATTCAAAAATCTGTCATACTCTGAAACAACTATTTCTTCTCAGAGGCAAAAGAAACTAAGCCCCTCTCATTAATTTCAATAGATAGTTTGTCTGGTTCATTAATCCCTGCCACTCATCCCCAAAACCCCTGGTTCATTATTTTTTTAAGTTTGGAGGTTTAGTGGTATATACAGCAGTGTCATCAATCAGTGACTGATTTTCTATATGTAGGATACATCCCTCTGATGATATGCCTGCACAGCCTGCAGCAGCAAGCACGTAAGACCAGGTCGAGAGACTAGGGCTTGTGCTATGGTGTTAAAAATAGCTTGTTGCAGTTCGGGCCCTAAAGCTTATGGAGAGGGAAGAGCTTCAGTGCCTGAGATCTAGCCCAAGCCACAACTTAAAAGCTCTGACTACACACCTATTTTTAATGCCATAGTATGAGCCTGAGTCTGTCGACCCAGGTTCACAGGATGAATTGGGGGGAAGGGGAGATGTACCCTAACAGATTCTGGCAATCCTATAGCATCACAGAGGATGGTTTGTGTAGAACAAGTCATCAGTCAGTGTGATACATTTCACTGCAGATTCTAGTGTCTGTTCTGATTATGTACTACATAGCAAATACAATTATTTCCTCTAGAAATGGATCATAATATTAGTTAAATCTGCAGTAGGAATTAAATCTACAATATGATTATTCCTCTAAAGTATGATTAGGAAAAAATGTCACAGTGTAATTAAGACTAAACTTCACACACAAAGGCTGGAAGATTATAAAGCCACAACATCACAAGATGGTTTACCAACAACAGAGAGAACTTGTTTTAGTAAAAAACAAAAAACAAACAAAAAACCCCCAACAAAAAACAAAACAAAAAAACAAAAAATACAAACCCTAAATAATATTTATAATTAAGAAATATAACATAAATTTGAGGTAATTTTTATATGAACCTTTGTAATTGTTTATTAGAAATACTGAGTCAGGAAAATCCTCAATAGAAAAATTCTAACTTTTTATTTTTTTTTCTACAAAAGAAAAAAATTGGCACTTTCTTTTTTATAGTAAAAATGATTTAAATTTTCCTTTACTTAGAAAATGCACTTTCCAGTGCCAAAACTGTGTGCATGATTTTGTTATTTACTTTAAGATACCACAGAATATGATAGATCAAATTCATTTCTAATTATTCCATAGAATACAAAATCAGACCAGGAATCATAATCAAAATCATATTGGCACATCAGCAACACCACTACTTCATTAAAATTCTGTTTCCTATTCTTCTGAAAGTTCTTCTCTGCACACCAGAGTACAAGTTTTAATTAAAATTATATGCATCTAGAGTCATTAATAATCTGAAGATTAATTGCCAAATCATGATTAGGAGATGGCTACTAGAAAAGGTTATAAATTAAGTCATCTCTGTAAAAGAAGAAGGTGATTAGCTGGAAAAAATGGAGAAATCGAGGAGGAAAAAATAGGATAAATGGAAAAATGGTATGTAGTTGAAAGAAAAGGACAAAATGCAAGATATAGAACAATTTTGATCAATAGTACACCCAGGAATAGACCCTCTGATTATGGATTGAATATCTAAAAGTCTGATTTTCACCAGCCTCCATGCACATAACCAGGCATTTTTTGGTATGTTGTGTATGAAAGAGATGGATTCTATTATTTGCATAGGTAGGTGGTGATGCATTAAAAAAAAACTGCATGTGCTGGCATCTGGTGTCAAAGGCTGGAAAAGGAGTGAACCCAACTGAAAGAAAAAATTGAACTGCAGAATCTCATTTTTTTGTGAGCAGTCCTTTGGTAATAAAGCTATTCCACTCAGTCATTTAAACTAGAATATTCAGAGTCCAAACAACCTTTTCCTTTAATCATAGCAACTCCCAGGTAGAGACTAGATGAGATTGCTATTGTTTGAATGTAGGTCATGGTTCAGAGGCAGGTTTCAGTTTATCAGTGTACGCTAAGTGCACAACCTTTCTGCCATTATTAAACTGAAGTCGCTTGCAACGTTTGTTTGTTTGTTACCTTCTAGTGACCAAGGCTTTAGTTATAACGAATGTTTTTCCTAGCTTTACAGAACTATCTACAACAATGTAAAATATCTTTAACATGGAACTGTTTTCCACATATGAGGACTTTATGTCATGTCATTTTTTTAAACTTCTTGTATGCCAATACACAGCACTTGTTTTTTTCTCATAATTCCCTAGTCCATTAACATCCATTTTTATATTAACCCTTGCACAGGTTAAGGTCACATCTGGAAACTTCATAGGGTTTGTCTACACTGGCAAGTTTCTGCACAGTAAAGCAGTTTTTTGCGCTCAAACTGCAGACATGTACACACTGCCAAGCCACTTTGTGCGCAGAAACTCCTCAGTTGCAGCACTGCAAAAAATCCACCTCGACAAGAGTCGTAAAGCTATTTGCACAGAGGCTCCAGCACTCTATTGCCAGTGTAGACACTTGATTGCTTTCTGCGCTGTAATTGGCCTCTGTAATTATAGCTGTCCTATAATGCCTCAAATGACTGCTCCGCTCATTGTTTTGAACTCGGCTGCTCTGGAGACATGCGCCTCTCCCCTTTCAAAGCATGGTTTCTGGCAGCCGTTGTGTGCTGTGCTGATCTTCTCCGGGACACAAAGCAAGCCATTAATATGGAATGCTTGTGCTGTTAAACACAGAGGCAGGGGTGTGTGTGTGTGTGTGTGTGTGTGTGTGTGTGTGTGTGTGTGTGTGAGAGAGAGAGAGAGAGAGAGAGAGAGGGAGGCAGGGGGGTGGGGGGAGGCTGATGTTGGGGTTTCCCCCTCCCCCTCCCCCTGCCTCAGAGCTGGTTGCTTCCTGCCACTGTCTGAATTTACAAGACAGCATGCTGACACACTCTCTGTCCCCCAAAACACATTGTCTCTATCCCCCCCCATATATACACACGCTCCCTATCATACACACACACACACACACACACACACACACACACACACACACACACACACTTCAGTTGAAAAGCAGCTGGCAATGTAGTAGGATGCTCATGGAACAATGGGACTGGGAAACCTGCATCATGTGACACTGTGCCTGCCCCTTGAGGCATTGCAAACCCTTCCCAAAGCACGTTGTGGCTAATTGGGATAACTACCAAAATGCACTGCTCTCTTTGCCGATGCAAGAGCTGCTAATGTGGATGCGTTCCAGTGTCACAAGGAGCACAGAATGGACATGCAGCAGTTTAATTTCAGCATTTTAATAAAAGTGGTATAACTTGTGGTGCAGAAACTTTCCAGTGTAGACATACCCATATGTTTCTAATAATGATGGTAGTGTTCTGATAATGTACCAGTTTGTCTGCTTCATTCTCAACCATCTCTGCACCTTTTTCCACAATGCCCCTTGGGAATGGGGTAACCTCTCCAAATTGGCTTGATAAGATACCACTTTCCCCTTGTTGAAATATTTGAATCTGAGTTCTCTGAATGAAGGAAAAGAAATATACACTACAATCTCAGTTCTGAATCAATCAAGATTGAATTTTGAGTAATGACTAGTCACAATGAACAGTTCTTGAATGAGCTACAGACAAATTATTTGGTGGATAATTTTGAATGAGAAATTACAGAAAATACTGAACAATTCAGAGCCAATTCCTTTAAAAAAAATTGTATGTTAGAAATGTATTCACCCATCTCTAATAAGAGAGATGAACAGAAACTTTTTTTCTGCTGAAAATTGACCAAAATATATATAAAAACAATTTTTGGAGCTGTTTTCTATGGAGAATATCAACATTTCAGTGAAAAATCAAAAAGGGAAATTTTGATTCAGAAATGATGCTGCAGTGCCTCCTGGGCATTGTAGTTTAGGTGCCCCTTTCTTTTCTAAAGGACAGATTTGCTCTGGCCAGACTACATCTCCCATGTCAGAACTTAGACAGCGGAAAGGTTTATGAAAGAAGACAGCACAACCCAAGAAATGGACAAGGGGATGTTTATGAATAAGGTCATAAGGCCAGGCCATATGCTCTAGTTTAACTTCTACTGGTGGACTTCCATAGTCACGTTGCTTAGTGCACTATTGGAAGAGGCTCGAATACTATGCTGATGAAAGCAATATGAGAGCGTAAATAGAATAGAAAGTCCCAGAGTAACTTAGAACTCTCCCTTTGAGAACACCCGAGCTCAAGGCTCAGCTAGAAATAGCGGCTTCCCAGCTGGATTTCTTCTTTGGCACAATAGGCTTAGTGGATATACCAGGAGTTGTAATTTCCCTCTGCTGCCTTTGCTGAATTTG
This sequence comes from Emys orbicularis, assembly GCF_028017835.1. Classification (NCBI taxonomy): domain Eukaryota; kingdom Metazoa; phylum Chordata; order Testudines; family Emydidae; genus Emys; species Emys orbicularis. Next base: position 105,085,538 of record NC_088687.1, read on the forward strand.
GCCCTAAATCTAATAAAATTTTGGGAACCTCAAAGTCTATACTCAATCCTTCATTCTTTAAGTTTATACCTAAAACAAAACCAAGCCCCCCAAATCAGTGTTTTGGTGAGTGAAACGTGAAAACAGCTAGACAAGCAATGATAGGATGGGGAATGAAACCTTATTTTCTTTTATGTTTGGGACACTGTAACAATACTATAAAGGTTACTTGTTTCACCTATTGGTACTTGTTTGGTTTCTGAGTCCTTATTAATAAGGATCAGAACTTTATTCAAGTACCAGAGGGGTAGCCGTGTTAGTCTGCATCCACAAAAACAATGAGGAGTCCAGTGGCACCTTAAAGACTAACAGATTTATTTGGGCATAAGCTTTCATGGGTAAAAAAACCCACTTCTTCAGATGCATTTATTCAGATTCTCTCATCCCTAACATTAACAGTTAAATGGTTGATTACATGTCTGTCATAGCACATTGGGCAATTTTCCATCCTAATAATGTTTGAAAGTACATTAGCTTGGGAGAAATCTGTAAAATCTGTGGGTAACATGCTATGGCTTTTATGTCCCAGAAAAAAAGATGAGTCATTGTGCAGCATCAAAACACTCATAACAAAGCCTCTCCAAACCTAGAAATTTCAAACTTGCTAAAACACTACAGTGAATATGCTTGGCTAAGTCATGCAGTAGTTGAAAAAGCGGAAAAATACAAGCTACAAAGTGATTATTTAAATATCTGTCTGTGCTGTGGTGTATTTACTCATTTATTACCTTTTCAACAATTTTCAATGCTGCTTTTGGCTATATTCTTTATTACTGATTCTTATTGTTATTTTATCTGTTTCGAACATGGTTTTTTCCATGTTATTTCTATTGATGTTGAAGGGCAAAATATCACCTTTAATTTTGATCTTGTTGTATATTGCAATATAATAACAACAATGAAAAATGTCGAATAAGCAGCTCAAATGGATTTATTTAATCAAAGATTATCAATCAAAGATTAATACAGCACTATATAGGATATAGAATGAAAAGATACATTTTCAACCCCACGTCGATGTTGAAGAGAAGTTGATATAGTTCCTTCCTCTGTACCTGGTGGAATGTTGATAGTGTTCATTCCCAAACTAACTCCCAAACCGTCTTTTTCCTTTTATAGGGAATGAGACAAAGACATTCTTTTTTGGAGGAAAAACTCCCTTCTCACAGTTGATTTCACTGTGTGTTCTGTTTTCAACATTTTATCTTATCAGAAATTCCATAAGTGTTCCATAAGTCTCTTCAGTTACATAATCAATAAGCTAAAGGATTTTTAACCCTGTTGTTATTAACACCTATTGCAACATGCACTTCCTAATGAGTTAAACATTCTTCAATGGGTCATCATTTCATTCATCATAGAAAACATCTGCAAACAACAAATATATCTTATCGATTACAGAACATAATTGGATTATGAGCACACCCGCTTATCAATTACGCAGTCTCGTGTACTATACCATGGACCTGTAGTTTTGAGGACTCCCTTCCCTGGATATCTGGTCTATATTAGTAAGGTCAGGGTAAAACACAGTTTAAAAGATTATACATATTCCATTTCTGAGCTAATTTCCCCTTCACTCATTAGCTGCAATTGAAGAAATATTTTTTTTCAGTTTCAATAGATGTAGGGCACTGAATATATAGATACACAACATGGAAATGATTTTGGTTAGAATATAAAAGAATTATGGAAGTTTAACATAATAAATATTAACTTTTCATGATTTTTGTAACAATCTGAATAAGTTTAAAAAATAAGTCAGTTTTCTCTTAGCAGCCGTGAGCAGGTCACATTTAAAGGAGCTACCTAATTCTGAAACATGTTGCTTGTTGATTTATGATTTATTTGTTGAATCTATTTCCATGCTGCTGTTAGTTTTTTTAATTATTTTTTATTTTATTTACATAGTCAAAATTACCACTGACTTCAATGTGGGCAGGATATATAAACAGTTACATTGTTTTGTAAAATGAGAAGCAGGGTTTTGCTATATTATAGATGGACCTTTTAGCAACAGCTGTGTTTAAGATTGCCTAAGCATTTCTTTTAATATTCACCTTTCAGGATGAATTTTTTTAAGTCTTCTGGTGGGTGATTTGTTTTTGGAAGTTTGAGTTAAAGCGTTATGCCATTTTGGGGAACAAAAGGAATGATGAAAACATACTTTTCTCATTATAAATGGAAATGTTGTCTTTGTCATTAAAAAAAAAACACGTGTAATGCCTCAGCAGTATAGGATAGAAAATTAAAATTTGGTACAAAGCTGATACAAAGAGATGCTGATTATTGGTTGTGATTGAACCCAATTATAAAAATGTAAGGGCAGTATTTCAAAAGTAACTAGTGATTTGGCTACCTGACTGGAGACATCTTACAGAGACCTAGTTTTTGAAAATCGGGCCCCTTTAAGGCGTCTCAAGTTGGGCATTCAAACAGCGAGGCATCTAAAAGCATTAGTTACTTTTGAAAATCTTGGTCTAAAAACATTCTAGATTATATAAAAGGAGGACTGCCTTATGAAATGGGATTTACGAAGTTAAAACTATTTCACTTTTTGACATTATGAAGCTGGCTAGCCAAAGTGTCTAGGCAAATAATGAAAGTTAAATCTAGGGCATTTACATTTTTAAAATTCTACACTAAGGTTGCAGAATGAAGCATTCAAGATTCAGGAAACTCTGAAATGAACGCAGCATATGTAACCCAATAGCCACCCAATTTGAACACTATGCCATCATGCACATACATTACCATACAGTCTTCAGTTAAATGCCTCACAAATTACTTCTAAAACGCCTCAAATATGAGCAAAAGTTGTCTACTGGTCACAGAAGGCACCTGCAAAACATAAACTAGAGAGGGCAACTTGAACTCTTTAGTGAAGGGTGGGCCAAAACTCAACTTATGATGGAATTCAAGTCTTCAACTTAACCATAATATTACTTCTCTTCTGCTTATACTTAGCCATCTAAAAATGTGAAAGACTCTGTTTTAATTGTCTGAATATTTCGGGCTTTAATATCAAAGTGTACTTATCTCAATTGTTAAGAGATTGGCATAACTGGAGTATTTATACCTTATGGACTCTAGTTTTGCTAGATATAAATTGAGCCTCTCTCTTCTTAAAAATTAGCAACCCACTAGTACATTGCTGAGATCAGTTTAATCAAATTCCCATTCATAATGATGCAGAGAAAAGGGTTCCCACTATTACTACTCTAAAAGGCTGATTCCTGCTTTACTCTACAACTTCTCATTATATCTGACATTTCAAACAAGGATTATTTTCTTCCTCTACAACAAAAAGAAATATCTCCAAATTTCCATGACACCCAGTAAATGTTGGTTTCTTTAAATAAACCATGGGGATACAGCATATGAATTTTAAAAATATATTTAAAAAAAATTGTAACAAATTCAGCCCTGGAGTAAGGAAATGCAACTTTATTGTAGTCAGTGGAATTGTAAGCAGTTACACCAGGATTGAATTTGGTTCACTGAATATAATTTGAAGATGACTGATTTTGGAATGGAATTTTTTGGAACTCAGATGTTTATCATGTTTTGTGGCTTGCCTACATGAATACGTGAACTAGAACTCCCAAACTATGTAATTACTCATGTCACATTTTAAAGGCTAGTGATCCATGGGGTAATATGATTCTTCATAATAAGAGCACCAGCAAACAGGACATCTGCTACAGTTAATTTTGTATCAGCATTTTCATTATAAATCTCAATTTTCAGGGTAGGTCATTGTGAATGCCTCACATTGCTCCACAAAGTTATATAGCAGTGGCGGTCAAACTGCAGTTCATGAGCCACATTTCGTTCTTCTGCAGTTAAAGTGGGGCCCCTCTCCCCTCAGAGATGCCCCCCCTCAGGGCTGAAGCCTCAAGTCCTGGCGGGTGCCTCCCATGGGACAGAAGCCCTGAGTCCCCCTTCCCCAGAGGACAGAAACACCTAGCCCCACCACCTCATCACAGGGCAGAACCCCAACCTCCAGCAGGTGTGATTCTCGAACTTCTGAGGGTTGTGATCTGTGGCTCAGAGGCTCACTAAGTTTGGCCACCCCTGTTATATAGAAGGGGTCAGCCCAGAAACAGTGCTGTTACAATCGTTTCCCCTAACCCTCACCTCCCCCAAAATCAGTGTAGTCACATATAATTAAATGTACATTTTATGTTTAAAGTGAGAGAGATGATCCAGTACAGCATCATTCTTACCTCCTTCCCTTCCCATACACACAGGACCATGAGATCACCTGCATAGAATTGTTGTTGAATGTCCTGAGGATTTTTCATCCATATTCCTGAATATGAATCATCAAACAGTTGTCTGTATTCAGATAATTCATCCCACGTTTTACACCCAAAGTACCAGACATGATGGGATTTCATTTTGGAAATGTAGGTCAGTGCTGTATAAATATATAGCTAGTATTAACTTGGTTAATAAAGCACATTTTTATTAGGGCTGTCGATTAATCGCAGTTAACTCACACAATTAACTCAAAAAATTAATTGCGATTAATCACAGTTTTAATCACACTGTTAAACAATAGAATACCAGTTGAAATGTATTAAATATTTGTGGATGTTTTTCTACATTTTCAAATATATTGATTTCAATTACAACACAGAATACAAAGTGTACGGTGCTCACTTTATATTATATTTTATTACAAGGATCTGCACTGTAAAAATGATAAACAAAACAGACAGTATTTTTCAGTTCACCTCAGACAAGTACTGTAGTGCAGTCTCTTTATCATGAAAGTGCAACTTACAAATATAGATTTTTTTGTTACATAACTGAACTCAAAACCAAAACAATGCAAAACTTTAGAGCCTAAAAGTCCACTTAGACCTACTTCTGGTTCAGCCAATAGCTAAGACAACCAAGTTTGTTTACATTTACGGGAGATAATGCTGCCCACTTCTTAATTACAATGTCACCAGAAAGTGAGAACAGGCATTCTCATGGGACTTTTGTAGCTGTCATTGCAAGGTATTTATGCGCAGATATGCTAAACATATGTTTGCCCCTTCATGCTTTGGCCACCATTCCAGAGGACACGCTTCCATGCTGATGACACTCGTTAAAAAAAGAACGTGTTAATTAAATTGGTGACTGAACTCCTTGGGGGAGAATTGTATGTCTCCGTCTCTGTTTTACCCACATACTGACATATATTTCATGTCATAGTAGTCTTGGATGATGACTCAGCACATGTTGTTCATTTTAAGAACACTTTTGCTGCAGATTTGACAAAACGCAAATAAGGTACTAATGTGAGATTTCTAAAGACAGCTACAGCACTTGACCCAAGGTTTACAAATCTGAAGTGCCTTCCAAAATCTGAGAGGGACGAGGTGTGGAGCCCTCTCTCAGAAGTCTTAAAAGAGAAACACTCAGATGCGGAAACTACAGAACCCAAACCACCAAAGAAGAAAATCAACCTTCTGCTGTTGCCATCAGATTCAGATGATGAAAATGAACATGTGTTGGTCTGCACTGCTTTGGATCATTCTCGAGCAGAACCCATCATCATCATGGACACATGTCCTCTGGAATGGTGGCTGAAGTATGAAGGGACATATGAATCTTTAGTGCATCTGGCACGTAAATATCCTGCAACGCTGGCTACAATAGTGCCATGTGAACACCTGTTCTCACTTTCAGGTGACATTGTAAACAAGAAGCGGGCATCATTATCTCCTGCAAACGTAAACAAAACGTGTTTGTCTCAGTGATTGGCTGAACAAGAAATAGGACTACGTATACTTGTAGGCTCTAAAGTTTTACATTGTTTTATTTTTGAGTCTAGTTATTTTTTTTATATATAATTCTACATTTGTAAGTTCAACTTTCATGATAAAGAGATTGCACTACACTACTTGTATTATGTGAATTGAAAAATACTATTTATTTTGGTTTTTACAGTGCAAATATTTATAATAAAAATAAATATATAGTGAGCACTGTACACTTTGTATTCTGTGTTGTAATTGAAATCAATATATTTGAAAATGTAGAAAACATCCAAACATATTTAAATAAATGGTATTCTATTGTTATCAGTGCGATTAATCATGATTAATATTTGTAATCACTTGACAGCCATAATTTTTATTCAACTCACTCTTGACCATCACTGTCCTGATTTAGATTTCCCAGGACCCAGAGACCCAGTATACTGCACATATGGGGTCTGCATGTCACTGTTTGGGGGTAAGTGCACCTCTGCCCTCCTCCATAGTCTGCTCAAGTGATCCCCCTTAGATCTCAGGCCTCTAGCTGGCAAATTATTATAGGAAGAATCCTGAGATTCTATCTCCCCAAACCAGGGTTTTGGGCTTGCAGCTCCCCTGAAATTCAATGTGATTATCCCAGAAGATCTGACCTTAGCTTAGCACATGCAGTTTCACTCTCTTCCAGCAGCTAACACAGTGGTTTTCCAGAGACCAATTTTCACATATCACAGTACATTTATTTTAGAACAAAAAAATTACAGAGAACATACAAAACAATAAAGTATTTAACAGAGATTGCCCATCTTCCACATGTGGGTCTGGTAGGTCACATTCCTTCAAACCCCTTTCGTAAGTTTTGCCTCCTTGGTTAAAGGTTCATTTCAGGTCAAGAACGAGGGGCGCCTTCAGTCAGTTTAGCCTGGCCATTTGTATCCCAAGCTCTTTCTTTGCGTCGGGGTTTTGTGAATCCAGTCTGAACCAGTATATATAATTCACCAGAGTGGATGGTACTTCTCTGGAATTGTTTACCTATCCCAGGGTCTGAAGTAATCACCACCCACTGATTTTAGTTCCTGGATGGACCTTGTAACCTCCCCAACCAGCCAGCACTCAATCCCTGGCTCAGAGAGACAGATAACATTTTATAAAGTTGATACAATAGTGTCATACCCGTCACACTGTGTATTTAGATGGAATGAGGAGATGTAGTAGGGGTACTTTGTGGGTATGTCAATACTAGAATGTTTGGTTGTATTTTAATATGTATTCATTAACCTCAGTTAACGAATGCAACAAAATTCTAACATAGCTAGGACACACATGTATGTTGCTAGTCAGGTTTAAACATAAATAGGAATAAAAGTTTATGCCCTGGAACAAATGTTGACATTTATAATGGAATTTACAATCATGTTTAAGTATTAACACATGTTAAAACATGACTGGAAATTCAAATGTAACCCTCCTACTGGCAAGTCTTTAAATCAAGGAAATGTCTTTAATCACAATCAGCAAACATGGGAAAAAACATGTAGAAGTTAATGCTTCATTGTCCATGTTTTTCCTTGGATCTATCTGAAAACTTTCCTGAATAGAACAGATACGACATAAGAACAGCCATACTGGGTCAGACCAATGATCCATCTAGCCAGTATCCTGTCTTCTGACAATAGCCAATACCAGATGCTTCAGAGGGAACAAAAAGAGGCAGTTATTGAGAGATCCGTCCCCTGTTATCTAGTCCCAACTGCTGCATGGGGTTGCATCCCTGACAATCTTTGCTAATATACCTTGATGAATCTATCCTCCATGAATTTATCTAATTTTTTGTTTGAACCCAGTTATAATTTTGACCCTCACAATATCATCTGGCAACGAGTTCCACAGGTTAAGTGTGCATTGTTTGAAGAAGTACCTCCTTATGCTTCTTTTAAACCTGCTGGCTACTAATTTAATTGGGTGACCCCCAGTTCTTGTGTTATGTTTAAGGGTAAATAACACTTCCTTGTTCCCTTTCTCAAGACCATTCATGATTTTATTGATCTTTATCACATCATCCTTTAGTCATCTCTTCTCTAAAATTAACAGTACCAGTCTTTTTAATCTCTCCTCTAATGTAAGCTGTTCTATACCCCAATCATTTTTGTTGTCCTTTTCTTTACTTTTATCCAATTCTGATATCTCTTTTGAGATGGGGAGACCGGAACTGCACACAGTATTCAAGGTGTAGGCAGAACATGTATTTATATAGTGTCATTATGGTATTTTCTGTTTTATTTTTCCCTTTCATAATGGTTCCTAACATACCGTTAGCTTTATTGATTGCTGCTGTACATTCATAGAATCATAGAATATCAGGGTTGGAAGGGACCTCAGGGGGTCATCTAGTCCACCCCCCGCTCAAAGCAGGACCAATCCCCAACTAAATCATCCCAGCCAGTGCTTTGTCAAGCCTGACCTTAAAAACCTCTGAGGAAGGAGATTCCACCACCTCCCTAGGTAACCCATTCCAGTGCTTCACCACCCTCCTACTGAATTTTTCCCCCTAATATCCAACCTAAACCTCCCCCACTGCAACTTGAGACCATTACTTCTTGTTCTATCATTTGGTACCACTAAGAACAGTCTAGATCCATCCTCTTTGGAACCCCCATTCAGGTAGTTGAAAGCAGCTATCAAGTCCCCCCTCATTCTTCTCTTCTGCAGTTTAAACAATCCAAGTTCCCTCAGCCTCTCCTCATAAGTAATGTGCTCCAGCCTCCTAATCATTTGTGTTGCCCTCCACTGGACTCTTTCCAATTTTTCTACATCCTTCTTGTAGTGTGGGGCCCCCTTCTTGGAGTGTTTTTTAGAATAGTAACCACAATGAGTCCAAGATTTCTTTCTTGAGTGGTAGCAGCTAATTTAAACCCCATGATTTTGTATGCTTAATTGGGATTATATTTTCCAATATGCATTGCACTGATCAACATTGAATTTAACCTGCCATTTTCTTGCTCAGTCACTCAGTTTAAAGAGATCTCTTTGTAACTCTTCACAATCAGCTTTGGACTTAATATCTTGAGTAATTTTGTATCATCTGCAAACTTTGTGTCCTCGCTGTTTACATCATTTTCCAGATCATTTATGAATATGTTGAACAGCATTGGTTCCAGTACAGCTGTTTGGGGGACCTCACTATTTTGCACTTTCCATTGTGAAAACTGACCATCTATTTCTACCCTTTGTTTCAATTTTTTTAACCAGTTACTGATCCATCAGAGGACCTTCCCCCTTATCCCATGACTGTTTACTTTGTTTAAGATCCTTTGATGTGGGACCTTGTCATAGGCTTTCTGAAAGTCCACTAGATCACCTGGAACTCCTTTCCAGGGGATACTGTGAAGGCCAAAATTATAATGGGTTTAAAAGAGAAATATATATGTTCATGGGGGATAGCTCTATTAATGGCTGATAACCAAGATGATCAGGGATGCACCTCCATGTTCTGGGTGTCCCTAAGCCTCTGACTGCATGATGCTGGGACTGGACAACAGGGGATGAATCACTTGATATTTGCTCTGATTTGTTCATTACCTTTGATACATCTGGTATTGGCCACTGTAGGAAGATAGGATACTGGGCTAGATAGACCATTTGTCTGATGCAGAATGGCTGTTCTTATTTTCCTCTGTTCTTATGATTGCCCTTGTTCACATGCTTGTTGACAACCTTAAAGAATTCTGTGATAACTCTTCTCCATCATATTATATTAATCAACCCATTTGCCTGGTACTGAAGTTAGTCTTACTGGCCTGTACTTGCTAGGATGGTCTCTCTTTCTTCATCTTCATCTTCACCACTTTGCTAAATAGTTGGCAGTAGTAATTGTTCACCATTTGGTCCATTCCTGTGTGGCCACAAGGACTTGATGGGCCAAGAATCCAATGTCAGAATAGACTTGATGCATCCATGTCATAGGGCCTCTGCCTTTGGGCTGCCTCACCCTTGGTTGATGGAATTTTATCCCAAGGGATGTTACAAGCCACCTAGCAAATGGCATTCTGCTGACATGTCTGAAAAGATGCCATCTGCGGACAATGGACCTAATAGTGTGTAGCCAGAGTGACTGTAAACATCTGTGATATGAATGAAATTGTTCCACTTTATGCCCAGTATGCAATGTTGGTATTTTGTGTGAAAAGCCTCCAGTGGAAACAGTGTCCATGTTTCACAACCATTTAGCAGCATGGAGAGGATACAGATCAAATAAATACTGAACATGGTTTTCAGGCAAAGATGATGTTGATTGCAAGTTTGTTATAAATGACGATTGCAGATGCTGCAATGCCAATCCAGTGAAGAACCTCTGAAGCTTTTTTTTTAAGCTATCCTCCAGTCATCTGGTACAGAGGCTGATTTAAGCAATAGGTTACATTCTACAGTTAGTAGTTCTGCAATGTCATAGTTGGGTTCCTTTGGAAGCTCTTGGTTGAATACCATCTGGTCTTGGTGACTTATTACTGTTTAATTTATCAGTTTGTTCCCAAACCATCTCTATTGACACCTCATTCTGGAACAGTTCCTCAGATTTGTCAGCTAAAATGAATGGCTCAGGTCAGAGGATCTCTCTCACATTGTGTGCAGTGAAGACCAATGCAGAGAATTCACTTAGCTTCCTCGTAATGGTCTTGTCTTACTTAAGTGCTTCTTTAGCGTCTCAATTGTCCTGTGACCCCACTGACTGTTTATCTAACTTCCTGCTTCTGCTATATATATTTTTTTAAATTGCTGCTAGTTTTGTGTCTTTTGTTAGTTGCCCTTCAAATTCTTTTTTGGCCTGCCTAATTAGACTTTACATGTGCCTTGCCAGATTTTATGTTCATTTCTATTTTCTTCAGCAGGATTTGACTTTCAATTTTTAAAGGATGACTTTTTGCCTCTTTTACTCTGCTGTTTAGCCATAGTGGAATTTTTGGACAAGATACTTTTTATTATTATTTATTTGTGGTATTAATTTAGTTTGAACATCTATTATGGTGTTTTAAAATAGTTTTTATGCAGTTTTCAGGCATTTCATTCTAGTGATTGTTCCTTTTCATTTCCATTTAGAATATTTTTTGTATAGTTCCCCTTTTTGAAGTTAATTGATATGGGGTTTCTTGGTTTCCCCCCCCCCCTCCCCCACACACAAGGATGTTAAATTTAATAACATTATGGTTACTATTACCGAGTAGTTCAGATATATTCACCTGTTCGACAAGATCCTGTGCTTCACTTACGATTAAATCAAGAATTGCTTTTCCCCTGGTGGATTCCAGGACTAGCTGCTCCAAGAAGTAGTCATTAATGGTGTCTAGAAAATTTATCTCTGCATCCCATCCTGAGGTGACATGTACCCAGTCAATATGGGGCTAGCTGAAATCCTCCATTATTGGTCTGAGGATCTTGCAGTCTAATTTCCTTGAGCATTTCACAATCACCATTGCCATTCTGGTCAGGTAGCCGGTAGTATATCCTACTGCTATGCTCTTATTATTCAAGAATGGAATTCCTAACCATAGAGATTCTCTCGTACAGTTTGATTAATTGAAGATTTTTTTACTATAATTGACTCAGTGCTTTCTCTCACATATATAGTGCCACTCCCCCACCAGTGCAAATTACTCTGTCATTCTTATGTATTACGTACCCTGTTATTACAGTGTCCCTTTGATTATTATTGTTCTAAGTTTGTGATGCCTGTTATATGAATGTTCTCATTTAATACCAGGCACTCAAGTTCACCCATCTTAGTATATAGACTTATAAAATTTATCATGATTTATCTGTCTGCGTTCATGTGATGTAATTGAATGGGACTCTCTTTCGTTGCACTGTTTCTCTTCAGTTCCTGCGTATATTTTGTCAATTTCTAGCCTTTCCTTTTTACTAGCATATAGCGTATCCCCTTTAATAAATCCTCCGCTCCCCTAAGGGATGTCTCTGTCCTAACTGTGTGCTCCTTCACACCTGTTGACTTTCTCCCAGCCCTTAGTTTAAAAAATCCTCTATGACCATTTCAATTTTACATGATGGTGATCTGCTTCTGTTTTGGTTGAGGTGAAGCCCATGCTTCCTATATAGGCTCCTCCTTTCCCAAAATGTTCCCCAGTTCCTAATAAACCTCCTCCCAACACCATAATCTTCTCCACAAATTGAGACACCACACTTTTGCCCATCTAAGTGGAACTGTGTGTGGAACTGAAAGCCTTTCAGAGAATGCTATCATGGAGGCCCTGGACTTTAATCTCTTACCTAGCAGCCGAAAGTTTGCCTCTGGGACCCCTCTCCTACCTTTCCCTATTGGGACCTGCATATACTATGACCACTAGCTCCTCCCCAGCACATAAGTCTATCTGGATGTCTCAAGAGATGCTCAAGCTTTGCACCCAGCAAGCAATTCACCATCAGGTTCTCTTGGTCATCATAAACCAACTATTTATATTTCTATAAATCAAATCCCCCATTACTATTACTTGTCTCTTCCTAATAACAGGAGTTGCCTCCCCTGGAGAGGTATCATCAGAGAGGAGACCATGATTGTCTGGAAGGAGAGTCCCAACTATGGGATTGCTTCCCTCCACTCCAGCTTGATTTTTCTCCTTCCCCAAGACTTTCACCCTCCTCAACAGCACACAGGCTATCTGACGGGGGTGGGACAGCTCTACTGTGTCCTGGAAAGTCTTGTCTATATATCTTTCTGTCTCCCTAAGCTCCTCCAGTTCAGCCACTCTGGTCTCAAGAGTCCTACTCAGTCTGTGTGGGTCATGAGTTCCTTGCACCTAATATATGCCACCTGCTCACAAGGCAGGTAATTGTACATGCTTCATTCATCACAATAAACTGGATAGCCCCTGACTACTGCTGGACTTTGGCCTACATCACTTTTTCTCTTGCAGGGTTTATTTTTTGTGGGAGTTACTGGCTTAAGTTTAGAGTCTCTTTGTTATGTATATCTGGCTCTCATGCTCCCACTCTAAGCTCCCTCACAAAATTTCCGTTTGCAGGTCCTGTTCCTTTTTAAAATCCTGCTCTCAATGCGGTAGCCCCACTCCCTTGTCAAGTTTCAGAGTAGCAGCCGTGTTAGTCTGTATCTGCAAAAAGAACAGGAGTACTTGTGGCACCTTAGAGACTAACAAATTTATTAGAGCATAAACTTTCGTGGGCTACAACCCACTTCAGTTGTAGCCCACGAAAGCTTATGCTCTAATAAATTTGTTAGTCTCTAAGGTGCCACAAGTACTCCTGTTCTTTTTCCCTTGTCAAGGTATCCCAAAGAGATTAGGGATCAAAGGATGGCAGGCTAGAAACTTGATTGTAAGCTCTCAGCCTAGCCAAGCAGGCTGCTTGGCTCAGCACACAGTCCCCGAAACAGATGACATTATAAACTTCAATCAAGCAAGCATATGGCAAGCAACAATAATCAAGTACTGCAAAATAAAGCTTCCTTCTAGAAAATACTGGGAATACTTCTGTTGTTTCATGTAGGCACAACTCCTACTGAAGGTAATGTGAGTCTGACCCATGTAACCAAGCAGAATTTTGGAACAAAACGTCTTTTCTACTGATTTAATAATGTTTGTTTCTCCCTTAAATTTCTTTAGATCCGTGTACCTTTTTTCAACTTAATTATTTATTTTTTGTGTGCATGCACAGTGGAAGATTATTTTATTAAATCTTAGGTGTGATTATATCTTACAGAAGCTGATATTTTGAAAGAAATCTGTACCCATCTCTCTTCTGGTATTTTCTATTTTAAAACTATAGTTTTTTTCCCCTTTTTAAATTAACTTTAAATTTTGCTCATGAATAAGCACATATTTGGAAATTTATCAGTACAATATCCTGCTTCTTACTGACCATATTCTCGAGGAGTGTATACTCATGCAGTTAACCAAGGTAATTGTTTCCTGCCTACACAGATGAGATATATAGCAATACTAAATGAATCTGCAGGGTCTAATTGACCTTACTTGCGTTTACAGGAATTCAATTATTAGTTTCTGCATCCAAAAGGACATTCAATTTCTTGTTACGCATTTGTGTTTTTAGCACAGCAATTTCTGTTTAAATAGTTTATATAAAATCTGAATTTATTTCTTAAGTTTCTTATCTCACTTGCCCATTTTAATCTGTTAGCTGCCATTTACTGAAAAGTATAACATGTCATGGCATTAATGGTATGCTTCATCTTAACAGTGAGCTCTAGAAAAAATGTTCATAAAATCTTTTCATAATATATCCCAAAATGAGTTGATTAGTTTTTGTTTGCTTGTGTGTTTGTTTGTTTTAAACTTTGCCATTAAGAAAGCAAGGAGGCTGCATGAATAAGAATGCCAGTCAAACATAAAGATAAAACCACTAGGGAAAGTTGTGAAATTATTGCAGCTTTCAGCAGCTCTTGGGATTAAATACTTGTCCTCCACACTGTTGTGTTGAACATATCTTCAGATTTCTTCTTGTTGCAGAATGACAAGGTCTCATCCTTGAAATTAAAACACGGGGAACTTGATCTGATTTATTTTCTTAGCTTCTCCATAACATTAAAATATCTTATTTTAAAGGCCTTATCGGTTGGACAGTCATTGATGACAGAATGGTATTATTCTTCTGTCAGAATCTCCAGTCAGCCTATAAAATTAGTTCTTTCTCTCTAATTTTGCAGGTTGTTTGCAGGTCTGTGACAAACTGATAATGTGTGACTTTGAGCTGATTATTTGAGGGTCAGATGAATCTAAAATGTGATAAATTGTGGCTGTAAAGGCCAGATTTCCAAAATACATTTTCAAAAAACAAAATGGGATCTGAGCCCTTCAGGGAACTATATAAACCAAATGTTATTACAGCAGCTCTCATTTTCTAAGGTGTGATCCCTTATTTGCAAGAGCAGTCCCACTGACCTCAATGGGATTAGTCATGTGAGCAGCTGCTCACCAGTGGAGTTAAAGGGGTCACAATCTAGCCCTGAATCATCTCATTTCTTTGTATATTCAGGGTGGGATTCTCCAGAAGACTTGGCATTGGCTTAACTCTGCTCCCATTGAAGCGAATGGCAAGGTCTCATTGAATTCAGTGGTAGCATTTAGGCCAACAATAAGCACTTTTGCAAATCCCACCCTGAGTGTTCTTTTCTGTTAGATTTATCTAGTTAAGAAAGGTAGTATTTCATCCATTATTATTGCAAGGCGGCTTCAGATCCTTGATCCTTCATGTGCTGAGAGGGGCTCTTTCATAGCATCCACCTTGGGTACAATACATGCAGATTACTATTTCTGCAATCTACTGGACCATCTAAACAGTCTGTCTGGCCAGTTTTGCAGCTTCGCCATGCAGTCTTGGTATATGTCTCTGGGTTATATTCAGATTAGAGTTTACTAGAAGATAACAATTCTACTTGGCAGCAACTTTCAAGGTTTCAGAATTGTTGTTGTTCTGCGTTGGAAATTGTGTCAAAATGTTCATTTTCAGACTGGAACCTAAGCTATTTGTGAAGGTGTATGTGTGGCCTGATAGTTAGGACACTGGATTGCGACTGGCAATACTGAATCAAGCAGAAGAGGGACTTCAACCAAAATGAAATTTTCCCAACAATGTTCTGATTGGCTAGAATTCAGATGTGTATGAACAGGGCTTTCCTATGGGTTACTTTAGCTTTTTGAACTCCCATTTTTGCACAAAAGTGTTCTAGGGACATAACACTTTCAGGAATTGTTTGGGGTTATTAGGGTAGTCCAGCTTAATCAGAAATATTTTAAAACTATGTTTGATCAGACAGCCTTAGCTCCAGTTTCTACTCAGAAATGTGCCCCCTCCTACCCAATGCCCCATTACACTTTCTTATCTTTTTTAATACACTAAGGCACAAACATTTCAGACTTTAAAAAAGTCGCTTGTTCTATAATTAACAACAAATGTGTTTTCAGGAAAAATGATACACCATTTAACTTTTCAATTAAATCCTAAACTCTCTAATGAAGCATAAATCAAGGTAAATTACTTTAATCCTCTGACATCTTTTCAGTGAATGCTTGCATTTTCCAGAATCAGGGACAGACCCCTAGCTGTTTTACATAGGTCTCTTAACGCCAATGGAGATACACTGGTTTACATCAACTGGGGATGTGATACTTGACTTTGAGTTGCCATGTAGATAATAAAATGGTGTAAAACTTAGTGGTGATTTTAAAATGTTCTGTCTTATCCATTTAATAAAAGAGAAACCATGGGCCAACTGAAATCTCACTTGTACCTCTATCCTACCTTCATGCAGGACAAGTGGGATATTAAGGCTCTAGGATACACTATAAACATTGTGGCTCAAGTTGTTTGTTTTGCTCTACCATATCTAGTTACGTATAGAGGGAATAAAGTAAGTAATACTTGATGGTGCTTAAAAAACCCCAACCAAACAAATGATTGAAGAGGCAAGAAAAGTAATGGGGATTAATACAGCTATTGATAATCTTATAATCTTCCAAATTTGTCTACACTATTCTGCTCTGTCCTCCTGCTCTTTGAATCCTTTCACAAGCTCTACAACTCCTTCAACATCAATTTCTAAGGATATGTCTACACTTACCATGGATTGAAGCTGCGATCAATCCACCAGGGGTCGATTTAGTGGGTCTACTGAAGGCCCACTAAATCAACCGCAGATCGCTCTCCCATAGACTCCAGTTCTCCACTAGAACGAGACGCATAAAATAAGTCAACGGGAGAGTTTCTTCTGTCAACCCAGCTTGATGCAGACACCACGATAAGTCGACCTCAGCTACGTTGTCTCCAGCTACGTTATTCATGTAGCTGGAGTTGCGTAACTTAGGTCGAGTTAACCCCGTAGTGTAGACCTGCCCTAAGTCTTTACTGCCTGATATATCTCACCCCCAGATTATATCTCATCTTGTGTCCAACCTCTCTCCTCATTGGGCCACAGAATTCACCAATTCTTCTTCACTTCATGTCCCCTTTTGAGGCCTTCTCTGATGTTGTCCCCTACTCTTAGTTTATTATAGTTGATTCCCCATTCTATGCAACATTCACTTTCCATTTCATCTCTTGTTTGAAACCAAACTCTTTTACAGTCACTGTAGAAGTGATTCACTGCCCTATGCCAATCTTAATTTACTTAGACAAAAAAGTATTCAGATACTACACTGGTAAGTGTGGTGTAGACAGAGAATAAATAAATAATTCTGTGTAAACAACAACCTCATAATCCTATTTTGTGGATTCTTCCCTCCCTTCCCTATGCCTTTTGTCACCTCTCCCTGCATCCTGTATTTTCTTGTATTTAACTTAGAGCTCTTTTCTCCCTTACCTGGGGGGAAAAAGCAGCACAGGGGTTGTGAAACTAGCAGAGCTTTTTTTGAATTCTTCTGTTGTGGAGGTGGAACATGGGGTTCATGAATATAAGGATGCTGCAACTTCCCTGCAGCTGAAAAACCTTTCTGGCTTGCTGCACTCCCTGGACAGCATGGTTCTTGACAGGAGCTCACCAAATCTACAACTGCCACTGGTGTGAAGTCCCATAGATTCATAGACTTTAAGACCAGAAGGGACCATTGTGATCGTCTAGTCTGACCTCCTGTACATCGCATCCCACAGAACCTCACCCATCCACTCCTGTGATAGATCCCTAACCTCTGGCTGAGTTACTGAATTCCTCAGATCATGATTTAAAGACTTCAAGTTAGACAATCCACCATTTATTCTAGTTTAAAATAGCAAGTGACTCATGCCCCATGCTTCAAAGGAAGGCAAGTCCACCCCCCAAAACAGGGTCTCTGCCAATCTGATCTGGGGGGAAATTGTTTCCCGACCCAAATATTGTGATCAGTTGAACCCTGACCATGTTGGAAAGATGCCACAGCCACACACACACCTGGGAAAGAATTTTCTGTAGTAAGTCAAAGCCCTCCCCATCTAGTGTCCCATCACCAGCCATTGGATACATTTGCTACCAGCAGTTGCAGATGGGCCACATGCCATCATAGGCAGTCTCATCATACCGTCCCCTCAAAACACTTATCAAGCTCAGTCTTGAAACAAATTAGGTTTTTTTACTCCTACTACTCCCCGTGGAAGGCTGTTCCAGAACTTCACTCCTCTGATGGTTAGAAATCTTCATCTAATTTCAAGCCTAAACTTATTGATTACTAGTTTATTTGTTCTTTTGTGAACACTGGCCCTTAACTTAAATACCTACTCTTCCTCCCTGGTGTTTTATCCCTCTGATATATTTATAGAGAGCAATCATATCTCCCCTCAGCCTTCATTTGGTTAAGCTAAACAAGCCAAGCTCCTTGAGTCTCCTTTCATAAGGTAGATTTTTCATTCCTCTGATCATCCTAGTACCATCTCTGCACCTGTTCCAGTTTGAATTAATCTTTCTTAAACATGGAGACACAGTATTCCAGATCAGGTCTCACCTGTGCCTTGTATAATGGCAATAGCACTTCCCTGTTTCTACTGGAAATACCTTGCCTGATGCATCCTAGGGTCACATTAGCCTTTTTCATGGCCATATCACATTGGCAGCTCATAGTCATCCTGTGATTGACCAATACACCCAGGTCTTTCTTCTCCTCTGTCACTTCCAATAATATGTCCCCAGCTTATAGCGAAAACTCTTGCTATTAAACTATTAAACTTCATCTCATTTCTATTACTCCAGTTTCCAAGGTCCTCCAGATTTTTCTGAATGATATTCTGGTCCTCCTCCTCCATGTTGGCAATCTTTTTGGCATCTTTGTGCCATCTGCAAATTTTATTAGCACATTTCCACTTTTTGTGCCAATGTCATGAATGAAAGTATTAAATAAAAAAAAAAAAAGACCGATCCCTGAGGATCCCTTGTAAAAAGACCGATCCCTGAGGAATTCCACTAGTAACCTCCCTCCAGCCTGACAGTTCACCTTTCAGTATTACCCACTGAAGTCTCTCCTTATCCACCTTTTAATTCTATTATTAATCCACATCTTATTCAATTTAACTAATAATTTCCCATGTGGAACTGTATCAAATGCTTTACTGGAATTCAGGTAGGTTAGACCTACTGGATTTCCTTTTTCTAAAAAAATCAGTTATCTTCTCAAAAAGGGAGATCAGATTGGTTTGACATACTACTTTTTGTAAAACCTTGTTTTTTTTATCCCAATTACAATTTACCTCTATGGCCTTAACTACTTTCTATTTCAAAATGTGTTCCAAGAACCTTTTTACATTTGAAGTCAAACTAATGGGCCTGTAGTTTTCCAGATCTCTTTTCTTCCCTTTCTTAAAAATAGGTAATATATTAGCAATTCTCCAGTTATAGGGTAAGACTCCCAAGTTTTGGATTCATTAAAAATCCTTGCTATTGGGCTTGCAATCTCCTGTTCCAGTTCCTTTAATATTCCTAGATGGCGATTATCCAGGCTCCCCAATTTAGTCCCATTAAGCTGTATGAGTTTGACTTCCACCTCTGAAGGTATACCCTGTCACACTATCATATTGTTATTAGAAATGGTGTGACTGGTCAGTTGTCACCAATTTGTATTTCTCAAATACTTGTCAAAAATGCACCTTGACATTAACTTGTTCTATCTCCTTTTACTTACAATGAATTGAGATATTTAATATGAGAAAGGAGTATTAGGGGTATGTCATCAAACCATACTACTGTGACAGATGATGTTTCTGTAGTTGTATTCTGTGGTCCAGATGCTGATTTCGCTTGCTCACCTGCAGTAGGAAATTCTGTTGAAGTCAGTCTGGCTCAGAGAGTGAGGAATGCTGGAAATGTGGGATGCATTTGGGGGTGAGGGGAGGCATTGTACTTTATAAGGTAAATACTTTTAAAAAGCCCTTCTTTCTGGCAAGGCTTATGTGACGTTGTGCAGTCTATATGGATTTATAAAAACATAATAAGAAGTGAATATAATGTAACTGGAATAGTTTTATAAAAATATGATAATAAGTGAATATAATGTAACTGGAATATCTCTAAAAGGTCTCTTGTAAGGTATCATTACAAAGTTTATAATCTACTGAGTGTAATCATCCTATTTGTATAAATGTACCACTCTTGTATCTAAAACTAGAAATATAAAATATAACTCTGAGGGCCTATTGTAATTATGCAAAGTGTGGGCCATTAATGGTGGTTTGGAATCTTGATGACTCCCATTAACCAGGACCATTGTCTGCAGATGGCTGTGTTTACCTGTTAGTCTTCCTATATATGTGTGTGCTGGCAAGTGGGTAATGAAGTCTTGCAGTGACATGTGATCATGTCACGTGACCTGGAATCCATCTTTCACCTGGTGCTTTTCCAGTGGGGGGGGGAGGGGGTGGAAACCCAGAGGGACAAATGGTTCCCTCCTTATGCAAAAGATATATAAAGGGGTGGAAGAGAACAGAGGGGGAGAGGAGCCATCATGAAGAATCCCCTAGGTATCACCTGAGCTGCAACAAGAGCTGTACCAGGGGAAAGAATTGTGCCCAGGCCTGGAAGGTGTCCAGTCTGAGAAAAAGCTTACTGAAGCATCTCTGAGGGTGAGATTATCTGTATTCAGTTTGATTAGACATAGAATTGCACATTTTATTTTATTTTGCTTGGTAACTTACTTTGTTCTGTCTGTTACTACTTGGAACCACTTAAATCCTACTTTCTGTATTTAATAAAATCACTTTCTACTTAGTAATTAACTCAGAGTATGTATTAATACCTGGGGGAGCAAACAACTGTGCATATCTCTCTATCAGTGTTATAGAGGGCGAACAATTTATGAGTTTACCCTGTATAAGCTTTATACAGGTAAAACGGATTTATTTGGGTTTAGACCCCATTGGGAGTTGGGCATCTGAGTGCTATAGTCAAGCACACTTCTGTGAGTTGTTTTCAGGTAAACCTGCAGCTTTGGGGCACGTAATTCAGACCCTGGGTCTGTGTTGGAGCAGACGGGAGTGTCTGGCTCAGCAAGACAGGGTGCTGGAGTCCTGAGGTGGCAGGGAAAACTGGAGCAGGGGTAGTCTTGGTACGTCAGGTGGCAGCTCCCAAGGGGGTTTCTGTGATCCAACCCGTCACAGCTTATACTAATGTTTACCTTCCAAGTCTCCTTTTTATGCTCTGGAAGTAAATACACAGGAGGGTAGCTCTGTGATTGGCACATCTAATTTTCAAACAGAGGCACTGTCTTCATTTTTAGTTTAGAAAACTAAACCATTCTTTACTGAAATGTGACCATGTCAGTCTCCACCTGCATATTTATAATTGAAAAGATCCATCGTGACCACTGTGGTTTAATAACACTCCAGAAATAGCATTTTCTCCCACTCTCTGTCACAAAAATGAATCAAGTGATATACTGATTGGTTATTTATTTATTATTTTAATTATAGATAATTTCTAGTAGGGTACAGTTTTAAACCCAATTATGTTTCAATCAAGTAACTTCTTAGCACAAACCGATTTTAATTAACGGATTCATCAGTTTGGCTGACTAAAAGCTAGCTTGCTACATTGACTGGTATTGTATCGCTGAGCTACTGAAATGTAATGTCAGTTCCATCTCTTTCCCCTGCATAAAGTGATTGTCACTTTAAAAGGCTGCTTTGATTTCAGCACCCGCGAACTATACCTTGTTTTTATACTTAAATATTTGCTGCCCTAATGCATTGAATTCCAGTCACGTAAAATTGCACAAACTAAGATGGTCAGGGCTGGCTCAGAATTTGCATGGGAGCCCACTTTAAAAAAAAAAAAGTGCCTTAGGAAGTGGTGTTGGTTCAGTGGCTTTTGATTTTTGCCCTCACTTACACTTGTGAGAATGAATGGGCGGTGGAGTGAATGTCTGTTTAAATTAGTGTACTCCATTGTTTAGAATGGAGTTACTCACTTGCATTGCTGTAAATCTATATTAAAAAGCAGGATCAGGCCCCATATTTGGCACCCGTCTGAGTCAGAGCTGAAGTAATGCCACAACACGAGTGGTGTAAGAAGACACTGAATTGCCAGAGGTGCTCTCTGGATGAAATGAAGAGCTGATATTGTCATTACAGATCTCAGAGAAGAATCTACAAAATTGTTAAATCCAGGGTTCTGGCCAATTCCAATCTGCAAATTATATCCATCTGCAATTTTGAGTAGTGCTTCTTTACAGTTTTCAGAATAAGGCAACTCTTTCAGTGTTGGTTGAAATTATTTTTATCTATTTATCAGTTGTCAGAGATACTGCTATTTGTTTTATTTATTACACTAGCATCTTGGGACACCAACTGAGATTAGGGACTATATCGTATATACACATAGTAAAAGACATTCCCTGTAGAGTTGCTTTAATAGCTGATTTTTTTGTTTTTGTGTCAGTTCCAAAAAATTGAAAAAATTACTTCGTTCAGTCCAAACCAATGCTGTTTTTTTTCTTCAATTTTTTTAAATAATTGGAAAGATCAGACATTTTTGGTTTGCGTTAAACTAAACATTTTGTTATTCCTGAAATGAAATATTTTGTTTAGGGTATTTTTAATAAAGGCAAATGAAATGTAGTACTAGATTCACAAGGGGATTAGGCAGCATTCACACCAAATATTTACAAATATTCAAAGCACATTTTCTATTATTTTTTCTGATTTACTGTAGTAACTTTAACTGCTTATAAATATAACTTATTCAAGCAGCGATGAAAAATGCCTTGCCTACAAATACATGCAAAACTTACAAAAACCTGGAGCAAGCTAAGGCCAATAGAGTTTTACAGCATGCAATTAAGATAGTATTGCCATTACTATAGCCAAATGCTTTGGGAAATTGAGCTGAATTTGACAAAAAAGGAAAATCAATAAAGTCTCATGAAGGAAAATAGCACTTTTTTATTACAATAAAACATTTATCTAGACAATTAATTTTGTTCAGAGGCGAAGTCGGCGACATCAAGTTGGGACCAAGTTATACGATTTGATGTCAAATCAGGCTGGCATTGATCAGGCTTTCAAAAGAGCAGCATTTTTTCATAGATTCATAGACTCTAGGACTGGAAGGGACCTCGAGAGGTCATCGAGTCCAGTCTCCTGCCCTCATGGCAGGACCAAATACTGTCTAGACCAGGGGTCGGCAACGTTTGGCACGCGGCTCGCCAGGGTAAGCACCCTGGAGGGCCGGGCCAGTTTTATTTACCTGCTGACGCGGCGAGAAGCGGCACGGGCGAGCGATGTGCTGGCCGCGGCTTCTCGCCACCCCCATTGGCCCGGGACGGCGAACCGCGGCCAGTGGGGGCCGCGATCGGCCGAACCTGCTGCGTCAGCAGGTAAATAAACTGGCCCTGCCCACCAGGGTGCTTACCCTGGCGAGCCGCGTGCCGAACGTTGCTGACCCCTGGTCTAGACCATCCCTGATATACATTTATCTAACCTACTCTTAAATATCTACAGAGATGGAGATTCCACAACCTCCCTAGGCAATTTATTTATTTTTATTTATTTATTTTTGATGTGTGTTTGTTTGTTTGATTTTAAACATAATACAAAAATGCACCTGACTTGATTTTGTTTATGAATTTTGAAAGTATTTTTCCCATAAATCTAATATACAAAATAGATCATAAGACAATATCCTGAATCTAGTCCCTGTAGTGAGCCGGTGTGGCGCCCCTCCGTCCCGCATAGGGCCGAACTTCCCCTAACCCCAACGTGGGTGGAGCCACCGGGTCCGGTGCCCGCCCCTCCGAGGTCACGGCCCCGACCCGGAAGTATAAAAGCCCGCCGGCAGAGCTCAGTGGAACCCAGGCCGGCAGAGAGAGCAGACGTCCCGGGCCGAGCTCCCGCTTGGGAGACAGCCGCAGGCCGCGAGCCGCCGGCTACCCCACCGCGCCGGTCGAGCCTACCTCTCGCCAGGTACCCCGAGGAGGACTGGCCAAGCCTGCCCCGGACCAGCTACTCCGAGGAGGACTGGCCAAGCCTGCCCCGGACCAACTACCCCGAGGAGGACTGGACAAGCCTGCCCCAGGCCAGCTATCCCGAGGAGGAGCCAAGCCTGCCCCGGGCCAGCTACCCTGGTGGAGAGCTGCCGGACCGGCCCCCAAGCCCCGCACCCGAGGAACCGATGCTGCTGGACTGGCCCGAACCCGGCGTCGCCAACGAGGTAGGCCCCGAGGGGGGACACGGAAGTAGCCCGGGGATAGCCGACCCCGGTCAGGCTGCATAGGCCTGTGAGCCGATGTCAGTGTGTTTCGGTCAGGATACCCCACTAACCAGCAGCGGCAGTAACCGCTGTTAGGGCCCCGGGCTGGAACGCAGTGGAGTGGGTGGCAGGCTTCCCCCTCACCCAACGCTCAGGTGTAGGAGCCTGGGCTTACCATAACTGTTTGTCTGCTCAGCCCCTGCATCCAAGGGCCTGAGCTGTGACTGTTTGTGCCCCGCCCTGACCCAGGGCCTGGGCTCCTTAACTGCTTGTCTGCTCAGCCCCTGCATCCAAGGGCCTGAGCTGTGACTGTTTGTGCCCCGCCCTGATCCAGGGCCTGGACTCCTTAACTGCTTGTCTGCTCAGCCCCTGCCCCAGAGGGCCTGAGCTCCTTGACTGACTGCTCGCTCAGCCCTGCCCCAAAGGGCCTGAGCTGGGACTGTTTGTGCCCCGCCCTGCTCCAGGGCCTGGGCCTCAGAGCTAACTGTTTGTCCGCTCAGCCCCTGCCTGAGGGCCTGAGTCCAGAACTAACTGTTTGTCTGCTCAGCCCCTGCCTGAGGGCCTGAGTCCAGAACTAACTGTTTGTCGCTCAGCCCCTGCGTAAAGGGGCCTGAGCTTTGACTGTCTGTGCTGTAGTGAGCCGGTGTGGCGCCCCTCCGTCCCGGAGGGTAGAGCCCCGGTGCGATCCTACTACAGTCCCCTATAAAAAATAGAGACAGACACTTGCCGTTCCAAATTTATCTACTTGTTATGACCTCTTGAAAATTGTCGCTTTGTATTATTTGTCTCTAATGAAACCACAGAGCTTCCCTGTATTGTTGCTTTCTCTCTTACCCTGCCTATATAATTTTATCTTCAGAGAGAGAGAGAGAGAGAGAGAGATTTTGTGAATGAGACAATGATAATGACCAATAGACGTATACTTCCAGATAGATACAAAAGTATTTAAAAATGTTACTAATTATGTACAGTTTGTACTCTCACTTACAGTACTGGATTGGGACTCAGGAAATCAGGGTGTATTTCCCAGCTCTGCCACAGACTTATGGCACCTTAGGCAAGTCAATTAGTGTCACTGTGTCTCAGTTCTACTTCTGTAAAATTGAGGATAAAATGTTTTTTACCTTTTATCTGTCTTTTCAAGATCGTAAATTCCTTCAGGGAAGAGAATAAAAGGTGGGTGAAATTTTTCAGACACAACAATTTTTTTTCATCAAAAATGCATGTTTGGGTCAACCAAAACATTTTGAGAATGTATGTTGATTACAGTGAATTGTTTTGCTCAAAATGGAGGAAAAAAATAATCAGAATTGTCAAAACAAAGTTTTCAATTTTTCAGGTTAGATTCACAGTTTGGATCTTAAACATCACAGTCTAAAAGTAAAATCCATAGTGTTGTCAGGTCTATAACAGTTGAAAGCTACTGCTGATATGCTATTGGTCCCCAACCCATGCCCACTGTCTTGCTGAGTCATCCTGGCTTGTTAGTGAAAGATATGACCCAGCTACTATCAGAGTTGGCTGTAGATTTGCAGACTAGTGGCAGAAGCAATAGCGGACAGAGACACCCTAGCCAGAAAATAGCTGAGCTCCTCTCAGTAGATGGGGAACACACTCAATTCCCACTGAATACAGCATGTCTGGTTCTGCTCTCATTACGCCAATGTAAATCCAGAATAACTCTACTGGAGTCCAAGGAGGCACTCTAGAAATGCATCACTGTGAGTGCAGAATCTGGCCCAAGATGAGTATGGGTGCTCAACACTGCAGGACTGGCCCCTCATATAATATATTATAAATAATTTAATTGTGAAGTTTGCTCTGCTACGATATCTGAATATGAAATTTACTCAGAAATGCATTGCAATTTGCAGGCATGAACATATTAAGCTAAATGTATTAGAGCTGGGTGGTGTAGGAATTATGGGCTAAATTGAGAAAGGAATGTAGGCACCTTACTGCACTACAGACATATAAATCTAACTTTTAGGTTTCCCTGGCATTCACTAAAGCCCCTCTCGGCTGACACCAAACCTGTAGATGCCTAAATTCCCTAGGTTCCTAAGTTTTCACCTTTAAAGTCTGTATGGTGCCTAAATTTCAGCAGCTGGACTTGAGCTCAGGCACCTCAGTCCTAACACCTCTTAGCAGATTGCTGCTTAAGTCAAGCAATGCCCAATTCCCCCTTTGTGCTATACTGTTGATCTCAAGTGTATAATTTAAATCACTGATATTTCACAAAGTATGAAAGTATAACTTATCTTAAAATTATTGAAATCTTAATATTTACTTGTTTTGCAAGTAAAAATTGAGAGACTTATAAATTCCAAGGCCAGAAGGGACCAGAGTGATTGTCTAGTTTGACCTTCTGTATAACAGAAGCCACGGAACTTCCCCAAAATAATTCCTAGAGTAGATCTTTTAGAAAAAAATCCAATCTTGATTTTAAAAATTGCCAGTGATGGAGTCTTCCTCACAACCCTTGGTAAATTCTTCCAATGGTTAATTACCATCACTATTAAAAAGTTGTGTCTTATTTCCAGTCTGATTTTGTCTAGCTTCAACTGCTTGACTAAACTGAAGAACCCATTAGTAAATATTTGTTCCCCATTTAAGTACTTAGAGATTGTTATTAAGTCACCCCTTAACCTTCTCTTATTAAGCTAATTAGATTGAGCTCCTTATGTCTGTTACTAAAGGCATTTTTCCTAATCCTTTAATCATTCTCGTGGCTCTTCTCTGAACACACACCAATTTATCAACACCCTTAATGAATTGTAGACACCAGAACACCTACTAGTATTCCAGCAGTGCCAAATACACAGGTAAAATAACCTCTCTACTCCTACTCGAATTTTCCCTGTTAATATATTCAAGGATTGCATTAGCCCTTTTGGCCAACGCATCACATAGGGAGCTCGCTATTCAGTTGATTATCCACCATGACCCTGAAGTCTTTTTCAAAATCCCTTCTTTGTTCCTAGAGCTACATATTTACATTTAATTGTATTAAAACACACATTGTTTACTTTCACCCAGCTTACTAAGTGATCCAGATCATTCTGCATCAGTGATGTGTCCATTTCAATATTTACTATTCCCCAAAATTTTGTGCCATCTGGAAACAGTGATGATTTTATGTTTTCTTCCAGATCATTGACAACAAAGTTAAATAGTTTAGGGCCAAAAATCAATCCTGACAAGAAGCCCCTAAAAATACATTCACTCAATAATGATTCCCCTTTTACAGTTACATTTTGAGACTTATCAGTTAGCTAGTTTTCAATCCATTTAATATATGCCATGTTCATTTTATATTGTTCTAGTTTTTTAATCAAAATACCAATCCAATACCTTACAGAAATCTAAGTACATTATATCGGCATTAGTATCTTTATCAACCAAACATATAATCTCTTCAAAAGGTAGATTTTGAAGAGAGGTATCAAGTTAGCTTGACAGGATCTATTTTCCATAAACCCATGTTGATTGGTATTAATTACATGTTCTCTCCTTTAATTCTTTATTATTTGATCCCCCATTATCTTGCCTGGGATCAATGTCAGACTTACAGGCCTATAAGTACTGGGGTTATCCCATTAACCCTTTTTAAACATTGGCACAACATTAGCCTTCTCCCAGACTTTTGGAACTACCCCAGTCTTCTAAGATTTGTTGAAGATCAACATTAATGGCCCAGCAAGCTCCTAAGCCAACTCCTTTAAAACTCATGGATGCGGATTATCCAGACCTGCTGATTTTAAAAAGTTTGATTTTAGTAGCTGCTGTTAACATCCTATTGAGATACTAGTGGATTGGACAGAGTGTTATCATATGATATGACTACATTACCTGGTCTCCCCACCCCATACAGAACACTTCTGCATTTTCTGCATTATTAGTGATAATTCTACCATTTCCATCTAGTAATGGATCAATACAATTATTACGATTCTTTTTCTTCCTAATATACTTTTTAACCCCTCCCCCCTTTATCGTCCTTGACTCTTCTGGCCATAGTTTTCTATTTGTGTCCCTTTGCTTCCCTTATCAATTTTCTACAATTCCTAGCTTCTGATTTATATCATTACTATTAACTTCTCCTTTCTTTGATTTTATCTATCTATCTATCTATCTATCTATCTATCTATCTATCTATCTATCTATCTATCTATCTATCTATCTATCTATCTAAAATAAATTTTATCTTTTATAGCTGACTTCACTTACCCTCTCAATCAGGTCATTTTTTTAACCAGTGTGTCCTTCTTCTTCAGTTGTGGAACTATGGATGTTGGGGCATCTATTAAAGTGTTGTTAATCAATTCCCAGTTATTCACATTTTCCTGGTTAAATTCTTATTTCCAGCTCATTTGTCTCATAATTGTTTTCAGCTTTATGACATTGGCCCTTTTTAAAGCACCAAGTGTGTGTGTGTCTATCTATCTATCTAGTTTGGGCTTTATTCTATTCATACATTATAAATGTGATCAAGATCCTGTATATGTTAGGGAATGCAGCTGTAGTTTGAATCACATCCCACAGTAAACATCAGTTTTAATGGCTTGGTTGGATTTGCAGGCTGTGGTTTCATGTTAATCTTTCTACTGGTGGTTATTCTAAGGTACACATCTAAAATAGATTTTTTTCAGAGAGTAACTTCCAAGCAAAAGCATGATGATAATCTTGATTGTATTACTGTATTTACAAATGAATGACTATGAAAACCTTATCCTTTAAGAATAGGAGACTATTGTAAATTTCAGTTAGTGAAATAATAAATGCGATATTTAATTATATTTTTTCCATTTTTTTCACATACATTTTACAATCAATTTTGTGGCTTCAAAAATGAAATACATAGTTTGATTATGAGTGTATTTATTTTACTATGACTCAGGAAGTCTAAAAGATAATGCAAATATATCCCATGGTCCATAACTGTAAATCAGCACAGCACCAGTGGTTTCAATGGAGCTACATCAGTTTACATCTACTGAGGATTTGATCCCACATATAGTAATGATAGGTAGCTGCCTCTGAATAATGGGAGCATCCAAATTGTTTCAATACACTGAAGCAATTAAATCTTTATATATTTAACTAAAATACATAACATTATTTATCTCAGGCAGCTATTTGAACAAAAATAAAGTTAGTCAAAGGTACAGTAGAAATTAAATTATATTTATCAATTGCATGGATATTAAATACATTTAATTCACAAAGGGCCAATACACTTCAGAAATATTGCCCAAAAGATGTAGTAGCAGCTATATTTTATCTTGGGACACTACAAAGCATTGTATATTCTATTCTATTTATATTCTGCACTCATCACCTGTTACATGTTTGTGCAGTGACTGAAAGAATGACACCCAACCTGGCTGTGGTGTTTAGGTCACAAAATATAAAAGCATAACAATTATTATTACTATCAATCTGAAGGCCTTTCAGTGATGCATTGGACAACATGACTAGCATCTGTCATGTTATGGATTCATCTCTGTTCCTATGTCTGGTGGAAGTAAGAAGTTTGTTTGTTTGTTTGTTTTTAACCTTTATTAATGAAGGCAAGGTCATAGAGGTGTGTGAATTTCTGAAGTGTGAGCTTAGAATGGAAAATGATGAGGTTTGAGGAAGTGAATTCCTATGGCAATGTATTCCCAGCATGGTAAATTGGCTCAAGTTATAGCATGTGTAGATACTTTTATCAATATAAATTAAATTTGATGTGTCCGGCCATTATTAGCATTTTACTTTTATTAGTATTTACATATTGTGAAGACACTCACAAAATATTAATCTTATGGAAATACCCTGGAATCAATATGATGATGATTCCAGCAGTTCAGTGTCCCCTAAGCATATGCTGAGCTATTTGTATGCTACTGGCTTTGAAGGAAGAATTGCTGTTGCTGAGCCAGCACTGTCATCGCCAACATTTCTGGCAACATCTGATGTTCTGTGATGGTTACCTATTCAAATAAGATCAAATAAGTTAATGATGGAAAAGAGTTATTGGATCTTTATTCTTCATGTCCAGCCATCTTCAAGTTCAGGACGCAGACCCCAGTAGAAAATAATACATCAGATGAGACAAAACTCAACCCAGCTTAATTTCTGATATGTGGAATCATCAGTATTAAAGTTATATGGCTATTTAACTATAGATAAACCATTTTTGGCTCTGTTCCCTAATTAGGGAGCTCCTTTGAAAAAAAAACCACACACACACACACAAAGTGATACTAGATTTTCCCACCGGCAAATATTGAGTAGACAATGAAATGCCAGGAAATTAGAAAATTCATTGCGCGTTTCTCTATTTTACAGGTAATTTGTCTTTGGAATATTTTCATTCAGCTGTTTACAAGTCTGACTTTATTGGCATTCAGTATGCAGCCTATTATAACTGTATATATTATTTGCCTTTTAAGCCTTTGAATTTCTATTTGTAATGCCTGTAACATGTTTAGTTTGGGCATGCATCCCTTCTTTTGTTTCATCAATGTACTTGGCACTGCAGTGATTTCATAAAGAAAGACAATTTTGTCATTGTAGTACGTGCATAGTTTGTCTTTTGTCTTATTAAGAATGTCCCTCAGGTTCTGTTATTCTTGGTAAGCTGAAAGCTAAATTATTCCCACACTACATTCTCTGTCAACCTGATACTAAAAAATGACTGAAATGTCCCATTCAAAAAGGATACAGTAATTGCATATAAAAATAGAATAGTAAAAAATATAAACCATGCAAAGGAGCCACTATTAAGTGAATGAACCCTGAAAAGATAAAATTGCACCTTCCAAACGTAACCTAAAAAATTAAAACAATCGTAAAGCTTAGGCAATGGAAAAGAAAGAATAAATAATAATGTATAGTGAGAGATACTTAGTGTTATTGAGCCAATTTAACAGGTACAAGAAGCTGTTCTAAAGCTTCCTTCAAGCTATAATTTAGAGAAAAAGATAGACAGGAAGAGAATGTCCACGAATTTGCACAGCATGAGCAAAAGTATCTTTAGAGCCATCCAGAAATCTACTAAGGAAACATACAATCATCTGTAGTATAATCTACCTATAGATGCATAGGGTATTTTTTGTTTGTTTGTTTCTTAAAACAAACAAAAAACTCTGAACTGTTTAAGGATTTGGTTGTTTGTTGTTGTTTTTATATTCTTTTTTGCCTCTCACATCTTTATGCTTGTGGGCTTTCAAGTGCAAGGTACTTCAGGGCTCGATCTTATCATTTCTTCTGTTCAATGTGTGTGTTACTCTGCTGGGAGAGATTTTGAGGTGTTACAGACTAGAGTGTCAACAGTATACAGCTAGACTCAGTTCTGATGTATATCTGATGTGTATCTGCTTTCTCACGACCTAGCTGAGGAATTAGTTATAGAACGAACAGGTAGAGACTGAAACCAGACAAAGTGAAAATTGTTGTGTCAGGAGATTTATCTACACAAAATATAGGAGGATTTTTTCCACATCTTCAATTTGAGGTTGTAGTGCTGTCTTTTCCCAGCATGCTCTACAGCATCAGGGTTTTATTGGTTCCCTTGCTGCTTTTTGATAAGGCAAATGCAACAGTGGTCATTAGCATATCTCCTCAGAAAGCTGGCTACCTCCTAGTCCACTGCAGTAAACTGGAGTCTTTGGCCATGCTACACACACCGGGGATCAATTCTGCTGCAATCGATGTAGCAGGGGTCGATTTAGTGGGTCTAGTGAAGACCCGCTTAATCCTCCGCAGAGTGCTCTCCGGTTGA
Organism: Emys orbicularis; assembly: GCF_028017835.1. NCBI lineage: Eukaryota > Metazoa > Chordata > Testudines > Emydidae > Emys > Emys orbicularis. The sequence goes on from NC_088687.1 coordinate 105,117,285, forward strand.
CTCCAGTTCTCCATTGGAACAAGAAGCTTAAGGTAAGTCAATGGGAGAGTATCGCCGGTTGAAGCAGCATGGTGTAGACACCACAGTAAGTCAACCTCAGTTACATCGACTCCAGCTACATTTATTCATATAGCTGGAGTAGTGTAACTTAGGTCAATATACCCCAGTAGTGTAGACAAGCCTGTGGCATCTATGTCTCAGAGTATTCCCCTGTTTCTTCATAGGATGCCAGATGGTCACTCTCTCCAGCAGTTTATTCAAGAAATTTCCTGGTAAGGATCACAGTGTCCAACAATATATAATAGGGTCTTCCACAATGGCTGGGTTCCTCTTACCACAATGAACCATACTTTTGCATTATGGTATGTCTCCACCAGAGCATGAGGCTGAAACAAAGGTATTTTCATCCTTCTGCTGCACTGTGAAGGGGCAAGGTGGGTGTGTCTGTTCACACCAGAAGACCCTCTTAGAAATGAGGTAGGCATCAACATGTACCAGGAATCCTTATCAATAGACAGCTGAAGGAGCATCACTGTGTGGCACTAGGAACTGAGTAAGAATCCACACCAGTTCTTCCTGAATTTGTCAAAAGTAAAATACTACTATTGGTGGGGGTGAATGGGGTTACTATATTAGGGAAGGGTAGATTTGCATTAAACTCAAATGAAACTCAACTCAAATGAAACTGAACTCAAACATAACCCTTTTTTTCCTCCCACTGCCACATGTTGTTTGAAGTCACATATAAGCAAGAACAGACTAATAAAACTAAAACAATAACATGGCCTAGCACAAGGACAATTCATCTCTAAGGATCCCAAACACATTATAGATAAGCCTAAGGGATATACAAACTGTGGGTGAAGTTCATTTCCAGTGTCACTCTGTTGGTTTCAATGGAGTTTACCACTGTCATAACTATAAAGGGAAGGGTAACAGCCCTCCTGTGTACAATAGTATAAAATCCCTCCTGGCCAGAGACTCCAAAATCCTTTTACCTGTAAAGGGTTAAGAAGCTCAGGTAACCTGGCTGACACCTGACCCAAAGGACCAATAAGGGGACAAGATACTTTGAAATCTTGGTGGGGGGAAGGCTTTTGTTTGTGCTCTTTGTTTTGGGGGAGTTCGCTCTTGGGACTAAGAGGGACCAGACATCAATCCAGGCTCTCCAAATCTTTCTGAACAAGTCTCTCATATTTCAAACTTGTAAGTAAACAGCCAGGCAAGGCATGGTAGTTTTATCTTTGTTTTCTCAACTTGTAAATGTACCTTTTACTAGGGTGTTTACCTCTGTTTGCTGTAACTTTGAACCTAAGGCTAGAGGGGGATTCCTCTGGGTCTTTAAGTTTGATTACCCTGTAAAGTTATTTTCCATCCTGATTTTACAGAGATGATTTTTACCTTTTTCTTTAATTAAAAGCCACCTTTTTAAGAACCTGATTGATTTTCCTTGTTTTTAGATCCAAGGGGGTTGGATCTTGATCCACCAGGAGATGGTGGGAGAAAAGAGGGGGGGATGGTTAATTTCTCCTTGTTTTAAGATCCAAGGGGTTTGGATCTGTATTCACCAGGGAATTGGTGAAGAGTCTCTCAAGGCTACCCAGGGAAGGGAATTAGTACATTGGGAGTGGTGGCAGCAGACCAGACCTAAGCTGGTAGTTAAGCTTAGAAGTTTTCATGCAGGCCCCCACATCTGTACCCTAAAGTTCAGAGTGGGGAAGGAGCCTTGACAACCACAAGGATGAATATTTCCATAAACGCAGAGATCACCTCTAGAGCCATATGAACTCTGGTCTGAACCATATATATATACTACCATTACTGTGCAGTTCTAGTCACCCAATCTCAAAAAACAATATACTAGAATTAAAAAAGATACAGAGAAGGTCAACAAATATGATTGGGGTATGGAACAGCTTCCATATGAGGAGAGATTAAAAAGACTTGGACTTTTCTGATTGGAAAAAAGGGGATATGATAGAGATTTATAAAATTGTGAATGGTGTGGAGAAAGTGAATAAGGGCTGGTCCACACTAAGCCCTCAGTTCGAAGTAAGATACGCAACTTCAGCTACGTTATTCACGTAGCTGAAGTCGAAGTATCTTAGTTCGAACTTAAAGGTACTTACCGCGGGTCCACACGCGGCAGACAGGCTCCCCCGTCGACTCTGCCTACTCCTCTCACGGAGCAGGATTACTGGCGTCGACAGCGAGCACTTCCGGGATCGATTTATCGCATCTAGACAAGATGTGATAAATCAATCCCAGAAGATCGATTGCTTGCCGCTGAACCAGCAGGTAAGTATAGACGTACCCTAAGGGAGTGTTATTTATTCCTTAACATATCATAAGAACCAGGGGTCACCCAATGAAATTAATAAACAACAGGTTTAAAACAAACAAAAGGAAGTATTTCTTCATGCAATGCATAATCAACTCATTGCCATGGGATGCTTTGAAGGCCAAAACTATAATGGGGTTCAAAAAAGTATTAGATACGGTCATGCAGCATAGATTCATCACTGGCTATTAACCAAGATGCTCAGGGATGCAACCTCATGCTCTGGGTGTCCCTAGCCTCTGATTGCTAGAAGCTTGGAGTGGATGACAGGGGATGGATCATTCGATAATTGCCTGCTCTGAAGAACATGGCATTGGTCACTGTAGGAAGAAAGACACTGGCTAGATGGACCAGATGATCCAGTATGTCCATTCTTATGTTCTTCAAATTTCAGCTGTGAACCAACAGTTGTTAGGTCAAATTTTATTTGTGTTCATCAGCAGTTTGTAGAGGCTTTTCATAAGCTGTTTTACTCAGTCTGTGTATCTATGAAATTTATCACTTAGCTGATTAACAGTGTATTTAGAGCACAGGCATGGCTCGTTGCAAGAGAACACATGAGGAAAATCACATGCTAGAAATCAGATAGCTATTTTTCTCTGTCCTTGATTGCCTGAGCCTGTCCCATACAAAGGGCAGAGTTAACCCAGCTCTGCAGAATCCACTTTAACTCCTTGGATACAGGCTGCTGCATTTTAGTAGAGCTTTTTGATCTAGTTGGAAAAAACAGATTTTTAGTCTCCTATCCTGTGTGTCCATCTGACTCTGAAAACAATATGATAAATATCTGTGCTTCCCTTAGAACTGTATTGTTTTATATTTTACCTCACAGAATAATTTTATCCCAGATTTATTAGGAGGTTTCTATTTTGCTACAGGTATGAGGCCATGTTCCATTTATGGCTTTGGGAAACCAGTGAATGATGACTAAACCATGAGGCTGGGCATGAACCCATCAAACCCGAAACTTCTCTGAGAAAAATGACGAGACTCAACTATGAGAAAACCAGATTTGCTTCAGTGCAAACTTTTGAACATTGGATCAGTGATGACTCAGCAACACCACTTCCAGAAACACCTGTGTTCCTTGGAGTTCTCCCATTCAACTACTTGTCCAGCTTTACCATGCTTAGCTTGTGAGTCCTGACCTAATCAAACTGATGCTGCTCAAAGATTTGGCACAGGGCAATGTTTTTAGCATTAACTATAGCTGACTTTGACTTTGCAAGCTGAGGAAACTTGGCTGCTAATAGTTATGCATTCAGCCTAACCAATCTTCCAAGGCTGATCCTTCAATAAAAAGATGTGCTTTGTCAGCAGCTATGCATATTTTAATACATATCCATGCCAACTGAATATTTGCAGTTTGCGTAATAGCAGATCCCTGAACTGAGTGTAAGGTTACTGTTCTTTTGATAATGAAAAGGGCTATCATAATTTGAGTAATTTGATGTGTATTTCTAGGGCTTGTGATAACTAATCCAGGTGCTAAAGTTACTTTGTTACAATAAGATGTTGCAGTTGGAAACCTTGTTGTTTTTTAAAGGGTGTGTCAGTAGCCCTCTGTGTTTGCTACTTCTTGTATTATACTGTTCAATTACACTGTAAATTCTTTGACATAGTGTCTTTGTTTTCTTCTCTGAACAACGCCTAGCACAATGGGGCCTGATTGGTTCCATAGGACCGTACTGATTCAAATAGGGCTATTTGCAGTGCATGGTACTGCCTTACAATGAGGACAGAATTGGATTCTATATTAGCAACACTGGCTTTAGACAAACTAAAATTATGAGTTAGAGTGAACAGTAGGGAAGCAACCTCTCTCAAAGCATTATAACATTGTTTTGGCTTTTTAGCATTCTGTTTACTTATGTGCTATATTATGCTATTTTAATTGCTGCAGATATTATGTATTAGCTGTACAGAAGCTGAAGTTCTTCAAGTGATGGATTGTTGGCTTTGTAAATTAAATGTATTGATTAACCATTATAATTTTTCTCTCAGAGCATCATAGAAATGTAGGGCTTGAAGGGGCCTTGAGAGGTCATCTAGTCAAATCACCTGCACTGAGGCAGGACCAAGTAAACCTAGACCACTCCTGACAGGTGTTTGTCTAACCAGTTGTTAAAAACCACCAATAAGGAGCATTAGACAACCTGCTTTGGTAACCTAGTTGATTAGTTTAGAATTTTTCCTAGTATCTAACCTAAATCTTTTTGCTTCAGATTACGCTCCGTACTTCTTGTTCTACCTTCAGTGGACATGGAGAACAATTGATTGTTGTCCTCTCTATAACAGCCTTACACAAATCCAGGCCCTGCTCTCTGCCTCAGTTTTCCCTTTTAGCTATATAAATCAGTCCAGAGTCAGAGTTTACCTTCCATAACTCCTTTTTTGGGAGGGGAAATTTATTAATTAATAACTAATAAATTAACATAAAGAAGTAGATCTAGGCTTCATTTTCCTCCTCACTGGAGTCATCATCTTTTTCTTTCTGCCTCTTGTAAGTAGATCAGTGGGAGCTGCGGGGGCAGTGCCTGCAGGTGGAGGCAGCATGTGGAGCTAGGAGCTGAGAGGGAGGGACATGTCGCCACTTCCAGGGGCTTCCTAAGGTAAGCGCTACCCAGTATGCTTATTTCCTTCTGTGCCCAACCCCCAGCCCTGAGTCCCCTGCAACATGCACCCAAACTCCTGCTGCTGCTGGGGGGGGGGGGGGGGGGGAGGGAGTTTGGAAGCTGTTGAAATCATGGTGGAATTCTTCCAGGGTCTCCTTCCCATGGGTCCAGATGATGAAGATGTCATCAATGTAGCGTAGGTAGAGATGGGGCGTGAGTGGACGAGAGCTGAGGAAGCGTTGTTCCAGGTCAGCCATAAAGATGTTGGCATATTGTGGGGCCATGCGGGTGCCCATAGCGGTGCCACTGGTCTGGAGGTATATATTGTCACCAAATTTGAAATAGTTGTGCGTGAGGATAAAGTCACAGAGCTCAGCAATAAGTTGTGCTGTGTCATCATCAGGGATACTGTTCCTGACAGCTTGTATTCCATCTGTGTGTGGGATGTTTGTGTAGAGAGCCTCTACATCCATGATTTCAACAGCTTCCACCCCACCATCAACCTCAGCCTGGACCAATCTACACGGGAGGTCCACTTCCTGGACACCACAGTACAAATAAGCAATGGCCACGTTAACACCACCCTATACCGAAAACCCACCGACCGCTATGCCTACCTTCATGCCTCCAGCTTCCACCCCGGACACACCACACGATCCATCGTCTACAGCCAAGCACTGAGGTACAACCGCATCTGCTCCAACCCCTCAGACAGAGACCAACACCTACAAGATCTTCACCAAGCATTCTCAAAACTACGATACCCACACAAGGAAATAAAGGAACAAATCAACAGAGCCAGACATGTACCCAGAAGCCTCCTGCTACAAGACAGGCCCAAAAAAGAAACCAACAGAACTCCACTGGCCATCACCTACAGCCCTCAGCTTAAACCTCTCCAACGCATCATCAGTGATCTACAACCCATCCTGGACAATGATCCCTCACTTTCACAGACCTTGGGAGGCAGGCCAGTCCTCGCCCGCAGACAACCCACCAACCTTAAGCATATTCTCACCAGCAACCATGCACCGCACCATAACAACTGTAACTCAGGAACCAACCCATGCAACAAACCTCGATGCCAACTCTGCCCACATATCTACACCAGCAGCACTATCACAGGACCTAACCAGATCAGCTACAACATCACCGGCTCATTCACCTGCACGTCCACCAATGTTATATATGCCATCATGTGCCAGCAATGCCCCTCTGATATGTACATTGGCCAAACTGGACAGTCACTACGCAAGAGGATAAATGGACACAAGTCAGATATCAGGAATGACAATATACAAAAACCTGTAGGAGAACACTTCAACCTCCCTGGCCACACAATAGCAGATGTTAAGGTAGCCATCTTACAGCAAAAAAACTTCAGGACCAGACTCCAAAGAGAAATTGCTGAGCTCCAGTTCATTTGCAAATTTGACACCATCAGATCAGGATTAAACAAAGACTGTGAATGGCTATCCAACTACAGAAGCAGTTTCTCCTCCCTTGGTGTTCACACCTCTACTGCTAGCAGAGCACCTCACCCTCCCTGATTGAACTAACCTCGTTATCTCCATACTGATTTATACTTGCCTCTGGAGATTTCCATTACTTGCATCTGAAGAAGTGAGGTTCTTACCCACGAAAGCTTATGCTCCCAATACTTCTGTTAGTCTTAAAGGTGCCACAGGACCCTCTGTTGCTTTTTACTATTCTTATGGTTCTTTTATTAATGGTAATTTACTCAGGTATGATAACTATATTATAAATAAAGCTTATACAGCTTCAGCTTCTCTTTTAATTTAAGTGTTAAATGTATTAATGTAGATTTGTTAGGAACTGGGAACACACATGGGTGGCAGCCTGTCAGTGTAATGAATGGAGATTACATGTCTGAGCAATTTGCTCGTTTTAAGACTTCAGAATCAATTTGCAACAGAAAAGCTTTTTTGCAATTCAAAAAGATGAGTAGGTCAAAAAAGCTTTGTTTTTCTAAAAGCCATTTCTAGAGCTGAAACTATTTGGGCCTGAAAACTCAACCAAGCTTGAATGATTTCTATTTTAATATGAAGGTGAGAGAAGGTGAGTGAGGTAATATCTTTTATTGGACCAACTTCTGTTTGGTAAAAGAGACATGCTTTCAAGCTATACAGAGCTCTTCTTAAGGGCTGGGCATATTAAGGTGACATTATAACTAAAATCATGAATATAAGTGACTGGCTGCTCATATTTAAGCCCTACTAATTAGACATGAGATGATATCACATTGAACTGCATAAAAGTGGTCAAATTGTCCTGTTCTTATTTAAGATGGTGCTTTTAGACTCAGAGTCGTTGGCTGGATCCCTGAAAATGTGCTCATTTGTGTAATAGTTATGTGTGGACACGAGTAGAGGACATTTAAGACTGGTCCACCTTTGCTTATGTTTGATAATGATGAAAATGGGTTGAAAGTAGACGGTGCCTGAACATCAGGAGTCAAGAATAATAGGAGTGTTTAATAATCAGAGCAAGGGGGAAGCAGGGAGGGTGATCTGAGGCACAATGCCTTCATCTTCTGCACTGCCCATTCCTCAGACCTCTGCCTAAAGGCACAGTGTAACCCTATAATCTGAATTCTATTTCCATTAACTCCTACAGAGTTAGGGACAGATTTTGATACCATTATTTATCCTGAATAGCACCTTTTCCCCCAAATAATATCACAAGGACCACTTGTGGCGTAAGGTATTATTTAGCACAGCTGTTCTCAAACTTCATTGCACTGCAACCCCCTTCTGACAACAAAATTACTACATGACCCTGGGGAAGGGGAGCACAGAGGGCCAGAGCCCGAGCCCTGCTGTCCCAGATCGGGGGAGGGAGGGGCAGACCGCGAGCCCCGACACCCCGGGTGGGGTGGAGCTCGAGCTTCAACTCCGGGTCCCAGCAAATCTAATGCTGGTCCTGGCAACTCCATTAAAATGGGGTTGCGACCCACTTTGGGGTCCCAACCCACAGTTTGAGAACCACTGATTTAGCATAAGGGTGTCTGACTCTGACCCTTAAAATCTGATTCTGAAAGCTGTTGAACACTCTCAGCTTCCCTACCCCCCTCCTAATATTGGGTCTTTATTGCTGTGAGAGCCCCTAATGACACCTCCAAAGTGTTGAAGACCTTGTAACTCACATGTTTATTTTTATAGTCCACAATAATCAGCAAATTCAGCATATCTTGTGGACGTGTGAGGGGGAATTTGATACCCAGGTTGTCATTGATGTTTACAAATTGATGATGCTTCTGGAAACACAAGATTTTAATTAGCAGTGCAAAGTCATCTGAGAGGCAACCAAGCGGCTTTATAATATTACTTTAGGAAGTATCAGATCATCATTAATGTCAAAATGACATTACTTCATTTCCTACTTTCAACCTATCCTTTTTTGATCAGTTTCACTTAACTTGAATATAAATAAGATTATTTTTGCAAAATGTATTCATCCAGCATGTCAAAGACCTGAACCACCCATTAATTTTTAATAGGCGGTTGTGAAGGTTTTTTTGTGTTTGTTTTGTATTTTAGGTTATAGTGGTCATAGTTTTTTATTTTTTTTCCCCATGAGGAAAGAGTGCTATTTTTATTTCAATTCCACAAACAATTGGCCAGAACCTCCACTGGTGTAAATTGGGGCAACAAGACAGAAATCAGTAGAGCTATTCTAGCTGTAGATCTGGCCCAAAACATGCAAACCAGAACTGACAGTGAAAGAGTCTTAAATTTCCCACGATTGGAAATAATACATTAAAAACATAAAGAGACAAAAATATTTAGATTTTTTTTAAAAACGTTTACCGAGTCAGTAGTTATGGTAACTAGTACAATGTAGCTCATTAGTTCAGGATAGGGGGCAAAGTCAAGGTAAGTTGTGGGTATTGTTTATTTAATCTGACAAACTTTCATAAAGAGATATAGATTCCCCCCCCCCCCCCAACAGATACAGCATAATGCAATACAGATGTGGGCCTAGAACCCCAGCTGGTGTAAATCAGCATACCTCCATTGACTTGAATGGAAATATCCTGATTTACACTAGAAGGGCACCTAGCCCATAGAGTAGAACAAGCTTATAACTTTTATTTCACCTTCCATTCATAAACCAACTTCCCCATTAAAAATTAAAGTTAGCATTTTAAGCACCTAAATCTGTGTTTCAGTTCTTAAACACCACAGGCCTGCTTTCAATGAGAACTTGTTAGGTGCTCAGCACTTGTGAAATTCAGGCTAGGTATTTAGGTGATGAAACATACATTTAGATGCCTAACTTTAGGTACTCAGGTTTGAAAATGGCTGCCAGAAAAAGCAGTAATATTTCTGAGCAGGTTGATCATTTCAAGTATCTTGGAATCTAGTTTGAATCTCTTCTTGTGGAGTATATGGGCCTGAGGTCGCAAGCTTTGTAGAGAACAAGAGAGAGTGAGTGAGTTTGTAAGAATGCAGATTAGCTGCAGCCCAAATCAACCAATGTACAGTGATTTGAGGGGAGGGGGAAACCCTCCATCTTGCCAACAATTAGTACACAGTGCTGTCTTCATGTGTCATTATATAATGCCTGCATCTGTAATTTTCACTCCATCCATCTGAAGAAGTGAGGTTTTTTACCCACGAAAGCTTATGCCCAAATAAATCTGTTAGTCTTTAAGGTGCCACCGGATTCCTTGTTGTTTTTGAGAATATCACTGTTTTCCCCTCTTCTTAGAACAAAGGATGTACAGAAGGAATGATTGGTAAATGTTGACTTTTTGTCTTCCATGTTTTTGGAGTTGTGTAGGAGGTGGATATGGAAATATCTGGTAAATACTATGACCACAGCTGAGAATCTGGCCTCAACAAAAGCTTCACTGAAGTTAATGGAGTTCTGTCATTTTGCATAAATGGACATTCTGGACCTCTGTATCATTTCCCATGTGCACATTTTGATATTGACCAACAGAAATAATCTGCATTCTTCAGCGCCCAGCCACGTTAAATAACTTGTCAGGACAGATTGTATGGTAAACATGTGCACATGCCCTAGACAAGACTTAGGTTGCTGTGTGAGGACATATACACTGTTCTTTCTGTGTTGCCAGGCTAAAGAACACAGTATTAGATATAATTTATGATAGGATTTCAAATTCACATTGGTGGTTTTTCAGAATAATTGAAAGCATAGTTTAGATCAGTTGCACCTGCTTACACTATATCTGAATTTGGCCCGTACTGGGTAGGTCAGTTGTTTTTTAATTTGGTGTCCAAAAGATTTAAAAGCAAAAAACAACCCACCCACAAAACCCCCACAGCTATATACCTACATAATAGTGCAAGGCTGATGGGAAGATGGAGGAGAATATCATCAGAATATAGCAAACATATATACCTGGTTCATGTAGGCACTCACTGATGGGGGCCAACTCACTTAGACCATGTTGAACCATGATTATGTAGCTGTGGTTTGTTTACAGAAATAACTAATACAGTGTTTGCACATCTGGGAAAGCTTTCAGTATATCAGCTACTCAGCCTCAATTTCAATTTAAGGCATTTAAATCTGGTAATTTATAAATCTGTTTTAATTTTCTTATCACAAATGCTACCAGTAATAAGCAGGTAAAAATACCCAAGAGAAGCTGATGACTTCTACCTATAGGCATAGTTCTTCCATTTTTCTTGTAATGGAAGAACAGTTATTTTTGGAATAACTTGTTTTTTAATCCAGATGTATCTTTTGCTAACACATACTTTGTTTTAACTGCTATTATGGCGAATTACTTTCTTCTGAGAGAATAAGCTATACAGATTTGCTGACTTTCTTGAACAGGAAAAAATCCATTTTCAACACATTTTGTAACCGATAACAAAAACAATTAAGGCTTAATAGACACCAGCCAAATGGGGGAAGTGCAGGGTAGTAAATTTCATACCATTGCTTGTGGCAAAAAATATTATCTTGTTCCCTGATTTTGAAGTCATTCTAAATAAACACAGTTTAAACTTCAAAACACTCACTGTTTCATAACTCTTATGACTCAACCCAGAGTTGTAAGTAGCCTGTATACCAATTGACCAATGCTGAGAGTGAGCATTTTACAGCAATGGGCTGGTAGTACCAGGTAAGTTAAAAATAACAAATAGTTCATAGTGAGAACTTCTAAAAAAATGTTAGCTTATAAGAAAATTAAAGAATAAAATAGACACATTCATATGTTATAATATGCAGAAACAAATTCTCAGTGTGCTATTGACAATTTTCCCTAATGACTTCAATATATTCTTGCTCTGTTTGAAACCCTCTTAATATACATTATCACAGTTCAGGGCAACTACACCTATATTTCCTCCTTGTGCTCCTCAGCCATCACCTCTCTTGGGTGGTAATATAGGGCTCTTTCCCTCCTGATGGGTTTTTCCAGGCTGTACATTTCCTTGCCTCTACACTGTGAATTCCCCAGCAAGTCAGACTGCCTAAGCTGACCTGTTTTTTGCTTTCTCCTCAGTGTAATTACTCACAGTTAAGTTACCACATAGCCCTTTCTAAGCAAGCACATTTTCTTTTAAGATGAAAGCATTACAGAGAAAACAAATTAAAACAATATAAGAACTGACACACATGTTAATAAGTTTACCAGAGATCACCCTGTCTCTAACAAGGTCTGTGGTAGGATACAGTTCTTCAAACCCCACCAAAGGGGTTTTCTGTGGTTAGAAGATCATAACAGCTTTTGACCAGAACAAGAACACACATAAATCTGTGAGTCCCTTCTTTATGCAGCTCAGAGCATCGATCTTCAGATTCTGGGAACAGTTAATCAGCAGACAGTGTTTTTCTATTCAGGGCTTAAATTCAAAAGGTCGGGGATAGGAATTTGCATTCACCTCCTCCCAAGTATTTTCTAAGAAGCCAGTCAACTTTGTTCCAAAAGTTCCTTCTTATCTGTCACATTGTTTCAAATAGTCCTTTGAAGCTCATAACGCTTCTCAGAGTTTACAGTTGTTTACAGGGTTTACCATTTTTCCCCCGTGGGTGCTCCAGCCCCAGAGCAACCACGGAGTTGGCATCTATGGACCAATACCATTGTTAGGATTATTTTTGTTCCTACTTAAAAGCCCGACTTTGCTGACCACATGCATTCGTGTCTAATTTAGACCCCCAGTCCTGCAAACCTTTGTGAAGATGAACCATTCCATTGACTTTAACTGAACTATCCATGTGAGTAAAGTCATTTACATGTTGGGTCCTTAGCTAGCTAAGGAATGTTCATCTCTTGTCAGGCATGCAGGGAATGTGTCAGGGTCCTATATTAGCTGGGCTAGCACCATATCCTTACTGCAATAATCTGACGACTGCTTCATCCAATTTATTTAACATTTCAAAAAATGGTGCCTTCATTTATCTGAATAAGTGGGGGGGAACGTATTTTTTTTTTTTTAATTCCCAAATCATAAAACTTAGTTTCAAAATCAGTTAAGGTTGCTAAGTAACAGTAATGCAACTAACTGGCATATAATGTACAAAATCAAAGAATTGAAAATAAGGAATAATTATGTACATCATAAATTTTATACTGGCTTTGTACTAAGGAAATACATTCTGATCAAGTACCAACAATGGTATATTCCATCACAACACGACATTCTTACCTCAGTCCCAAACCATATACATATTTATATAATTCTTTAACAACAAATCTTAAAATGTAAACACAAGACACAACCCATTTGAAAAAGAAAGTTTAACAAATAAGTATATATTATTGACATTTATTACCCTTAAACAAAAGTCCATACACATACACAGTTTTACCATGAATCACTAATAACTTAGACACATTCCTATTAAACTACATATTATTCTTAAGAAATAGCAATTTTAAGTATTGTTCTTAAAAAATAACTCTCAATTGATATACATATTTAATGAAGATATTTTCCATCTAATTGTATCTTTTTAAAAGAAAATATTTGGATATTGAAATAAAGATAACAAAATCAATGCACATAAGAAAAATAATCAAACAACCACAGAATCAGTCAAAAATTGCATGGAGATTAAAAGTAAGAAATGTTCCTGTAAGAAATAAAAATATAAAAAGGCCAAAATAGAAGATCAAGATGAGTCCTTTACGCTGAGTTTACATATATAACAACAAAAGGTGAGGAACTCATACCTCACCCCACCCTCGTGGATCTTTAGACCTAGTCTTTAGTACTTTAAATTTCCCACTTTGTGAATACAGAGTTTATTGTGGTTTCCAAACAGATTGTTTTGAATATATCTAGCCATTCTCTTTCTGAGCAGCTCCAGACCTTTTGCTCAATGCACTCTGTTTATTAGGCTTCCCCAGAAAAGTGTGTTTTAGATACTTAAATATTATGGGATTATTTGATTACCAGATTGCAATTTTTTGTTCCACAAACAGAAGGAATGGACAACATAGAAACAAATGAAAAAGAACATTGTGTGATTGCACCATATAAAAGGCAGAAAAATCAATAGTAGCATAGGATGATTATATAAAAATAATAGGGCATTCTTAACCCATGTACAGCCTCTGAAACGTAGAACTAATATTTAATGTTTTGGTGGATACTTTTTGAAATATATTCATAGTGCACAGAAAGTTCATTCACTCAGCAAGTTTATTCCTTTAGGAGCTTGATAGACTTTCCTAAAGTCAATTACTTTGCTTCATAACTTTAATGATAGTTTATGTTCTAGTTAAAAAATGAAGTGTGACTTCTACAAACACTTTTTTAAAAAGTGTTAAGCATATTGGGTCAAATTCTGTCCGATTTACAATCCTGTTCAATGACAGTGAGGTTGCATGGGATGTAAGTCAGTGCATTAATAGCCCCATTATTTTAATGAGCTCTTGATTTCTGCAAGAATCTGCCTATATGAAATTCACTACCAGTGTCAATGTATGGTCTCTGGGAAAGAGTGAAAATACCAAGTAGTTAGATGTGATAGATTCAAGTTTTAATGTCCCTCCTCCATTGACTATTTAGCTATTTATAAAAGTGGAACTGCTTCTACAGGAGAGATAAAGACCTATATGATGATATCCCATAGCTCAGTGGCTAGAATCCTTTCCTGCAAATGTGGAGACCCAAATTCAGATCTCTTTGCCACATTAGGCAGGGAGGGAAATTAAACCTGGGTCTCCTACCTCCCACTCAAATACACACTGTGTGAATCTAGTACACCTTTGCCTTTGTCTAAATGCCTAACATTGAAATGAAAAAAAATTCATTTCAACCCAACTTGATTTTTTTTTTAACTTTTGATTTGCTGCAAATTTTGGAAAAAAAACAACCACCTTTTTTTTATTGCCAGAGTACCAAAAAATCCACTATTCACCCAGGTTTAATGTTAAGTGTTATATAAAGCTTAATTCTCTGAGAAGTCAGGTCATAGGTGTCTGAAATTGGGCACTCAAAATTAGGTAAGAATTTTGACCTCAATCTATCTGCATCAGTTTCTCCTCTGAAAAAAATAATATTAATATTGCTTCATAGGTTCATAGTTTCCAAGGCCAGAATGTACCACTGTGATAATGTAGTCTGATCTCCTATATAACACAGGACCTAGAACTTTCCCAAAATAATTTCCCAAAAGTTTGAACTAGAGCATCTCTTTCAAAAAACCATCCAATCTTGATATAAAAATTGTGGGAGTTAAAGAATCATCCAGAACCCTTGGTAAATTGTTTCAATGGTTGATTATTCTCACTGTTAAAAATTTACACCTTATTTCCAATCTGAATTTGTCTAGCTTCAGTTTTCCCGTTGGGTCTTGTTATACCTTTGTCTGGTAGACTGAAAAGCCCATTATCAAATATTTCTTTCCCATATAGCTTTTTTAAGGGGAATAGACTGAGCTCCCGGAGTCTCTCACTATAAGGGCAAGTCTACACTACAAAATTAAATCAACCTAAGTTATGTCGACATACAGCCAATGCCATAATTAACTTGCTTTTACATGTCCACACTACGCTCCTTGTGTCGGCAGTGTGCATCCTCACTACCAGAGCTTGCACTGATGCAGAGAGCAGTGCACTGTGGGTAGCTATTCCACTGTGCAACTTGACACCATCTAGCACAGGGTGTTTCAGGAAGGGTTGCAATGCTTCCTGGGGGAAAACAAGCCATGCAGGAGTTTCATCATTGAACGTTGTTTCAATGTCCCATGATGCAGTATTTTCATCCTATAATTGTATCTGTATCCCATAATGTTTTGTGCATCCTTTCAAAAGTCCCGCAAACCTATGTGTCCACCATCTCTGTGAGAAGCATGGATCCTGCACAGATCTGCACTATTGTGATGAGTGTTACAAGCACGGGGTGCCTGATCATGCAATATTTGCACAGCTGCCAGAGGAGCTTTCTTGAAGGATGGCTTGCTGTGGGACATAGAAAGAAACAATTCGAGCTTGTCATTGACATTCACAGAGCAGGTGCAGATGGTGGAGCGCTGGGTCTGGCCCCAAGAAACAAGCACTGACTGGTGGGATTGCATTATTATGAAGGTATGGAATGAAGAGCAATGACTGCAGAACTTTTGGATGCACAAAGACACATTCCTGGATGTTCTGCAAAGCTCACCCCAGCCTCCAGCACAGGGACACCAAAATGAGAGCAGCACTGACAGTGGAGAAGCAAGTGGTGATCGCTGTGTGAAAGCTGGCAACGCTTGCTACCGATCAGACAGGAATCAATTTGGAGTTGGGATATCCACTATGGGGGTTGCTGTGATGCAAATGTACAGAGCCAATAATCACATCCTGCTATGAAGGCCTGTGACTCTGGCTAATGTGCAGGACATAGTGGATGGTTTTGCAGCAGTGGGGTTCCCGAACTGCAGTGGGGCAATAGATAGGACGCATATCCCTATTTTGGCACCAGACCACCTTGCCACAGAGTACATCAACAGAAAGGGTTACTTTTCTATGGTGTTGCAAGTGCTGATGGATCACCGGGAACATTTTACCTACATCAGCACAGGATGGTTAGGGAAGGTGCGTGACGTATTCATCATTACGAACACAGGCCTGTTCAGAAAGCTGCAAGCAGGGACTTTCTTTCCAGACCACAGGATTACCACTGGGTATGTTGAAATGCCAATAGTGATCCTGGGAGACCCAGGCTCCCCTTACTCCTGTGGCTCATGAAGCCATACCCAGGCCACATTGACAGCACCAAAAAGTGCTTCAACTACAGGCTCAGCAGGTGAAGAATGACAGTTGAATGTGCCTTTGGACATTTGAAAGGCTGCTGGCATCTACTCCCGAGATTAGGACCTCAGTGAAAAAAAAATATCTGAATGGTTATAGCTGCTTGCTGTGTGCTTCATAATATCTGTGAAGCAAAGGGGGAAATGTTTCTGTCAGGGTGGAGGGTGGAGGTGGAACGGCTGTCAGCTGATTTTGAGCAGCCAGATACCAGGGCTATAAGAAGAGCTCAATCGGGAGCTATACAGCTCAGGGAGGCTTTCAAAGACCATTTTAATCGTGAGCCATAATAGTATTGTGTGTTGCTGTAGTGTGCTCTGCCTGGCATTGCTTTTTTGCACCCCAGTATGAACCTTGTAATAAGTGCTGTCTGTGTAGTAATTTAACATTGCAAATACACCTATTACTATTATCTATGAATGATGTCAGGCCCAGCCAACAAATGTTGTGAACTAATAAAGATGAATTAAGTTTCCATAAATAGACTTTTATTCTAAACCCATGCAAACAGACATATTTATAACTGAATGAAACTTTATAAATACAGGGGAAAGAACCTTTGAAGTGGAAAAAACAGTCATTTCCATTTCACAAACACATACATCAACCATGTCTCTCACAGGTCAGGTATGTGTGGCTGTGATTGTCTATACTCTCCCGCAGGGTGGAGTGGTAGGGGTAGTGCAGCACCCCAGATGCCAAATGGAATGTCGGGGGTGTGTGTGTTGGAAGGTCCTGGAAAGCAGCTCTCTATGGGCTGCAAAGGGAAGTGAGCACGGGCCTATTGAACCTGAAGGTCAAGAAGACTCTCCAGCATGTCTGTTTGCCGCTTGAGAAGCACTAGCATCTCCTGCTGCGTGTCTCTCTCCTTTTCCTCTGCTTTTCTCCTCTCCGCTCTGTCCCTGTCCATTCTGTCCATGAGGGTGATCCTCCAACCCTGTGCTTGGTATCCGAAGCATGAGAGGCATGAGTATATGTGGATAGGGCAATTGAACTGAATATTAGCACTGTTTTCCCCAGGTGGTGGTGATTTTAGCTGTTATTTCACTCTTGAGGATAACAGAGGCTGAAAGGGGACAGCTCCTGCATGTTTCTGGCTGCATACCAGGGCCATATGCTGCTATCCTGTGTGCTGCTATGGTGTCTCCTACCATAATTTCTGAGTGGTGTTGGAAAATGTAAACCAGGTTTGATGCATGTTTTCTAACCCTTTAATCATTGTCATGGCTCTTCTTTGAACATTCTCTAGTTTATCAACGTCCTTCTTGAATTATGGACACCAGATCGGGGCACTGAATTCCAGCAGTGGTCACACCAGTGCCAAATTCTCCTACTAGAGATTCCTCTATTTATGCATCCAAAGATCAGACTAACCCATTTGGCCACAGTATTGAACTGGAAGCTCATGTTCAGCTGAATAGCTACCGTGACATATCTTTTTCCAAGTCATGGGTTCCCAGTAGAGACCCCTCCATATTGTAAGTATATCATACATTCTTTATTCCTATATGTATACATTTACACTTGATTTAAAACACATATCCAGATCACTCTGTGTAAGATACTTGTCCTTTTTGTTATTTACCAAGATTTACTAATATTTATGTCATCTGCAAGCTTTACCAGTGATGATTTTATGTTTTCTTCTTGCCCATTGATAACAATGTTAAATAGTGTGGGGTCAAATAAATACTATTGTCTGACCCACCCCACCACCACTTATTGTCTGATCCTCCTCCTCCAAAAATATTTCCTGCAACTGTGAAAATTGAAATAAGAAAAATCCTTAAAAATAAATATTGATATGCTCCATCAACATTATAATAAAATAAAAATTGAATTCTCCTAAGCCTAAATACAATTTAAACCACAGTTTAACTTTTTACTAAAAAAAAATAAATCATTGGAAATTTGGTCATGTTGGATTAACTCTGAGAAAATTATGAGATTAGAATAATGTGCAGGAATATTCAACTCAATCTGAATTGCTGAAAATAGGTTGCAATAATAATGAATAAAGAAAACTAACAACATATTTTAAAAATCTAATAAATAGGAAAGGATGAGGATATAAGAAGAATATGATATGATGAATTGTCAGAAATTTTACATTGAAAACACATGCTGTTGTTGAAGTTTTATTTAAGCAGATGTTCTGCTTTCCTACTGCTGCTATGTATTTTTCTTCTTTAAGGTTGTTTTTTCCTCAATACTTCCCTTGCAACTAAAGTTATTTTCACTGGTACCTGCATAGAAATCCAGGAGTGTTCAGCCTCAGTGCCCTGTTATAAAGTTAACAAGACAATTCCTAGCTCAGCAATTTTAGCTTTCATTTTTGTGATCCAAATCCCGCAGCAACACTAAGCATTTTCTTTGCTTCATACCCTGATAAATGCCCTGTTCAACCAAGAGACTAGTCAGCTATGAAGCTCATGAAGCATAAACTGAACTATTTGAACATGAAGTAGGAGAAGGGACTACATCAGAATAAAATAACTACAATGGAAGGGATTCCATTTTGGGTACAGCTGAGACCATTTTTGTGGTATGACAATGCTCTCTATATTCATTCAATAGTTGCAAGTTACTGCTGTGGGCTAAGTGAAAACATTTAGTCGTTGATCCTGCTGGCTGCTGGAAGACATGAGGAGAACCAGAGTTGTCCTTGCTGACTCAGCAGCTATCCAAAAATGCTTCTGGATAGTGCTGAGAAACATTTATAGTGCTCAATAGTGTGAACAAACCTCTACTCTTACAATGAACTGAGAACTGGTAAACAGTCAGGATGAGGGTAGAGAGAGAAAGCTTGATAAAATCATTACAATCAGTGACAGAACATGATGGCCTTGACCCTACACCTACTGCAACAAATGAGATTTTTGCTATTGACTTTCACTGATGCAGGACTGGGTCTGCTGTGTGTGACATTTGCTATTTTCATTTACTTTTACTGGCCCATTCAAGTATGCTTAAGAGGTCAGAGAATGTTAGGCTTTGGTGGCCAGCCAGTGTCTGAAGGTTCTCAGAAGGCAATATCTCTGACAGCTAGCTGCTCAGTGCCTCCTGAGAAATAGTGTCACAGTGTTCCTACAAGCCCACCACCCTGTAGTCTCCTCACTTTACCTCCACTTAAATGGTCCTTGAGTAACAAAATACTGTGCTCCGCATCTCTGCTGGTGGGTTATCACTGCTCTTTCTCTCTTTTATCTCTCATGTTTGATTCTGCTGCACAGAGCCCTTGGTTAGATTCTACTACAACTATACTAGCTGAGCCCTTTTCTATTTTGGAAATTGATTACCTATTATATCTACTATTCATGTAAACCTATATTTGCAGCATACTCTTTGGTTCCATGTTTAGAGTATTTCATATTATAATCCATATCTTTTAAGATACATCAATGTCATCAGACCAAGAGCACTAATGGATTGGATCCTCGTCTAATGTAAATCGGCATAGATCCATTAAAGTCAGTGGAGCTACGTTGATTTACAGCAGCTGAATATATGACCCATCGTCTTCTATTAAATTAAGTCACATTGAGTAGTAGACAAAGATGACCTTGTTGTGGGGAGAAAAGCCTTAATTATGAGAATTCCAGTAATTAATCTAATTTTTCATTAGACACATACTGTGATGGGTTGGATCACAGAAACGCCCTTGGGGCTGCCAACTGATGTGCCAAGACTATGTTTGCCCCTGCTTTCCCTGCCAGTGTGGGACTCCAGCACCCTGTCTTGTTGAGCCAGACACGCCAGTCTGCTCTGATACAGACCCAGGGTCTGAACTACGTGCCCCAAAGCTGCAGACTTAACTGAAAGCAACTTAAGAAGTGTTCCTGTCTTTAACACTCAGATGCCCAACTCCCAGTGGGGTCCAAACCCCAAATAAATCTATTTTACCCTGTATAAAGCTTATACAGGGTAAACTCATAAATTGTTCACCCTCTATAACACTGATAGAAAGATATGCACACCTGTTCCTCCCGTCCCCCCCCCCGGTATTAATACATACTCTGGATTAATTAATAAGTAAAAAGTGATTTTATTAAATACAAAAAGTAGGATTTACGTGGTTCCAAGTAATAGCAGACAGAACAAAGTGAATTACCAAGCAAAATAAAATAAAACATGCAAATCTATGCCTAATCCAGTAAGAAAACTGAATACAGATAAAATCTCACCCTCAGAGATGTTTCAGTAAGCTTCTATCACAGACGGGACACCTTCCTAGTCTGGGCACAATCCTTTCCCCTGGTACAGCCCTTGTTCCAGCTCAGGTGGTAGCTAGGGGATTTCTCATGATTGCAGCCCCCTTTGTTCTGTTCCACCCCCTTATATAGCTTTGGTACAAGGCAGGAATCTTTTGTCTCTCTGAGTCGTCCCCCACTCCACCCCCCTTCCTTCTAAATGGAAAAGCACCAGGTTAAAGATGGATTCCAATCCAGGTGACATGATCACATGTCACTGTAAGACTTCATTACCCACTTGCCAGCACACACTTATACAGGAAGACTTACAAGTAAAACAGAGCCATCTGCAGACAATTGTCCTGGTTAATGGGAGCCATCAAGATTCCAAACCACCATTAGTGGCCCACACATTGCATAATTACAATAGGCCCTCAGAGTTATATTTCATATTTCTAGTTTCAGACACAAGAATGATACATTCATACAAATAGGATGAACACACTCAGTAGATTATAAGCTTTGTAATGATACCTTACAAGAGACCTTTTTGCATGAAGCATATTCCAGTTACATTATATTCACACTCATTAGCATATTTCCATAAAATCATATAGAGTGCAACATCACACATACCATTGTTAATCTTAGTTCTACATGCATTAGTACAAAGTAAACCTCTAAAATCAATGAGCATCAGTTCAGATAAAGAAGCTTTTAATGATTTGGTAGCTCATAAGACAGTGTTCTGTTTATATTTTAATTAAAGAAATTAATCTTAAGGTTCCATTATACAACATTCATGCCAGGGTAGTCCAATGACGCCTGACATTTTGTCTGTTTTCACAAGACCGTTATGTTTAACATAAAGCAGTGTGAAATCACATCAATAGTGTAATTATAATTACAAAAGCAAGCAATTTTCAACAACAGAGTACATAATAGCAATTCACAAGTGTTTAAAAAAGCTGAAGGGAATGGCCATCTGCATGTATATACACAAAGCCATGAATAAGCTTCATCTGTCAATTGTTGTTCATTGTGGGATCCTTGTGCTCAAGTTTTGTTTATGGGACCTATATGCCTGCCATGTTAACTTTACCTCTACCACAGCAGCAGATTTCTTTTAAGCCTTACAGTTGATCTGTGGCAAAAATCCAATATGCTAACTAAAGGTAACAAGTTCAAGAACTTTAATCAGCATAACACTCCTTTAGCTGTTCTTCAACTGGCAACAGGTTTATGGAAAATGCTCCTCTAAATTCATTCTCAGGTAGAGGGTTCTATACAACGTTGTGTTAAGAACTTTATCCATTTTGGTGTAAATTTAAGCCTACTGTAACTGGATGCAATACCACTGGATTCAACAGAGTTACACTGTCTGAACCATGTCTGAACTCAGCTCTATGTATATGCTACAATAGTGTTGTGCTGTCACAGCTGTTTAGAAAGCTGCATAATCTCTCAGAAGCCTTTAGTCTGTGAACTAATTGCAGTGAAAGAGTGGTATGGTCAAGTGAAATGCCTGAATAACACTTAGCTTCTAGGTACATAGTTGATTAACCTCTCTTTTCCTATTTCCCCCTCTCTGTGTCTCATTTCTCCACCTGTCCAGCAAACAGACATAGCTTACAAAATGTTTGGGGAGGGGGGGAGAAGAGACAGAGACAGGGGACACTTACCAAATATGAATAATGACAAATGTGAAACCTATGTCTTTACGTAATTCTGAATGAAGCAAGTACACTACAAGAAAACTAATTTGTTGTTATGCATTAATATTATATGTTGATTTTGAAAATCGATAGTGTTTGAGAACAAAAAATACCAGCTTGAAGATAAAGAAAATGGAATAATTGTAGATGCAAATTTAAAATCATCTGAAAAAATGGCAATATAAAGTTCCTAGAGTATATTATATACTATTTTCTCTGATGACCTACAAAAAGGGGTAGGTGTTTGACACTTATCAATTTAAATGTTTGACACATCAATTTAAAAGGTTAAAACAGCTGATATTGATGTTAATATTACTCATTATAGGTAGTATTCCATGTAATATCAATAGGATTTCTTGCATGTAGAGAGAAGAGGTCAAGTCATGTAGATCTGATAGCAGATTGCTCTCTCTTTCTGCCCATATGACAGTGCTGCACAACAAAGACAGGATTCCTTGCGCCTGAACCAGAGTGTGCACGTCCTATGATCCATAAGTGTCCTTGGCATATTTGTATGAAACTATTGTTCGGGGGTGAAGAGTGGGGGTAGGGACACAAATCTGCTGTTATATGAGTCCTGTATTATGTTCCTCTGTTATGGTTTTGGAGATGAAGGGCAGAGAAGCTTCTTCAGTCCTTAAAATGGAATAGCAACAACAAAGTAGCTTTTCTCCCAATGTCACTCAGCTGCTCAAAGAGCAATACTTTCATCCTTCTCCCTGTGAGTGACTCATTACCCATATGGGTACTGGATGATGGGCAGAAGAGTTGGGCCTAGGAGTCTAATCCTGCTGAAGTGAAGGGCAAACTTTGACTTCAGTGGAAGTACCACTGGCTCAGACTAATTAGTTCATAAATTAAGTGAATTGCTCAAGGTTAAAATGTGAGTCAGTGTCAAAGCACAATTTAGAACATGGTAGTTCTAATAATTAAGAATAGCCCTTTTGGTGATACAGAATTTCAGATTTTGACATGTATTTTTGATAAGAGTTACTTCATGTCAAATTTGACAGTGAATAGTCTTTCCCTTTAGAAAATAACATTGAAGCGTTTTGCAATTACACAGCGCTTAACTAATTCCCATAGTGAATGTGAACTTTTCATTTCTAGAGTGAAGATGACTTTTTTCCAACAGTACAACTTTAATAATTAGGCCTGCACATCCAAGTTGGGTGTTTGGGCCAATTTTTCACATTCAGTTAGCTGGCAAAGCAGAAAAAAAAGATAATAAAGAAATAGATGTAGGAGCTTTAGCTTGCAAGCCTATTAAAATCCTTCTTTCAGCTTTAGCAGCTTTAGTAGTCACAGGATCTTCGTTATTTGTTAAACCAGAAGTATGATGAAGCATGCTGCCAATGCTGTTTCTTGCTCACTAAAGGTTTTTGTTTGGTTGGTTGGGGTTTTTTGCTATTTGTTCTCCGTTCAGCATGTTCAACTAAAAGTGTAGTTATATGTATGAGAACAGTAAATATATTGCTCTTTTAAATAGATTTGCTGAGCAAAACTACAGCTAACAAGCAGGAAAGTCCAGATGTAACAGATTCATTACACTGAATATCTGGATAATCCAAGGAATTAGGAAACTCCCATTAAAATCGATGGCTCACCTGATTACTTAAATGAGTTTCAGGTTAATTAAGTTAAGGTTTTACCAAAGATTTGTTTATATTTTAAAATTTCTCCATATTTTATCCCTTAGGCTTCTTTCTTAATTGAATATCTCTTTAGATTTTCCAGGGAAGTCCCTGAGTGGATGTTAATCAGTGTTGGTCCTATGACTTTGAGCTGTGACAGTTTACATGAGCCGAGAATCTGCCCCTAAATGCTCTGGCGATGCAAAGTGGATGTAAAGCTGCTGGAAGTTGGCAGCTGAGTATTTCCCCACCATAGGAAAGTCAGTTATACCAGCTCTGATCCACACTCTTTCAGCCTCCTTGGCATAAATGCTAT
Organism: Emys orbicularis; assembly: GCF_028017835.1. Classification (NCBI taxonomy): domain Eukaryota; kingdom Metazoa; phylum Chordata; order Testudines; family Emydidae; genus Emys; species Emys orbicularis. Next base: position 105,141,344 of record NC_088687.1, read on the forward strand.
GGTGGGCATTTTCCAGTGGAGGGAGGGTAAATGGCTAGAGCCCTTGGGCGGACATTTCAAGCATTTGAGAGCAAATCTTGCCCATCATTTGTGGGTGGTGTGGAGGGAGCTCTGGCAATAGAATATGGTTCATTTAATTGAGCAAGGTGAGAGCAGATTTTCGGAGGATGCTCGGGGAGAGCCTATCCCTATTTTCTGTGTAGCCTAATTCATCACTTGCTTCCTGTGGTGCTCCACACAGATAGAATCTGGGCATAGGACAGGGTGAGTCCAGAGTATTTCTTGCTATGTAGATTTTATGGCTTTCCTCACACATTGAGTGGAATCAAGGGTTAAAGTAGATTGAAAGAAAAGGGGAAATTCTCACCTCAACTGCCAAGGAGGATGGGGAACTATGGGGAAATACTGCTCATCCAAATAGAGAAAGGAAGGGGAATTCTGCTATTTTATGCTCATCTTACTTCAATCCCTGGTGGGACTGTTAGGATCATAGAGCCTGATTCACCACTGGTGCAAATCTGGAGTATTAGTGGTGGATCATCCCCATGGAGTTTACTCCAGCCATGCGGAAGAAGGGGCTACCCTCAGCAGAGTGTCACTGCTTCCCCATCGCAACCTGAAGAAGGATTCCTTTCATACACGCTGACTTCATCGGTGCTCCGGAGCTCCAAGTACCCATCCAAAAAAAAAAAAAAAAAATAGGAGCTCAGCATTCATGAACCACCAGTAGGTGCCATGTGCATGGCAGAAAGCACACACCAGCAAAAACAAAATAAGAGTGATTCCTTTCCCTTCTCTTCTGAAATTCTTCATGTCCAGCCCAGTTACTGTGTGTGAGCACTGGAGAAAAGCTTTGCCTAATAATGACCCTATAATATTGTAAAAACCAAAGGAAAAAGAGAGAGAGAAAAAAAAACCTATTAAAAGAACATGATCTGATTGAGTTTTTAAATCACTAAGAGATTTCGATGCACTGAGGATCTATCCATAGCTCTGTACCCAACACTCTGTAGCCAACAGAATCTTCTATTTATCTGAGAAGAGAAAATAGCATTAACTGAAGCTTGAGGAACAGCGATAATGAAAGATAATACAGAGTGGTTTAGCATTTCACTGTGAGAGTGTACTACATCCAGTGGACAAGGCTATATTTCTCTGTGAAATGTGAGATTTTTGTTTCTGAACTCTCTTTATACATAGCTACTTTAGCATATACAGAATACAATCGAAAGCCCATATCAAGACCTTCTTCCTATAAAACACTCCATGTTCTGTTTGGAAAAAATAAGACTGGAGGAGAACATTCATAGCACAAATAAGAAACATGATTTTCTACTCATTGATTTCCATGTATCTTCTTTTCTTTTATTCTCTGGTTCCCCCCTTCTGTCCCCATTATTTTGTGCTCTATTTATTTTCCTATATGTCTCTTTTCCATTATTATTTATTATCTTTCCCATTCCCTAAATATGGCAGCTTACTTTTTTTTTTTAAGTGAGGTTTTTTCCTTGCCAGGGGATGGGGGGGCGGGAGGGGGAGGATGATAGGTTCCCAAGCTCTCACAACTGGAGTCCTGCTGGTTTGATGCATAACCTGAGGCAAAAAAGTGCATTTGTATTCTCTTACAAGTTGGAGGTGTTTTTATGTGTGTAATAGAATAATTTATCATGAGTAGATAACAGTTGGCATCTGTAGTTCTTGTGCCATCTTGCATCACATAATACATATGCTGCAGGTTATCGCTGCATGTCACAAAACATTTTTTTCAGTTGTAGAGTAGATTTTGAAATGTAAGGTAATGGATCTTACAGCCTTTCAGAATAAGGGAACGTGTCAAAACCCAGAAAAGGAATGAGCGTGTCAGGTTTTCTCTCACAGTTCTCCACTCATTTCTTATTGTGGTTCCCCTCACCCCTGAGTCTCCTTCCATTCTGTTAATGACACCAGCCTTAACTATCCACTTGTCATCTCCTCTCATTAATGCTTTCACATGAATGGAACACCCCTCCTGAACTGACCTGTATGGCCACTACCCTCTCCTGCTCCAAATTCCTCCATAAGACACACTGCTGCCAAGATGCCTACAGGAAATCAGCCAACATTTCCAGTCTAACCTGAGATGCTATATTCAACTTCAACATTAATAAAGGTAAACAGACAGTACAATCATACACAGGGCCAGACCTCTAGCTGATGTATATCTGCAAAGCTCCTTCTCTTCAATAAATTTACTCTGATTACAACAGCCCACTGTACACATTTCATTGTTTTCCCTGTTTCCTAGGTTTGGTATGTTATTGATCTTAGATTGTAAACTCTTCAGTAAAGGGAATGTATCCACTTCCATGTTAGAATAGGATTCAAATCCTGGGGGGAGGAGGGGGGAATTGGATTTCATAGAATATCAGGGTTGGAAGGGACCTCAGGAGGTCATCTAGTTCAACCCTGTGCTCAAAGCAGGACCAAACCCCAGAGAGATTTTTTTTTTTTTTTTTTGCCCCAGATCCCTAAATGGCCCCCTCAAGAATTGAACTCACAACCCTAGGTTTAGCAGGCCAATGCTCAAACCACTGAGCTATCATACCCTAATATAAATGTTTACATAGTAACAACTGCTTAATGTAGCTAATAATAAAAATGCTCACCAGCCCATGAGCCCACCAGATAAACCAGTCACCAGATTCATTGTACGCAGGTGTGTGATAATATGCGCAGCTGGGAACACAACATAGCCATTTCATCCCAAGTAAGGATGGACAAACAGTTTGAGTATAATGAGAATTGACCCCAAACCTATACCAAATCTTTTACAATGTTTAAAATGTTAGGTTAACTTAAGTATATTCATTTTTTTTATTTATTCCTTGTTGGCATTTACTAGGACTAGCATCACTGCAATATTGCAAGGAAAACTGTTTAAAGATGTTTTAGTCTCCAATGAAACAGAGTGCAATCAAGCTTGCACAAAAGCCACATCTTGTAAGAGTTCAGCTCTACTTTTTTGGACTGAAGAAGTTTAGATGAGTTTAAGAGAAACATCCAAAGTTTTAGTTCCTTATCCAAACAGACACTCACAACAACCTTTTCATATTCACCTGGCACTAGCCTCCAATAACTTGCTGGTGTTACAAGTATCGCTGAACTTTTACACGAAAGTGGAACATTTCATAGTTCATACAACTCCTGTTCCAGTCTGTTACTCAGAACACAGTGATTCAGTGCCCTTGCTAGAAAGCAGAGTAAAGCTGCGGGTGTAGCTTTATTTAAGTAGGCCTTGAAAGATAACCTTTTATTGGTAGCAAATCTTTTAATTAGTTTTGACCTATCTGAGGTCTGCACAGAGCTGGGAGTGTATACACACAGATCCCAACATGACTGCAAGTGTGCACCATTTTGATCATAACATGTGGCTTACTATATCAATGCCCCCAAGCCAAGAATTCATGCTGTTAGAAAGAAACACACCATATGTGGTATTCAATTGCTCAGCTCAACCTATTACCTCACTAAGTATAACTGGTTGTTGTAGAATACAAGGAAATGGCCTGAGTCAACTGAAGGTAAAAATCTGAAAACGGGTATTTGAAAAAAAGCTTGAGACTATTGTAAAGATTTTCTGTTAGTATCAGTTGCAGTATTCTTCAGCTATTAAACTCCCCTCTTTATCCTACTCAGAACACCAAACTATACATTTGAAAAGTAGATTACAATATCACCGATCTTCACTGTTTATGAATTATATCTATCTTAGCTGCTCATATGGTCTCAATCACAATGTGAGCAACTTACAATCTTTAAAGTATTTATACTCACAATATCAGCGTGAGACAAGGAAGTGCTATTACGTAATTATCTTTTTTTTTTTCCAAGATGGGGAACAGAGGCACAGACACACTAAGTGACTTACCCAAGATCACACAGAATGTTTGTGAGAGCCAGGAATGGACCCAGGGCTCCAGCTAGTACCCTGGCTAGTTCTGTAAGCACGATGCTTCATTTCTAGCTTCTTCTACCTAGTTGCCTTAGTGTAATGAATACTTATGGGTTGTGTACAATTGTCTCTTGCTAAAACTTGATGAAGAACACTGTGTTTTACCTAACACTGATTTCTTTTAGTTAAGCTGCTGGATGTGGAAGAAAATGTTGATTTGAATAAAATGTTAGCTGGCCCAAATGATTTAACAGGCCAAGAAATTTCCATTTATGGATTGTACTAAGAACATTGAGTTTTCTTCCATTTCCAATTTTCATTTAATTTATATTAAGAAAGGATTCATGTTGTCTCACTTTCTTTCCTTGTTCAGTCATGAAATGAAGCTTGTACTGTCTCATGATTCTGTGGAAGACAGTCACATGCTACAGTCCTTTCATCACTTTAACACTGAGTATTAGAATTGCTGGCTTTAATGTCACCTCTTCTTAGAGGTCAGTTAATCTATAAACAGGGAGAAGAGGAATCAATGGTCAGTTAGTCCAGCTACCAAGAGTTCAAAGCAGTATAACATTGTTCAGAGTACAGAACATTTCAGGCCTCATGACACATTCTTCTGATAGTTGTAGCAATGGAAGGTTATTTATTATTTATTTGTATTACAACATCCTCTAAGCACCCCAGTTATGGACCAGTACCCCATGATGCTAGTGTAACCCATTTTCATTAACTTCCAAAAAGAGGTTAACAGAATAGGAAATGTTGCACCACCCACAAAGGTCATCCCCACCATAAAGAAGTATATTACAGAAATCCTGCTTGTTAAGGCTGACCTTTGCACTTGACGCAGGAATTCAAACTTCTATTTGATATGAAAAATACAGCATGTCTTTGAAATCAGTTTAATCTAATCTGGGACCACACATGCTAAGATACCATAACTATAATCACATGGTTATTGTATGATGTCACTACAGTGCAGAATTAAAGTTGTTCAAGTGCCCTGTGCATTTCTCTAGTTCAACATGGTTGGAATTCTTTTATGTTTAACCCTGATTTATGGTGCTTACATACTCCTGGTGGAATTCGATGTCACTATGCGTGCACAAAATTCATGGCCCCCAAAGATCTCTTTGCTTCCCTGAAGAAAAATTATTTCTGATGGGGAAGCTGCAAGAGTGGTCACGCACCCCTCCCCGGCAGTGCAGGCAGGTCACTTTGAGCACCCGGAGCAGCCGGTAGAGAGGTAAATCACCGCTAGGGTGGGAGGGCTGGGCAGTCGTCCATGTGAGAGAGACACTCTGTCCCTCTTGCTCGCTATTGCAGCATTCTCGACATGGAGGGACAGGGCTTTGGGGTGTTTCTGGGGAGGTAGGCATGGGGCAGGCTCTGTCCCCTCAGGCAAAGCAGAATGTACTAGCCTGCCTGCTTAGTGAATTGTTTCCATTGTCCTTGTGAATTCCCCCAGGAGTATAAAACAGATGTAAAATGGTAAGGCTCCTTTACAGAGTGGTGTAAAAGAACTTTATTGTAAAGGACAGTGTGGCCTTACAAATGCTTATGGTACTTTAGTAATTAGAACTGTTCTAAATTTTTGGACTGAAAAAATTTCCTATCAAAATGTGCTCCATGAACTGTTTGCTACTGACTTTTCTGAAGATGGTCAATAGCCAATGTAAATTGTGAGTTTGAGTCCCCAGCTCTCACTTGCTCTTCAGTTTCCTATGATATAACACTGAGCATATGGCTGCATATATTTGTTGACTAATAACTAGAAGTATAGGGTCAATACAAGCTACATTACTATTAGAAAGAGGGGGTTTGGGGATTTCCTCAAGTGCTCCCCACTCCCAATCTTCATCCATTGTTCTGTAGTTTAAATAAATTACCAAAATAACTGAAACCAGGGTGATTATATTGCGTTATTTTAACAAATAAAATATGCAGCATTTTTCAGAATTTTAAAATATTGTGCACAGAATTTTTAGTTTTTTGGTGCTGAATTCCCTCAGGAGTAGCTTATACAGGCAAGGCTTGATATGACATGATGCAGGGAGAAATGTCATTAGGCAAGGAGAGAGGGTTTAGAGATGAGGAGGGGAGGGATTACTTGATTTGCAGGATACCCTTCGTGGGTAAGATCATCAGCTGGTGTAAATTGGCATAGCTCCTTTAAAATCAAGTCATGAGTTTCTGGTCTTATGTTAGCTAGAAGATTGGCAAGGGAAAGCATTATTACTACAGGGATTGCAGAAAGTGGTGCTTGAGGAGGTATTTGAAGGGGAGAGGAAGGTAAAATAGCCTACAGGATCAAGGGGGAACTAATGGGATTTACAGGCACGTGTAGAAGACACAAAAGAGGCATGAAGTCAAGTGAAAGGGGCACAATGTAACTCGGGTGTTATGGGAAATAGGCAAGAACAAGCAGTTTAATCTGATATGAGGCCAGTGAATTGAGTAATAAATTTATTTAATTGCTTAATGAAATCTGAAGTGCGCTCACACACACATAAATACAAATTATTCTATGAGATCTGATAATACAGAAGGAAACTGTAGGTAGCAAAGTAAGACTTTCTTATCTTCATTTTAATTGTTTTAATCTGCATGCACATATTTGTATGAAGGGAGGTTTGAAATTTAAACCTTACACATTTTTTCACCGACTCTTTTAAAAGCATGCGTGTCCCGAGAGCTTGCTAAACTAGGCAAGCATGGCAAACTTTCTTGTCAGCTCATCAAGCCTGAGGCGAGCACATAGAGCTGTAGACTGTCATCGGCTTAAAAAAGAAAAAGACTGAAATCTATTTCATTTTCTTTCACATTCATTTTTGACCTAATACACTATAGGAAAATGTCTTTCTGGAGGGCATATAGTCAAGTGCCTTTGCAATGGTAAAGACCTCGCCTGCGCCCTTACTTTCAATTTTAGAAAATAGTTAATGTGTTCCTGTTATTTGTGTTATGCTTTTGTTTATTTCTAGGACTCTAGGATATATACTGGGCATGCATTTCCTTTCTTCTGTTTTTCTACTGTTCTTAAAAGGCCAGCTATTGTTAGCAGCTATTACAGATGTTATTTCAGTTGTACTGAGCTTTGCTAATGAAAAACTGTTGAATGACACTGCTTTTGACATTTATGGCATACCAAGTTGAACAAAGGCTGCCTTTAGCCAACAAATCCAAGTCTATGAATGTTAATCCTTCACATTTATAGAATGATCCTGTTTTAATCACTTGCTGTATTTTGTTATGAGAAAAAGAGGCTTTTATGGAAGTTTATTCCTAGGCTGTATTTCCTGAGTCACATTTAACTTCATAACCGCTGGGAGGAAAAATCTTATTATTCTGTGTATGAGCATCTATTAGCATTTTATGTTCTCATTTATCTTTGATGATTCTAATGTGCCCAGTGCTGTAATATGTAGGTGCCAAAACATATCATTAAGAAATGCATGAAGCTTCATGTAATGGCCTTTGCTGTTTGCTACTCCTAGATTGCACTGCTTTTATTTGGAGGTGTGTGTTTGTGTGTGGTTATGAGTCCATCGTTTTGTTATATTTCTATTCGCTGGTTTCCCGGCAACTGTTATTACGGAAAGTCTCTGAGGAAAGGTGCACTTTAATCATGTTCACAAAACAGTTGCATTTGTGCTCATTCTAATCCCCTCCATTAAGGAAGTCCCAGAAGTTACTCCAGAACCCAAAATGTCTACTGTCTTGCAGCTCTCTCGTCAAGTCACAAATGGAGAAACATCTCTCAGATCACAAGGCCATTGGCTGTCTTAACGGTCAGGACTGGAGTTGATAGAAATTTTTGCTTAAAAAAAATTTGTTTATTTTTTGGGCAGAAAAATGACTTTTTAAAAAATCCCCAAACCCATCAACATTGTTAACATTTCCCTTTGAAAATAGGTCCATTTTAAATCCTGTGAAATGGAAACAACTTTGAATTCTTTTGTAAAATAACTTCTTCATTTTTCAATGAGGTCTAGTAAGGCCCATAACATCACACTGGATCTGCAATTGGATGGGGAGCCAATGGAGGGCTGGTGTGATATATTCTGAGAATATTTTATTGTTTTAGATTTGGGTGACTGAAAGTTGCACAAGCTGGGATTTCCATATTGCTTTCATCTTCAGCTTAATGGAGGGTGAATCAAGGTAGTCCTATCTCGTATTTAATATTCATGGATCACAATAGATGGGTCCTCATCTGAGAGGAATGGGTACTGCTTGCCACTGTTATCAGAGCATACATGAGGAGTTAGGAGCCCAGTAAGCCACCAAGATGTTTCCCTATTGTGTTAAACAAAAGACAGATGCTCTCATTAGAGAATAATATTAATGGATTAACTATGTCTTTTGAAATGTTTCTCTTCCCCACCAATTCTAGCCTAGTTTTGCCTGAATTAAGTGTGAATGAGCTATTTTGCATCAAAATGTTTTGCCTTTTGCAAACATTTTGACATCTGTGTTATTGTTGAGTGTATCTGTTGTGGAGGATGTGAAAAATATGGGCATTTTTATCATATTTCCTTTTTGGGCCTCTCACTTCTGACCACTGTATTCTACATATTATTCCTAAGTGTATAAGGCTATTGCTGATTCTCCCTCTCTATTTTTTTCTGGTCTCCATCATTACTGCTGGATATACTTGCTTTGCTTCCCTGAGGTATGGGAGCTCCTCTGATGGGAGTTGGCATAAATAAATGTGATGGAGACAATCACCAGATTATTAAATTAAAGGAATGAATGGAGTTGGACAAGCTAATGATGACTGAGAAGTAAAACCAATACCTCTTCTCCCTTAGTAATTTGTTGTGTAAAGAATGTCAGAGAAATTGCAGTCCTCATGCAATATACCTCACCCCTCTATGTTTTTAAGGGTCATGAAAGCACTCATCAACGAGAGTGTCTTATGTACAAATGAGACATCACAATGGGACCTTTGTTTTAGTATAAACCATTCCCTTTCATCTTTTTCTTTTTGCTGTCTGCTTTAATGACAGAGAATTGTGCCTATGTTTCAAGAAACAGCAATAACACTGGTCTACAATTTTTGAGAAGTCGTCTGCTTCAGAGATAAAATGTGCTATTTATTATGTATTTTGATGTGCTGAATTCAAATATGACAATTAAAACAACTGATTGGCTACTGTTTCTAAGATATTTAAGTTTTTACATTTTATGTCTATGTATATTGTGTAAATAGTAGAGTTTTAATCATAAATTGTAAACCTAGGTCTTTTCATGTGTTTATGGTTGCTTTACATGATAATAGTATTTCACCTGTCCTGTTTATGTAACACTTTAAAAATCAGCAAAAGGGTTATATAAATAAAATTTATTATGAAACAAAAGGCAAAAAACTATTCTGTACATAGTTTAGTCCTATTCAGTGTCTACTCGGCGCTTCTTGGCTTGTCTCTTGTATTCATTAAATGGAGCATCTCTTGTCACTGTCCAGCAATAGTCTGCAAGCATTGATGGGCTCCATTTGCCCTGATAGCGTTTCTCCATTGTTGCAATGTCCTGGTGAAATCGCTCGCCGTGCTCGTCGCTCACTGCTCCGCAGTTCGGTGGAAGAAAATCTAGATGAGAGTGCAAAAAATGTATCTTTAGTGACATGTTGCAACCAAAGCTTTTGTATGACTTGAGGAGGTTTTCCACCATCAACCTGTAGTTGTCTGCCTTGTTGTTTCCGAGAAAATTTATTGCCACTAACTGGAAGGCTTTCCATGCCGTCTTTTCCTTACCACGCAGTGCATGGTCAAATGCATCATCTCGAAGAAGTTCACGAATCTGAGGACCAACAAAGACACCTTCCTTTATCTTAGCTTCACTTAACCTTGGAAATTTTCCACGGAGGTACTTGAAAGCTGCTTGTGTTTTGTCAATGGCCTTGACAAAGTTCTTCATCAGACCCAGCTTGATGTGTAAGGGTGGTAACAAAATCTTCCTTGATTCAACAAGTGGTGGATGCTGAACACTTTTCCTCCCAGGCTCCAATGACTGTCGGAGTGGCCAATCTTTCTTGATGTAGTGGGAATCTCTTGCACGACTATCCCATTCGCAGAGAAAACAGCAGTACTTTGTGTATCCAGTCTGCAGACCAAGCAAGAGAGCAACAACCTTCAAATCGCCACAAAGCTGCCACTGATATTGGTCATAGTTTATGCACCTCAAAAGATGTTTCATGTTGTCATAGGTTTCCTTCATATGGACTGCATGACCAATTGGAATTGATGGCAAAACATTGCCATTATGCAGTAAAACAGCTTTAAGACTCGTCTTCGATGAATCAATGAACAGTCTCCACTCATCTGGATCGTGAACGATGTTGAGGGCTGCCATCACACCATTGATGTTGTTGCAGGCTACAAGATCACCTTCCATGAAGAAGAATGGGAAAAGATCCTTTTGACGGTCACGGAACATGGAAACCCTAACATCACCTGCCAGGAGATTCCACTGCTGTAGTCTGGAGCCCAACAGCTCTGCCTTACTCTTGGGTAGTTCCAAATCCCTGACAAGGTCATTCAGTTCACCTTGTGTTAGTAGGTGTGTTTCAGAGGAGGAGGATGGGAGAAAATGTGGGTCCTGTGACATTGATGGTTCAGGACCAGAAGTTTCATCCTCTTCCTCTTCCTTGTCTGACTCAAGTGAGAATGATTCTGGTGCATCAGGAACCGGTAGTCCTTCTCCGTGGGGTACTGGGCGTATAGTTGATGGAATGTTTGGATAATGCACAGTCCACTTTTTCTTCTTTGACACACCTTTCCCAACTGGAGGCATCATGCAGAAGTAACAATTGCTGGTATGATCTGTTGGCTCTCTCCAAATCATTGGCACTGCAAAAGGCATAGATTTCCTTTTCCTGTTCAACCACTGGCGAAGATTTGTTGCACAAGTGTTGCAGCATATGTGTGGGGCCCACCTCTTGTCCTAATCTCCAATTTTGCAGCCAAAATAAAGGTGATAGGCTTTCTTAACCATAGTGGTTATACTGCGCTTTTGTGATGCAAAAGTCACTTCACCACAAACATAGCAGAAGTTATCTGCACTGTTCACACAAGTACGAGGCATCTCTGCTCACTTTGGCTAAACAGAAATGTGTCCCTTTGCAAAATCAAACACTGACAAATAAGAGAGCATGACACTGTATGATTTCTAGAGCTGATATAGGGCAATTTGTTCAGCAGAGTGATGTAAGCTTCGTTATGATTGCATCATCCATGACTTCTAGGAATAACATGATGCAATTCATATCATGTATGATGCAATACAAGCTTCAGATTGCATCATTCATTGTTTTGCCTAAAAAGCAAGTACTGTCCAAACCCAGTCATAGATTTATTCATAGATCCAGTCAAAGCTGTATTTTAGTCATTTCTGGTTTAAATTGAGATCCCTTCCCTTTATAACTCACTTATCCTCCGCCATTCCCAAGTCAAGGGTCGTATATACTGACCCAATAGCATATCTTGAAAACTAGAGCCAATCAACAATTTTAAGCATCATTTTCGTTCTCAGTGACCCAGAATTAGTAAAGTTTGACTACATTTATTTCAGAAGCATTTTCGCTGTAGAGCAGTGTAATTTTAAACATTTTACTCTTCAGCACTTGTACAATGTGCAGTGTAATGAAACCCTGATCCTAAATATTGTACAATATGTATAATAAATAAATAAGACTAATTCTTACATTTGAAAACTGCCCATTACATGAGCCTGTGTCAAGACTAATCAATTTACATTTATTTAGGTACTTATTTACCCTAGTGCTGTACCTTAGCATTATACAGTACATGAAATGGAGTAAGACTGTCTGTTAAATGTACTAGCTTTGCATTTTATGATCAAATGTGAGTCATAAAGCAATTGTAGATGTTTGACAAACATTTGTAAATGGAGTCAATGTTTTTAATCTTCATATTTTATTTAATATTTTCAGAATGCATTTATCAGTGGCATTCCTAAATGTTTGAAAAAAAATGAATTGATTTTATTTGACATTACAGGAGCATCAAAATAATCCTTAACATGGTGCATTACCATCTCTTCTTAATAGACATTGTCCCTGCTGAACTGGGATAGAATCCTGGTCCTATAGCTCCAAACACAAAGGTCTCTGTTATCTATAGAAGGACTCTTGTTCTTTCTCAATTGCAACTAGTCACTAGAGGGCAGCGTGCTGTCTTTCACACAGTGCCTTACCCTGCTCCCACTGAAGTCAATGACAAAAAATGTCCTGCTACCTTCAACAAGAGCAGGATTGGACCTATAACTCCCATTCCTGTCATTAGGGCAGGATCTGGCCCTAAATTATCCACAACAAAATTATTTAGTAGAAGAACCAAGCCTGTGGAGACAGATAAAACTAATGTATGCTGACAATCTGGCCCTTTTGGCTGACAACAAAGAGGAATGGGTAAATATGGTATCAAAGTGGGAATCTGTGTTCAAGACCCTGATCTGAAGATAAACACAAAGAAAACTGAAGTAGGGAAGGTGGAAGAAGAGCTTTTGATTGAAGTTTCAGGAGAGAAGCTGAAGGAGAAGAAAGAATGTGGGTACTTGGGAAGCACACTTAATGCCATTAGAGACAGATCTGGAGACCTGAAAGAAGAACCCAGTGTGCATAGGCAGCAGTGAAAAAAGTGGCAGGAGTACCATGGAACTGGCAATTAAATAGCAAACTGAAAGGAAATGTATATGCTGCATGTGTTTGTCCCTGCCTGCTCAATGGCTTGGAAATGGTTTGATTTACAGAGATGGAAGATACAAGTAGTAGAAAATAAGAAAAAAGAAGATACAGGTAGTAGAAAATAACATACTGAGGAGATTGGCAGACAAATGGAGGGCAGAGTGTGCATGGAACAAATTAGGGGTAAGATGAGCTTGGGACTCTCAGTGATAAATGTGCTACAGGGAGCATATATGAGGTATGCTAGACATCATAAAAGTGGGAAAAGAATGCTCAGCAAAGAAGAGAAGAGGACAGCAAGAAAGCACATGGAAGCTGAAGATATAGTGGAATGACTCTGCGAAGTGTGAAGAAAAAAGGACTGGAAATCCAAGACCTACAAATCTGTGCTATGGACGGGAAGAAGTGGTGAAGAATTGTGGGTACCTCCACCCAGGGCCGGCTCCAGGCACCAGCCGAGCAAGCTCGTGCTTGGGGCGGCAGATTCCAAAGGGCGGCATTCCGTATAATCATTTTTTTTTTTTTTGCGCTTCACCGCTTTGGCCGCCCCTGCAGGTTTTTTCTTTTTGGTTTGCTTCTCCTACCGCCCTGTAGGGAGCGGAGGAGGGGAGTGCCCTGTAGCAAGCCCGGCAGGGAAGCCCGCGTCCTTCCCTGCCTGCCGACCGGAGCGGCGCCGAGCCCTCCCGGCAGGCAGCGCAGCGGGAGGGGCCGCCTGGCAAGTGCCCCGCATAAGGAAGCCCTGGCTGCCCCCCTTCTCTCTCTCCCCCCCCGCTAGCCGGGGTGCGCACTCCGCTGCCCAGGGTCTGCAGGGCCAGGTGTCCCCCTGCACCCACGCTCCTGCTGCCCCGCAGGTATTTTTTTTGTTTGTTTTTGGTTTTTTTGTTTTTTCTTTCCTTCGCCGCTCCAGCAAGCCGGCCAGTTTGTTCCCCCCCCCCCCCTTCGCCGCTCCGGCCGGGGGCAGGTTTGTTTCCCACCCCCCCTTCGCCGCTCCGGCAGGCCGGCCAGTTTGTTCCCCCCCGCCGCTCCAGCCGGGGGCAGGTTTGTTTCCCGCCCCCCCATCCCGCTCCGGCCGGGGGCAGGTTTGTTTTCCTCCTCCCCTCCCCCCCCCCCCCCCCGCTGCTCCGGCCAGCTGGGCGTTTTTTGCTTGGGGTGGCAAAAAAGCCAGAGCTGGCCCTGCCTCCACCCCTTTATCAATGGAAAAAGGAGTTGAGAAATAAAGTATAATTATTACCTTTTTTTTTTTTTTCCCCCAAATATTTCCAGCACCTGAATCTAAGGAGATTTATCTATAGGAAATATGTGAAGCAGTACTAATGAGTCACTTTTGAGACAGAGGGATTTAATAATAGAAGCTAAGTTGCCACTTTAGCTACTGCCTTTTCTAATACAGAAATGGTGAACACTTGTGAACATAGCTCTTCCTTTCTGTGCACATCACTCTGGACATGTTTTCTGAGGATGACTATGTGCTACCTATGAACCTCTCTTCTGGTACTATTTTCTGTGCCCCTTCTGTGCACTTTTTCCCCTACACAGAATATCTGACCCCAAACATTTTGGCTAAATGATGGCTGACTCAGTACATCTCTGTCTCTGATGTCACTTAACAGTACGGATGTCAACTGATTTCAGTTTCATCATACTTCCTTGTTTGACTTACTGCAGTAGCCTTCTGTCAATGGAAGGAACATACATTTAGAATATTTCAAGGTACCAAATTGAATCTAAGCCGATAATTCAATCACAACATTCTGAAAGTGATACAAACTATAAGATCACAGCCTAGGCAGTTTATAAATAGCAGCAAATTTTGAGATTGAATTACAACCCAAGTATTCAATCTAGAGCCATGCACTCATATTTGTAACACAAAATGAATATTTCAATTTGTGTGCATATACATCTGATTTATATATACATCTACAGACATACCCACAGGGAGACTGGAACACACTCAATGTGTACTATTTTAAAATATATAATGCACTGATATTAGAGGTAGCTGTGCATGTAAACTAGGGAAAATATATGATTATCAAAGAAGTATATAAAAAGACAGCTTGTAAGGAAATTAAATTTAGCCTTTTCCTGGGAAACAGCTCACAATATGACATTGATATTCTACACACATTCCTGTTATTCCTGAGGATACATTACATTTTCTTTTTTTAGAGCACAGAGTGCTTACTTAAGTAGAGTCTATGAGTGAATATTGGCTGGAAAGGAAACCTATAGTAGCTATATACTTACCATAGGAACAATGGATTATGGTGCTTGCAGTACCATCACATAATTGTATTCACGCTTTCTCTTCTTTTTTACAGGTATGATTATGCCTAGTAGGAAACCTTTTAAAAATAAAAAAAATATAACTTTGCTCAGGTGTCGCCTAAAGGAAATTTCCTTTCAAGTCAGCATAACTGATACAGGGCTAGTTTCATGTAGTGCTTTCAACACTATGTGCTGGTACAAGCTCTGGCACCATGGAAAGCCTGAGCCAAGATTGTGGTAACAAAAGTGGCCACAAACTAATTTACATTGGTGAAGAGGAAAGTGACCAACACAACCTAAAACGTGGTTGAGACTTGGGGTTACACTGATTTAGTTCCCATCCTCCATATCTCCAGCTGGCAGATCTTGCACTGAGCCCTGGCTCAAGTTAAACTCATTCTCCAGGGGAAAACTCCATTAAAAGGCTCACCTTTTACAGGAGTGCGTGATGATAAGCTGTCTGAGGGTGGCACAATTTGCACCTACCTTTGTTAGCATTATCCAACTGGGCCTACACTTTCTGAAAATAGATAGTCCTTTTAAATTTTCTGCTAGTGGGCAGGAGAGATAATTGATAGAGAACAGACAGGTTGAATATTTTTTCTGCCTTGCAATAGAAAGTAAAGTTGGGAAGCTAGAAGGTAACTTCAGGTTTTTCTTTTTCTAGAAGCTTAAACTGAAGGAAAGAAGACACCTAAGAGAGAGACACAAGTGCTAAAGATTATTATTTTTGATGCCAGCACAAAGGAGTCATAAAGTTGGCTAATCTAGCCACCTGGGAATTGTTGGTGGAGTTCCTATATGATTTCCATGCTACTCCCTCCTTTACTGATAGGCGTGACCTGAGCATGAAGAAACCAGTCGGACACAGTGGTGTCCAAAGAGCTAAGTTCACTAGTAATGTACAACATGCAAGGCCTAGCTACATATAAACATGGCTGCTCTTTCAGGGTTCTGTTGACATCTGAAATATGTTACTGCTGGGGAATTCTGTCCCCCCAAAATAAAAAATCTGCACACAATATTTAAAAATTCTGCAAAATTCTCCATATTTTATTTGTCAAAATAACACAACATAATCACACCAGTTTCAATTATTTTTAGGGCTGTGGATTAATCACAGTTGACTCATGCAATTAACTCAAAAAAGTAATTGTGATTTAAAAAAATTAATCGCGATTAATCACACTGTTAAACAATAGAATACCAATGGAAATTTATTAAATATTGTGGATGTTTTTCTTCATTTTCAAATATTTTATTTCAATTTAAAACACAGAATATAATATGTATAGTGCTCACTTTATACTATTTTTATTGCAAATATTTGCACTATTATAGTATTGAAATAGTATGTTTCAATTCAGCTGTTACAAGAACTGTAGTGCAATTTCTCTATTGTGAAAGTGCAACTTACAAATGTAGATTTTTTTGTATATAACTGCACTCAAAAACAAAACAATAGAAAACTTTAGAGCCTACAAGTCCACTCAGTCCTACTTCTTGTTCAGCCAGTCATTAAGACAAACACGTTTGTTTACATTTATGGGAGATAATGCTGCCCGCCTCTTATTTACAATGTCACCTGAAAATGAGAACAGGTGTACGCATGACACTGCTGTAGCTGGCATTGTTAGGGATTTACGTGCCAGATATGATAAACATCTATATGTACCTTGATGCTTTGGCTACCATTTCAGAGGACATCCCTGATGATGATGCTCGTTAAAAAAATAATGCATTAATTAATTTTGTGACTGAACTCCTTGGGAGAGAATTTTATGTCTCCTGATCTGTTTTACCTGCATTCTGCCATATATTTCGTCTTATGGCAGTCTTGGATGAAGACCCAGCACATGTAGTTCGATTTAAGAACACTTTCACTGCAGATTTGACAAAATGCAGAGAAGGTACCAATGTGAGATTTATAAATATAGCTACAGCAGTTGACTCAAGGTTTAAGAATCTGAAGTGCTTTCCAAAATCTGAGAGGGACGAGGTGTAAAGCATGTTTTCAGAAGTCTTAAAAGAGCAACAGTCTGATGTGGAAAATACAGAACCTGAACCACCAAAAAAGCAAATCAACCTTTTGTTGGTGGCATCTGACTCAGATGATGAAAATGAATGTGCATCAGTCTCCACTGCTTTGGATTGTTATTGAGCAGAACCTGTCATCAGTATGGATTCTGAAATGGTGGGTGATGCATGAAAGGACATATGAATCTTTACTACATTTGGCATGTAAATATCTTGTGATGCTGGCTAAAACAGTGCCATGAGAATGCCTGTTCTCACTTTCAAGTGACATTGTAATCAAGAAGCAGGCAGCATTATCTCCAGCAAATGTAAAGAAACTTCTTTGTCTGAGTGATTTGTTGAACAAGAAGTAGGACTGAGTGGACTTGTAGGCTCTAAAGTTTTATGTTGTTTTATTTGTGAGTGCAGTTATTTTTTCTTCATAATTCTACATTTGTAAATTCAACTTTCATGATAGAGAGATTGCACTACAGTACTTGTATTAGGTGAATTGAAAAAATACTATTTCTTTTTTCTTTTTACAGTGCAAATATTTGTAGTAAAAATAAATATGAAGTGAGCACTCTACACTTCGTATTCTGTGTTGTAAGTGAAATCAATATATTTGAAAATGTAGAAAATATCAAAAAATATTTAAATCAATGGTAGTCTATTATTGTTTAACAGAGTGATTAATTGCGTGATTAATAACGATTAATTTTTTATTAATAGCAATTATTTTTTAAATCGCTTGACAGCCCTAATAATTTTGGTTTCAGAGTAGCAGCCGTGTTAGTCTGTATCCGCAAAAATAACAGGAGTACTTGTGGCACCTTAGAGACTAACAAATTTATTAGAGCATAAGCTTTCGTGGGCTACAACCCAATTTTGGTAATTTCTTTCAAAATACTTGTCAGCAAGTATATCTGTAACAAAACAAACAACAAAAAAGTTCAGGAAATGGTTTTAATTAATTAATTAAGTATTAATATGCCTAGTAAGGAATCTATTTGTCAAAAAATAATTAAACTACAGTACAGTAATGTATTTCCCAGAACCCTCAGAAGCAGGGCAAAGGATTGGGGGAGTCAGGTAACAGAGGAGCTGAGGAAGAGGTAAGCAATTGCTGGGAAGGAGATTGGGACTGAACCTGAAGGGTTGTTTGGGTGTGGGTGGGAGATGTATGGAACAGTTTTTGGGGGGTTGGGATGGGAGAGAATTTTAGGAAGTTGGGGAGCTGGCTGACCCCTAACCTCTCCCATTCAGTGAGGCTCATCTGTCCCTGCACCCCCACTCCCATTAAGCCCCTGGCACAATGCTGTCACCCCACTAGCTCCTGTACCCCCACCCCAGTCTTTCCCCCCACTAGCCCTTGAGAACCCCAGTCTATGTGCCCCCCCAGCATCCCTCTATTTCCTACTCTATCTTTCCATGGGCAAAGCGCTGTGAGGAAGGCAGCCTATTCCCCTCCCTGTCCACGGTTGGCTGCTCCAGCCCTGAGCCAGCTGCCCTCTCTTCTGGTGCCACAGTAATCCCTAGTGTGCAAAAGTATAATTGCAGTGCCTCCTTGGCAGAATATATTTTCTTTGGGACATGGAGGGGGGGGGGATCTGCTGGGGATATTAATTCTTCATGTGTGCAGTGAAGCAGAATTCCTGCAGGAATAAATATGTGAAGGCCATACAGGACTATCAAATTATGTAAAGAGTACCATCCAGTGCTATAAATTATATCTGCTTGTCTCGCTAAGTGTTTGTCATGGTTCTGGGAACATTGGAGTTGTGGGGAAGAAATAGGGCCATCGCCCAAACACTCCATATCTTGTGTAGAGGGAAAAGTATGCTTCATCTTCCTAAGGGATGGCCCTTTATAAATTGTGGACACACAGAGATAAATAATTAAATAAAAATCAGTACCATTCCACTTCTCAGCAAACACGTGCAATATTCTATAGTGAATTATAGTAAATTACTAAGCATTCATTATTTCCAAAATATACTACAGGGAATCCCAAGGCATACAGTGATTTCACACTTGAAAATTTTCTTCCACTTTAAAAGATGTTGGTTTACACTGAGTGCCTGCAACCAGTAATAGACAAGCCTGTAAGAGATATTTTAAAAAATACTTTAAACATTTATGGTTTTTTTAATCCATCATTGGTAGATTCATTTTTGAGAGAGCAATTGGAAACATGACATTTAGATCAAGCATGATTGCTCTGTCACAGGGGCAAGAGTATCAAAGACATTGTATTTGTACAAGTATTGAAATACTTATAATAATCTATTATATTTCATCAAGACCCTGTATTCACACAACTACAGGAACCAGGCACAATTCCATTCAATGGAGCTGATCCTGCTTATGGCATAGAGTTTACTACACTAAGGATATGCCTACACTACCCGCCGGATCAGCGGGCAGCGATCAATCCAGCGGGGATTGATTATTGCATCTATTCTAGATGTGATGAATCAACCCCCGAGCACTCTCCCGTCGACTCCTGTACTCCATCGCCGTGAGAGGCACAGGCAGAGTCGATGGAGGATCAGCAGCAGTCGACTCACCGTGCTGAAGACACCACGGTAAGTCGATCTAAGTACATCAACTTCAGCTACCTTATACACATAGCTGAAGTTGCGTAACTTAGATTGATACTCCCCCCCCAAGTGTAGACCAGGCCTAAGGGTATGTCTACACTACCCGCTGGATCGGCAGGCAGCGATCGCTCCAGCGGGGGTAGATTTATCGCATCTAGTCTAGACACGATAAATCGATCACTGAGCGCTCTCCCATCGACTCCTGTACTCCATCGCCACGAGAGACGCAGGTGGAGTCAATGGTGGAGCAGCAGCAGTCGACTCACCGTGGTGAAGACACCACAGTAAGTCGATCTAAGTACGTCAACTTCAGCTACGTTATTCACGTAGCTGAAGTTGCGTAACTTAGATCGATTCCCCCCTCGCTCCCCCAGTGTAGACCAGGCGTAACAATGCATGAGCATAATATGAGGTGCTAACACAATTTGCCTTGGCAGAATATAGAGCAAAATATGGTGCTGCAAGCACGTTACTTTTAGACTATTAAGAACTTTATGTCTTTGTCTTACTGACAACTAATGCAGTTTGTGTGTGTGTGTGTGTGTGTGTGACAAGTTCCCTTGCCACCCATCTTTATTTTTTGCCAAAGTTCCAAGACAGCTGTTCCACATTGCATACATCATTCCTTTCCTTTTTCTCTTATGTGTGTCTGACACTTTATATCTCACTGTTTGGTCTTAATTAAATACATAACAAGTTAACAATGAATAAATAAATGAATGGGATTATTATGGTTGAGTTGGTCATGTTAGTTTACTATTGGAATAGTTCTTGCCTCTCCTCTGGCCTTTTTTGTCTTCCCCCACCTCTCCCGGCACTCACCTGAATCCACAAATCTCCAGTTTGGGAGTTACTTGTGATTATTGCTGGTGAAAAGTGTCAGATAATATCTGTATTATTGCTAGCTAAGTCTCCTCCATGCCTGTTATTTCACCTTTAATAATTCATTAACTACCAATTTTCATGCGAGGCTGTGTGACAGTATATTCCCCCAGTCATCAGGTATTTATCTGGCAATAACATCAATCAACTACCATTATGGATCTCAGAAAAGCAATGTCAGTTCCATCTGGTAACTTGTTTACTAAATGACCTGAAACAGAGATTAAAGACTTCTTCAAAGCCGCAGTCAATCTCTGCTTTGCCCCCACCCTTAATATGCTATGTTCTGCTGACATTTTATATATGACTCACTCCACCTTAAGCTCTTCAACTGGCTCTATAGGCAACCTAATCTTTGTTCCAGGTTATGTCTAACCCAGCAGTTCTCAAACTGTGGGCTGGGACCCCAAAGTGGGTTGCAACCCTGTTTTATTGGGGCTGACTTAGACTTGCTGGGGCCTGGGGCTGAAGCCAAAGCCTGAGCCCCACCTCCCAGGTCCAAAGCTGAAGCACAAGGGCTTCAGCCCTGGGCAACAGGGCTCAGGTTACAGGCCCCCTGCATGGGGCTGAAGCCTTTGGGCTTCGTCCCCCTGACCAGGGAAGTGGGGCTCAGGCTTTGGCTCCCCCACCCAGGGTGGTGGGGCTCAGACAGGCTTCAGTCCCCCTCCTGGGGTCATGCAGTAATTTTTGTTGTCAGAAGGGGCTCGCAGTGCAATGAAGTTTGAGAACCCCTGATCTAGTCCTTGCCTGAATGTGCAGAGGTGAGGGATTGTGGGGAAGAGCACAAGGAACATTTCCCTTCCTTTGGACTAGATGACCTCCTGAGGTCTCTTCTAACCCTAATCTTCTATGATTCTATGATCCTACTGTCCCTGAGGTCTATTTCCTCCTATTGCTCCTTGGTATTAAAAGATATATGAAAGAGGGCAGCAAGGAGGCAGGACTATGGACCCATCCATCCTCCATACCAGTCATTCTGGCTTGGACCCATCCTAGAGGATGGGTAACACAAATCCATTTGCTCCTCTGTCTGCTGCCAGGCACCAGGGAGCTGCAGAAGGCAGAATCCCTTACTAAGCACGATGCCCAATTTGGCATAATTCTTCTCAGAGCTTTGCCTGGAGTAGTGCAGCCTGGAATTGCCCTAGGCACAGTCTGACTGTGATGGGATCTATAAACCCCACACCAGGCAACCAAGCTTTAACAAACAACTCTGGATCCAGAAAGCCCTGCCCAGCTGTATCTGCTGGCTTATTTGCAATGTAAGTAGAGTTCAAAAGGGAGCAGCCCAGTTTAGTCAGGGTGGACAGAGCAGACCCCCATTGCCAAGCCGTAGAAGGCCCCTACCCTTGGGTATGGTAAACTGTGACTGAAGGAGAACTTCCAGATCATGGTCAGGGAAAACCCTTCTCCCCACCATCACTTTTGTGAGTCCATAAGCAACCATCTGATGACTTTGGAGGGGCAGAAGCTGCGATAGGAAGTGACCCCAGGAGCAGGCTTGGGGGCATCTGCCCCAGGCCAGATATCTGACTGGCTAGTTGTTGAAAGGGATCTTTAATGGCCCACAGCTGGACAAATTGTTACCGGTACCAGTGAAAATTCAGAAAACAATATGCTTAATACAGGGGTCGGCAACCTTCGGCACGCGGCCCATCAGGGTAATTCGCTGGCAGGCTGTGAGACAGCTAATGGGAGCTACAGGAAGTGGCGCAGGCCTCAGGGACGTGCTGGCTGCCACTTCCCATTGGCCGGGAACAGCAAACCGTGGCCACTGGGAGCTGCAGGGGGCTGTGCCTGCAGACGGTCAATATAAACAAAATGTCTCAGGGCCCACCAGTGGATTATCTGGATGGGTCACGTGCTGAAGGTTGCCAACCCCTGGCTTAATGCATAATAATTTATTTGAGAAAGAATCACACAAGCAGTAAAGATTATATATTACACATCTCCTTAATAAACCTCAATTCCCCAAGCATAAACCCTCAGTAACTATGCTGGCCTCACACAGTATCCTGATTGGCAAATAAAGCAGGTATATCTACAAATTCTAGATGAAGATGTCATTTCTTCTCTTCTTTACCCTCTCAGGTACTTGGTCTGTCAAATGTCCCCCGAAGCAGTGTCTAGGTTACCCTAAGGCCTTCTGGTTCAAAAGTCCCACAAAAGTCCCTCGCAGTAAAGTCTTGATTACCCCGAGGCCTTCTGTCTCACAGTGTCACAGACCTCTTCAGATGTTATTTGGGGAACTACCTAACTAATTTACTTTGCTTAGCATTTATACCTTTTGCTCTTAAAGGAGTCACATGTCTCAGAAATATGCATTCATTACTGGGTTTTCTCTAATTAATATTTTAGAAGGAGGGCTGCAAAATAGGCACAGACCAAAGCTCAATCAATGTTTACCCTCTCATCAATCGTTCCCTTGATCTCTTAGCATGATGCCATCCAGAGGGGTCATTTTGACCCAGGTCAGCCTTTACCAAGCCCAGCAATTGCATGTTTTTACATCTTCTTTACTTTGTGAGCTGGTTCCCCTGGCTGATATATTCCAAACTTCGGTGTTGAAACGTACATGCAAATCAAGCCTTTATTAACCATTCAAGTGCAGTTTCAGCACTTCCGGTAATTTTCCACATCATTTATCTAATGCTAAGAGAATCCTGCTTCCAGAATCCTGTAGCAAATTCAGATGTACCAAGCCATACCAAGCTCATGCTTACCACACTTATTCATAACAGCCACAGTAATTCGGCACCATCCCAACACTAGTCACAGAGCCCTGGGTTGGACCTGGTGGAGCAGGGAGGGCCTTGGTTCCTGTACCACTGGTCCCACGACTCTTGCCACAAGGTAACATGGCTATAGACTTGGATGACCCCGCCTCCTGATAACTTCTGGAGAATACATTGACCCAGTCCTGTAAGGAGGACAGCAGACATACCGACAAAACTGTCCCAAGGGAGACCATGGACACAGAAATGGATGATAGGGAGCGAACAATAGCAGGCATCCCAGCAACAACAGGATCAGCTGCCACAACAGATAGCATGGCCAAAATACTAATCCCAGTGTGGGTCTGGGTCTGGGGTAACAGGCCTGGTAGACTCTGGATGTGCCCTGCTTCCTGCTAGCTCAGGGGTATCTGAAGATGTAAATCTCAAATGGCTTCCTGAGGATGAAGATTTAGTGTGGGAATAATGGGAGGACAAAACTCTGAGCCAGGCATGGGAGCAGATAGTCTTCTCCAAGGGGAAGGAGGGTGAATCTTGATAACTTAAGCAGTGGCCCCACTTCGAGCTCCAGAATGAACAGCTTTACAGGTTAACATGAGACTCCCAAACTCAAGAGTTAAGGACTCATAGACTTGAAGGACAGAACAGAGCATCATGATCATCTAGTCTGAACTACTGCAGATTGCAGGCCACAGAACCTCATCCACCCACTCCTGTAATAGACCCCTAACCTCGGGATGAGTTACTGAAGTCCTCAAATCATGATTTAAAGACTTCAAGTTACAGAGCATCCACCATTTACACTAGTTTAAATCTGCCCGGGTCCTAGGTGTCAGAGAGGCCATACTCGCAGCTGCTATTAGTTCTCCATCAGGGTTATGCCTCCACCAGTGTTGCTGGTTGATGGCAGCTCATCTATTCTCTTCCACCAGCCTGGAAGACCTGGACAAACTACTCCAGTATGATGGCCTCCACTACTTATACTTCGGTTTGCTTCTAAGGGTCCAGAGAGTGCCAACACTATTCTTTCAGGCTTTGTGCCACAATACCACCTGTGGGTCCTGGTGCCATAGCATTACCTGCCCCCTGGGACTCAGGAATGTTGTTATCTGCTTAATTGGGTATTGCTGTTGCTCCTGATGCTGTGCTGCCAGTTCTTGGAGTAGCTGCTGCTGCTGTTGGGCCGTTTGCTGTTGCTGCTTGGCTGCTATCTGTTGTGGCAAGTGAATTGTGCCTCATGCTGCAGAGGAAAATGAAAACCCCTCATGGTCTCTGTCAGTCTGATCTGGGAGAAAATTCCTTCCTGACTCCAAATATGGTGATCAGCTAGACTCTGAGCATGTGCACAAGACTGAGTAGCTCCGGACACCTGGGAAATAATTCTGTGTAACTCAGAGCCCTCCTTATCTAGGGTCCCATCACTGGCCATTGGAGATATTTGCTACTAGCAGTCACAGATTGGCTACATGCCATTTTAGGCAGTCTCATCATACCGTCCCCTCCATAAACTTACCAAGCTCAGTCTTGAAGCCAATTAGGTTTTTTGCTCCCCTTGGAAGACTGTTCCAGAACATCACTCCTCTGATGGTTAGAAACCTTCATCTAATTTCAAACCTAAACTTATTGATGGCCAACTCCTTCTTTTCAAAAGTTCAGCCAGAGGCTTCTCCAACTAGCACCCCTTGTGTGGTTGTCAGGGCACATAAGGAAGGGGAAGACTCTGGAGAAAGTGGCCCTCAGGTCTTTCTGGTCAGGGATAAACAATTATGTGATTTTTATGCCTTGTGCCCCAAATGCCAGCTTGAAGGGCCCAAAGGGATGCTGAATCCCCCCACCTGGTTCCATTCCAAGTGGTGGGAGTACCCCTCCATGCAACAAATGCACCAACCATTGTGAATGAGCTCATGAAGATCTTTGTGAGGGTTGATATACCTATGGAAATACTGATAGACCGGGCATCCAACTTTTTATTCAAACTGATGTGAGAATTGTCAGAACTACTAAAGATCAAGGCCCTCAAGATCTCTGTTTACCATCCAGAGACTCATGGGCTAGTGGAGTGGTTTAATAGGACCCTGAAGGCAATGTTAAGGAAATTTGTGAGTACAGACCTTCCCAGCACAGGGACTGACTGCTGACATCATTGCTATTCACCATATGGGAGGTCCCCCAAGCCTCTTACCTTTTGAACATGAGACATACCCCAGAGGGATTTTGGACCTCCTCTGAGAAGCCTGAAAGGAACAGGAACCCAGGGTCATAGGCTCCATACCATATGTGTTCCGGCTATAGAAATGGCTAGAGGGCTTCTTGAAAGAGAAACTTGTGAAGTCCAGGAACTCACCTACTACAAAGGAACACAATTGTGCTCATTTGAACCTGGCAATAGGGTATTATTGTTACACTCAACATCCAAATACAAATTGCTGGCTTGGTGGCAAGGGCAGGTTGAAGTGGTAAGGAAGGTAGGGCCAGTCGACTATGAGATCTGTCAACCCCCCAAAATGGAAAGAAATGCAAATATATCACATCACCCTCCTAAAGGCCTGGAAGTCTCAGGAGGGCCTGCTGATAACACTGTACTCAGCAGAGCCAGAGCTGGGGCCTCAAGCCTCAACATCTCTGGACCCAGCCAATGAGGGCAGAGCTCTGCCTGATGCAGTGAGCACAAATGCTGCAACTTATCCAGGCATTCTCCGTGATGTTCTCAGCCCTCCTGGGGATGACACTCCTAAGACACCACCCCTTTGCGATAGTCTCAGGGAGGCAACTATGCTAGAG